>NW_012145523.1:3643863-3650431 GCF_000956105.1 Propithecus coquereli
TACATAAATACAATGTTATTGTTAAGCAGTTTTATTTTTAGGGATAATTTAACTTTTATTACAAATAAAGAGGCAATAAAAAAGGGAACTAATAGTTACGTGTTGTCTCTTTATCTTCATAAAATCCTTCTCAAAGAAGGCTTATAGGAGTTAAGCAACTTGTTCAAGGTCATGAGACCGTGAACTACTTGGCTTTGAACTTCTGTCCACCCAACTATAAATCCTGAGTATGTGAAGGTTTACCTCTCTCTTATTTCCACAGAAAGTTCAACAGAATGTGAAATTAACAGAGGTCTCATGTGCAATTAATGATGTCATCCTAATTTTGCTAAACTTATTCTATTCTTCTAACTATTTTATCCTATAATAGCTTTATCCCTGCAAAATTCACCAACCTTCGCCCCCCCCCCATCATAAGCAATTACTATAATGGAGAATAGAATCTCTTTAGTTTTTCATACAGATACTTTAAAACTATGTTAGGAATGACTGCAATGGTTTCTCTACATATTTCAGATAAGAAAGGAAAAAGAAAGGAGAGATTTTTTTCTTCTTGGGTAATTTAAAGTTAAAATATGCTCTAATGAGCACAATACTTTAAAAGTATCCTGCAAATTGTAATTTTAGTAAAAGTACACTGCTGTATAGTCATTTACGGCATTTGCAGAACTAGGTAACACAGGTGAGGAGCAAGTGAGCGATGGGTACACAAAACTCAACTGCAAAGAAAGAGAAGGGAAATGAAACTTTGATTTCCAATCACTGAAGTTTTAGAGCTTAGAGAAGTTTTTAAACAAAGGCCCAGTTGTAAGCCTGTTCCCCTGAGACAATCCTACATGATTCAGGACATAGGAGTAATGAATGCAGACCGAGGAAAATTGCTGCAGTTTACGGAGGCAACTACGCAGAAGAGAATGTTTAGGCTACTGCGGACATGTGGAATTTGAGGTGCAATTAAGTCGGGCTCTGTCACTTGACCTCGGCTGCCTTTATAAGTCAGTAGCTACAAGATTACCAACATAATTGCAATGAACTAATTGTGTGCGTATTTATCTCAAATGCCTGTCTTTCCTGCTGGAACGTCAACTCCATGAAGACATGTGTCGCTCTCGTCCCCTGGCACATGGCAAGCACTGAATTAACCTCTCCCTAATTCAGAGTTTACTGCAGTCTAGAGGTAAGAGCCTGGGCTTTAGAATAGGTCAGAAGTAGATTGAGATCTTGGCTCTTCTACTTATGAGCTGTTACAGCCTTGGGCAGGTCACTTAACTTCAAGGTACCCGGTTTTCTTCTCTGTGACATGAGACAGTATTAGAACTTCTCCCATATGGCTGTTGTGAGGATTACATGAGATAATGACAGTAAAGCCCTCAGCACAGGGCTGAGCACATCGGTGGTTCTTCATAATAGCAGATCTTTTCCCCTTTTATCCGTGTAGGGGGAGTGGGGCTGCTCATTGGTTTTTAGACTTGAGTGTGCATGCAGATGACCTGGGAGAGCTGGTTGTGATGTGCATTTCTGCACACTGTCACCAGCCACCACATTCTGGTTTGGTAGGGCTGCATGGAGGCCCAGAAAGTTGCATTTTGAACAGGCATCTGGGAGTAATTGTGACTCAGGGAGTCTTTGGACCACCCTTGGAGAAACACTGCTTTGGAAAGAGAATCTTCAACTCCCAGATTTCTGAAGACATGGGCAGACTAACGGGAATCACATGTGATACATGATGCTCACGGGTGAATCATGAAAGTAAAAGACCAACTAGCATCTTCGGGGGAGAATTTCATATATTTCATTAAAATTCCAGCCTGAAGAGCCAGTAATATTTATGTCACTCCCGTATTTACCAACGACAGTTCCCCAAGCCTAGTCTCTGCCTCCTCCCTCCTTTCTATACTGTCCCCTTAGTAACTGGGCTAGAAAAACTCTCTCAATATTTCTCCAGAGATACAGAGTTCACAGAAAGCAAACCAACTAGCCACTCTGTTTTCTGAAATCAGTCTCCTTCATGATTATTTTTATGCCCAGGGGCTGGTGTCTTTAAAACCCATTATGATTCATTTCTCTTAGGTTTTAGATCATATTATTGAGATGCAAAGTTGAGAGATGATGAGAAAGTCTAAAAGGGCTTCCTTTTTTACCATATAAAATCTTTCTAACATAAAAGTGTTGTATATAAATTAGCTTTTAAGGTAAACATTTTTAAGAAGAAACAAAATACAATAAAAAAAAAGAAAAGAAAGAAAGATTCACGTTCCCTTCGGAGTGCCTGGAACTCCGGATGCCCTGAAGTGGGAATTTCTCTTACCAGCAGGTTCTCTGGCTTGATGTCACGGTGGACGATGTTCAGGCTATGCAGGTATTTGATGGCGCTGGCCAGGTTGTACAGCATCCCACTGGCGTCTCGCTCAGTGTATTTGTTAGTGGAAGTAATGGCATCGAAAAGGTCTCCTCCCTGAGAACAGAGCAGCGGGCAGAGCAGCATATTAACAGATGGGCCAATGGGCCACCTGCAGAGGCCACTGACACACGAGAAAGGAAATGAAGAATGGACCAGAATCTTCAGGGTCCTAAGGGCTTTCCCTGCCACTTCCCTCTCAAAGCCCCGAAGTCTTTACGGTGACTCCTCTGCCCATGGTGCAAGCCAGCCACATTTCCTCTAGAGCTCAAAGAAAGGAGCGGGGTGAGGACACGTGAGACACGTGGCCATTTCCACCGCCCCCAGTCAGGGAGGAGGCGGCGGAGCTGGGTCTCCAGGGAAGAGGCCTTGTGACATGTGGGGAAGCAGGAGGCACGTGCTACCTGTCCTGAACCTACCGTCAGCTGAAGTTCAAATTCATCATCCTCAGCCTCCCACAATGAGAAACGGATAACGCTGCAAACTGCACACTTAACAAAATGTTCTACTGCCTTGTGAAATTATGAAGACACACACACGTGCGCACACACACGTGCACACACATATCCCCTTCGTATTCTAGATTTAGCTCTCTGGGAGTGGGTGTAGTGTTTTCTTTTTCAATACTGCACTTCTTTGTAGGGAATGGAGAAAAGGACCAGAAACTGTCATTCCAAAGATGAGAGAGAAAAGCAGAGAGGGAGAGTGGAGAACGTTCAGAGAAAGTTTCCTATGACTGTTATTCATCTGAACTTTTGCTTCCCTTGATCCTTGCTAACATACTGCTATTTGGTGAAACAAAATGATTTTAGGTCCCGATCTCGGTTCCATTTATCGGAAACCCTTTCAGAGAATTTGGGTCTGATTTACTAACAGTATTTGCCTCATTTTTGCCTACAGCGTGCCAAGCAGTTGAACACAGTAACCAACCGTGTTCATTCGTTACCTGGTGTGTTAAGGGACTCGATTTTTCTTAGCAAAAGCAAAATAAAGCCCTTGTATATTTTCGAATACGACCATCCGGCTTGGACCCTCTGCTTCCCTGCGCAATCTCCACTCTAGAGATTTCTCACTGGTCGTTAAGCCTCAGCAGTTCTCAAACTAGCATGTACATTTTTTTTTCACAATGAACACTTTCTCCCTCAACTTCCTGTTTCTCTCAAAGGCAAGGCTGCCATGCACCATTTGGGGAGGCAGGGCAGTCACTGTGGTCTCCGTGAACAGCACCCTGGAGTCACGCGGCAGGACATGCATGGCTGCACACGGAGACCCTGCAAAGACGCCACTATTGTCCCAGTTATCCGGGCTCCAGGCATCCTGTAATCTCCTTTCCTCTTCACCCTCAACAAAGCAGTCAGCACTTCTCACACACATCCTCTGGGCCACCCACCGCACCGTCTGAGCGAACGTTCCCGCCGCATCATCCCCGGAGTGTTGTGTGGTCTCGCAGCCGCACTGCTTCCTTCTCCGGCTTTATGCAAAGCATCCCGCACACCCACTGTTACCTTCCCACACGTTATGTCACTGTTTTCTTCCCCTCTTCAAGAAACCACCAATCCTTTCCCACAACCTCATTCCACTTCGTCCAATTCCATTGCCTGCCACGACTTCAGGACAGTTCCCTTTGTGCCCCAGGTAGGGTCTTTCTTCCTTGGGATCACTGTGCTCCAAATCTGTCCTCCCCAGAGCCCCCTTCCTGGAGTGTCCCCCCCACTCCCCTTTGCCTTCCTAGCGCCTGTTGATCCCTCAGGGTCCAACAGCAGGGCCACCTCCCCCACAAGGCTGCCTTCCGCGGACACAGAAGCAGTTTGCATGTGCAGCACTCTGGGCAGGCAGAAGTCTAAAGTCCTGTTCCTAATAATCATGGAATTTCCCTCTTTAGAACTGCTACTTCACTGTTTTCCAGAACACAGGCCTTGTTTGTCCCATAGCTTCAGGCACTCTTTGGCACACCACTGGGCACGTAGGATTTGGGAAGCACAGCCTCATCTAAATTTCTCGAAAGGCTATGGGAGCCTTTCGAGTCAAGCCCAGGGTTGGCCTTCCCTTCCTGGGAAGCTTCCAGACCTGGCCTCAGTGCAGTTCTGGGTCAGAATAAGTTTAAGGGTACAAGCTAGTGGCACGATTGAGGAGTTCCAGTGCAGGGCCATGGATGGACCCTCCCTGGCCTTGTCAGGATACCTTGGTGATGCAGGGAGAATTCACAAAGGCAGTTAAGTACAATCAGGACCCTACTAGAATCACCTACGGATATGATCGACAATCAGATCACGATTGCCCACAAAACGTGGTCTCAACACTTGAGCCTTTGCCGTCTTCAAATTTAACTTAGTCTCAGCTTTCCAAAAACCAGCTTATCAATAATAACAGGGTTAATCAATTTTTAATAGCACACAGAGGGGCAATAAGAATGGTTTCAAGTTGTTAGTCTAAAATTAATGCTGTTGTAAAAAAAACTATCCTTGGTGCTAGAGAAAGTGTAATTTACCATGTTGGTAAGAAGATAATTTGATAATAAAGTACCAATATGAAAATCTTCTGAATACATAGAATAGACCTTTCTTTGTTGGAGTTAACAGTTTAACATGTCCACCTCCCTCAGCCTCGAACATGGCAATAACCTTGTGTCACTGCTAACAAACCCCCATGTCCCAAAAGAAACAAGTTCTAACTAGAATTGCCAAATGATGTTGAAGGTCCTCAGATGATGCACAGGAAAAAAATAGGTTTCACCTATAAATATAAATAACCACTAAGCAAAAAAGAAAAATGCCAACGTATCTAAAGTGAAGCAACTCTGAAAAATGAAAGCTTAAAGGCCCTAGAAATGAACATTTTTCTATATCATAACAGATTCATTGATTAAATGCTCTCCTTATCTTAAATCTTTAAAAAAGAAAATCCCACATGGCACAGTCACTAGCTTGGGTGTGTGATTCCAAACACGGCCTCTGGGACCCAAAGCTGTCACTGACGGTGCAAACAGTTGCCGCAGGAGGTGGTGCCACTAATCCACAACTAAAGTAAAAATTACTTAAACCTTTAGTCAGAATAACATAACATAAAAGGCTTGAGAAAAAAGCAACTTCATGAAAACTAAACATTCCTGAAAATTTTTAAATGTACAGAAGTAGACAGAATAGGTAAAATATCTTTACCAACATTCAACCATTATCTACATTTGGCTATTCCTTTATTCTATGCTTGCATAGACTAAAACGCTAATTTTTTCGTGACAGGATGAGATTTACAACATTCACTAAAAGGCAGTAGACTATTCAAATTATTAATAAGTCTGTGTTATTTTTCTATTATGTTGACGACTAAAAGTTTAAAGCTTGTTTTTATAAAATGGTTGGTACCTTTGGATGTAGTTCCTGAAAAAGTGGTCAATTTTTCTACTTTTCTAATTGTTGTTATTATAACAACAATAACAACAGTAACTGTATTGATATCTAATGCTTTCTGTGTCGCACATACTTCTTTATATACTATTCATATTAGTATATAGGAATATACTATTCATATTAGTATTCTCATTTTACATCCGTGGGAACTAAGGCATAGAGAGCTACACCCAAGGTCATGGGCCTATTTGCACCCAGGCTGGGACTTGAACTCTTGCAGTACAATTCTCTAGTTAATATTCCTAACCACTGTGCCAGTGCCCAGAAATGAGTAACTGAATGCTGGTGGGAGAAAATAAGGGAAAAGAACTCTACAATATAGGAAAGCATGGTGCCTTGAATAGGAGTTTCTTTCTTTTCCAAAATACATACCTTTACTAATTCCATGACAAGATACAGCTCAGTTGGCACGTCCATCTCCTCAATCAGAAGAACAATGTTGGGATGCTTCACTCTTCTTAAAATAGACACTTCATTCTGGATCATGTGCTCCTTTCCAAGGGAAAAGTTATCGTAATGAATATACACAAAACAGATAACTCAAACGAGTACAACTATAATATTCGAGGATCAAGAGAGATGTATTCTGGTAAAATATAATGAGTATATTTTATATTCTGATATTCAGATAGCCTGGAATTTCTGAAAGATACTGAAGGTCCTTAGATGATACTTGTAAATTCAGAACCTATCATGATAACTATAATTTCATATACAGGGATGGAATGAAACTTAGACCACAAAAGTAAAGGAAGAAAATAAA
>NW_012145523.1:3651651-3666043 GCF_000956105.1 Propithecus coquereli
ACACACACACACACAAATAGCAACTCAAGAGGCTGAGGCAGGAGGATCACTTGAGCCCAGGAGTTTGAGGTTGCAGTGAGCTATGATGACGCCACTGCACTCTAGGCTGGGCAACAGAGTGAGTTCTTGCCTCAAAAAAAAAATTAAAATAGAGTTTTAAAATCTTCAGTATGATGAATTAAATGGGATCTCCTAGTTATGTGGTTGGAGCAAGAAAATGATTTTCCTATAAGTAAATCAAGAGGCCAGGTATTAAAAATCTGTTTCAAAGGCATTTTAGAAACTGTTCATTCATTTACTTCTAAAATGCTTCTCCCATTACACTTCCAGGCTCCTGCAAAATACACTCAAAAACATTGAATTGTTATGATTATATCTGGTGAATAACACCAGGATAAGAGAATCACTTTGAAGCCTCTTCTCCAATAGAGGGCTTTGGGGTTCGGATGGGAGAAGGTATAACCCTTTGCTTCAGGCGGGCCCTCCTGCAGAGATGGGGATGTCTAGAGAAATCCACATTGCCTTAACTCCATGAGGAAATGGACTGGGGAGCCCAGGGACGCCACTGCCACTCTGCCTTTGTTGATTCTTCGACAGAGACCATGACGCAGCTGGGCAGAGAGGCCGTGAGGGAGGAGGAGTGAGCGGGCCCTGGCTGAATGCAGGCTTGGTGTGCTGATGTTCCCACACAAACACCAGCCCACCAGCAAGGTCACGGGGCAGGGGTGGAGCGAAAGCACGGCAGTAGGAGGTAAAATTAAAAATTAAAAATGTGTGTGCAAACATAAATGAGAAAGTGGAGTTACATACAAAGGGATTCCTCACACTATAGACATAAGACCACAGGGTCCCTTTGAGTAGCCTCTTCTTAAGAGGCCTCTTGAAGAGTTTGTTTGCAAATTTGAAAATACTTAATCAAGAGGAAAACTAAAAGCTCAGGTGTTTCTGGATTCTGCTTTTCATAAATCACTAAAAAATTATGATAAAGGACATCTGAGATTGGGATACACGAGCAATTTCCTATCTGCTTGAACACGCTTCATTCGATGGCCTGGGAATCTAGACTGTGGCCCTGACGGCTTCGACATCCACCAGCAATCCCAGGCAGGGATGGAGAGCGAGGCTGGAGGTTTGGGAGGCTCAAAAATGAAAACACGTGTTCCCTTCATCGCCTCCACAAAGGGGGCTGGATGGACAGGCCTGCGCTGGTCAGAAGAGAGGGGCTTTCTTAGCCCTGTGATTCTCCATGCTTGATGTTTCATTCTCGCCTCCCTTGAACGAGTAACGTGAAAGCACTCGAGGAAAAGGGCTGGCGTAGGGCACAGAGAGGGTGTAGAACCTTTTCTACAGCCAGACGCACAAGGAACAGAATCGGCAGTGAGTGACTGAGCGGGTGTGTTCGCTCCCAGGGGGCCAAGCTGGCAGCGTCTGTCCTGAGCCTACAGCTGAGGGGCAGCGGGGAGCAGACCTGGCCTGCGTGGCCCTGGGGCACACTAGGAAGAAGGACCATGTGGGTTTCCCACACAGAGCCTTTTGTAATAGGATTGAATGTTCCATTACATTTACCCACATTTTATATTGGACAATGGACCCCACAGAGGACCAGCAAAATTAATATTGCAACTTCTTCCTTGAGTCCTCGAGGGCCGAACTAGTCACATCATAAAATCCTTAATTACTAGAAGCACATGTTTACAGGAAAGTAGCTCGTCTGGCAAATGAGCCTGGAAACAGGTGTCGGAACTAAATGCATACATGGAATAAAAGTGTAAGTGCTTGCTTTAAGTGAAAACACTTGGCAGGAAATAAAACCTTAATTAAGGTATTTGCCTTCCTGCATACCTTGAACTTTGAGGACAGCCGTGCCTGTGTAATTATTCACTGAGCAGTGACAAGCGGGGTTCTTTGGTGGATTCCGAGGTGAATGCGACCTGCTGTTCAATAAGTTTACAGTGTGGTGCATTGAGACATTAGACAGCTGGATTTCTGGTGAAAATACAGGCCATTTGCTTGTTCGTTCCTGGAATTATATTCTTGGCCTTTTAGGAAACCCTCTATGCCACAACAAAAGCAGCGACGGAAAACTTTGTCTTCCTCCTTGTCCACGGGAAATCAGTTTGTAAGGTCACCATCCTATTAAGTTAGGGTTACAGCCCAAACTACTAGAGAGAAATTTCCAAATTTTACAAAACTGAATTGAATCTAACTTTTTATGTTTGTGCTAAAAGTGATTTGGAGAAAGCTGTCTTGTTTAACTTAGTGATTCTCAACCCCAGCCGAGTTTCGGCCCATGGCACCCCTCCCCCAGGGAGCATAGAATGATTATCAAGGGGGAATGGCTGGCAAGATTGGGATGCTCTGGGCCAATGTGGGTTTTCTTGTTGCTGTTTGCTATGTTTTGAAGGTTTTTAAAAAGAGTATGCGAAGGAAAAACAGCTCTCAAGCATTCCTCTACCATAGCATCCACTGAATTTCCTGGCACCCCTTGTTTGTGGATAAGGGTCTACGGACGGGGGCTGTGTCTTCTCTCTCTTTGTTGCACCAGAACTGCCCAGCAGGGGCCTGAGCCGGCAGGTGCCCCACACTCGCTGGTCAGTTGTGGAAGCTGCAGAGCATGGTGGCAGTTAGTGCAACGACAGGAATACCCCCCCCAATAAAGAGGGGTGAGTGAACCGTGCCCTTTGTTTACCAGCTAATCCTAATAAAACCCAATCTCAGCCTCTTCCATAAGGAGGTAACTGGCAAGAGCAGAGGATTGAGACATCCCAGAGTGTCTTGTCCAACATCTCCGAAGCGACATTTTATTTTGAATTTGAGCAAGGGCCCCATGGCTGTCAGGTGCCGGGGGAGCCTCAGGAAGGAAAGACGGAAGAACAGCAATCAGGTAGCCAAGAGATGTCTAGGTGTCTTCGCACTGACTTGTCCTCCAACTCCCAGTTCCAAAGGAAAGGCCTATGAACTGCAGGTACATGGTCCTTAAGGTTATTGAGAATTTTGAGGATTTCCTAGGTGGAAGCAACCCATTTTGGAGACACTAACATCTTAGCTTGTTCCGGTGGGTTTGACATGTTTATGTTCATGCCTAGAGCCAGCAGTTGTGTTATGCAATTCTTCTGGCTTATAGGTAGACGAGGGGCGACAGCTAAGCTGCTACATTACTAAAACATGCAAGCGGTGCAGGCGGGAGGAAGGCCAGGGGCCATCTGGGACACCAGCCCTGCTCATAACCGCGTCACTCGTACCCTTGGTAACTGGCCCACACAGAGCCAGGAAGGTTAGAGCACCTCATATCAAGCTCTCTACTTGTGCTCTGGCCTCTCATTAGCACTTTTCAGTGTTTTCAGTTTGCTTTGGGGCCTCAAAATGCTCCACAAAACAGCTTCAAAACAGGGCACTTCTGTCCCAGCTGCAGTCAAAGTCCATTTACTTCCTTTAGTGCATCCTAGGGGACCCTGAGGCCCCCCAAGAAGTTGCTCCTGGAGCACAGACAGAAATCTAAGTGGATCTACCAGCTAAAGAATATGCTGGCACAGGACCACAGAAAGACATTGTTATTGTGTCCATTGCTGTAGAAAAATCTTGCCTGTGACAGCACATTATTAACAGGGGAGGAACATACTTGCCCTTGTTCATACACATTCACCCCTCAGAATAAGGCAGTGTCCCCGCGAGCAATGTGTGCCATTCGTAACATTCCTAGCTTGCTTCTATTTTCTCGGACCTCTGGAAAATATTAAAAGAATGTTTTGTGATATCTCTGGGGAGAGAGGGCACATGCCATATGTCCTTTTTCAGCAGGAGCTGAACACGAACACTTCATGGGGCAATCTGGTGTTTCGGCTCTGAAGTTTCATACGGTGAGACCCCGAGATGTGAACTCGTGCAAAACGAATGCAATCCAAGTTAGAAAGAAACAAATTAATTCTGGATGGGGAAATGGGAAATTCCTGTTGTGAGAAGACCAATACTGTTGGACTGAGACGCCGCCCCATCCATGCTCTAGCTGGGAGAAACGGCACATGGCCACCACGTCAGACCTAACAGATGACGAACACTGGCATATAACCAGACACCCCACAGTGTGAGGGCAGGGCAATCTGCTAAAAATGGGGTTTTCTCCTACAGTGGAAATAAAGTTAAAATGAGTTGGATTTACTATTGCTAAAAGTATCAATGAAATAAAAAAATTATATAAACACAGACATACTTGCATGCACACCTCAATCCATTACCTCAGGAATAGCTTTTCCAATTTAATTTCTGTCTTATTTATATAAGGCCAAATGCGATGAGTGTGACTTATGGCTTAGCTAAGCCAGAGTCTTCCTACAGACACCTTAGTAGAGGCCGTGGAGTAGAGTGGTTAAAAGTGTGGGTTCTGGAGCTGGGCTCGGATCTATGTCTTGCTAAGTACTTATTAGCTGAGCAAACTTGGGCATTTAACTTCTCCAGGCTTTCTATCTATAAAATGGAGACAATACTGACATTGTGGAGTTATTATATTAACTAAATGAAATGTCATAGGTTAAGGGCTTTGTAGATAGTCTATGCTCAGTAACTCATGGTTGCTTCTGTTCTGGAAAGTGTGAGGCCCAGGAATGTGATGGGACATTGTCTATGTGTGGCACCCGTGCACCAATGGTCCAGCTCCATGGTGGAGGAATGAGAGGAAGAGAGGAGAAAGGTGCCATGGCAGCATCGACTGAGGGATTCTTCCAGCTACCTATTACTCACGCCCCAGTGGGTCTCCGTCACTCTTGGGAGTATTCCAGCCTCGCTGACATGGTGGGGTGGGGCAAAGTGTGAGCTTCCCTGCCCAGGGGTAGCTTAACCAAAGTCTCTGTGATCTTAGCTGGGGAAGCATCTTCTAAAAAGTGGCAAGCGGTGCAGGGAGCACATGAATGGATATTGGCCAAACTAAGAGCCCTCATGGTATCAGAGGCCCTGTGTGGACGTCCAGCTCTAATATGGCAAGAATCCGTGCTTCTACATCAGAGCCCTTGGAAGAAAACAAGTCCTGCATCTTCCAGGCTAAAGCCTTCTTGTCTGCCTTCTAGACCCACTCATCTGCTCTGAGTGGAGGGTAGAGCGTGATTCTCACAGAGTGGTGAGGAGCTGATAGGGTGTATAGCCCCATCGCGGGCAGAAAAAAGCAATAGGGAAGTGCATGCACCTCACGCCTGCCCCCAGAAAGCCAGAGGACACAGTCTGTCAAGGAACGAGGCAAGTTCCCCCTGACCTTTCAATATCCTGCCCACCCAGCTCTGAGAATATCCTGCCCACCCGCTGGCTGACCAGGCCCACTAAAGCAAGCAACTGCCCGGGAAAAGAAATCCGGGTTTGAGGCTGCCTTAGTCTGGGTGCCACTTTATTAGTTGTCACTTCTCCATCTCGTAGCCACCAGCTACTATCCTCGATTAGGTATCAAGAACCCAGGGATTAAACCCTTCCCATTGGCACACAGAATACCTGGCTCATTCATTTTAATACATTTTAATGTATTAAATACTACGTTTGTTGGGGGCAGTATATATGCATTTTAAAGCTCTTCAAGGTTATTGCACGCATTTAATTTACGATAGTACACTTTGCAGACATAAACTCTATACAAGAATGGTCTGACCTCTACAAAACATGTCACAAAAAGTATGTAGGGAGAAACTACTCGATATGTTTCTTTTTTTTTTTTTTTTAACAAAATAAAAAGACTTACCTGAAATAACTGGCAAAGTTTTGCTGAGTACATTAAAAAAAAAAAAAATCAAAGTCCTTAATTTATAGATTGTCTTCAGGAATCACTACATTTTTCAAATCTGTTAGACGGGCTTTTCTTTTTTAAAAAAATTTTTTTGTGTCTGGAGTTGAGACAATAAATTATTCTGTACATGTCACGGACTGCAAATAGAGACACAATCCTGGAAAACGTAACGCCAAATGTTACCTTTAGAGCTCAATGCAAATGACACCCTTCTCACCTTTCTACACATTCCTTGACAACAGCAAAGTTTCCGTCTCCTATTGTTCTTCCGACTTTATATCGCTCCGTTATTGTGGCTGGAATCTGGAAGCCTTCTTCCGACACTTCTGAAAGAATCATTAATACTTTTTTATTGGTAGAAAAGGGAACACAGATGTTGCACTAGGAAACATTTAGAAGTATCATCTAACAGACTAGAACTGATTCAGAATCAATCTATCATTTTTCTGTACAGTGAGGCAACCGTCACCCTCCTCGATGAAACTGTATATACTCAACAGTTTTTACTAAGACAAATGATAAACTCAAAGGAAATGTATGGGCCTCTACCCCCACCTATGCAAGAGCAACTTAGGTTTTCTGCTGCAGCGGGGAAGGAAGGAAGTGAGGAGGAAGTTTTGCTCTTTCCACTTCATGCAACTTGATCATTAGCATTTACTGAGTACCCACTGTGTACAGAGAAACGACATTCCTACGTATGGCGCGGGAGGAAAATGCAGTTCGCAAGGGACTCTGCGCTGTTTGGCATTGTACAAGCATGAAAAACGCCTGCTGTTTGGACACTTAGCTTTACTACATCCTGAAATGGAGATCTCCGTAAAATTCCTTATGAACCAAGCACTGATGGCCACCCCTCCCCGGTCTCAGTGAGCAGATTTCAGACAAATGTTCTCACCAGCAACCTGCGTAGCAGATGTCGAGTTAAAATTATAATATCTATTATGTCTGCGAACGGAACAGTTTTGTAGTTTCAATTATGTTAGTGCCACTAACACAACGCATTTTCCCCCTGAAAATGCATTTTGAAATATTTTACAAATGCCTAATAATGCTTTAAATATCTGAGGCCGTAAAACTAAATAAGCCACACTTAAGTCACATAAATATGCTGGATAACCTTTAACATCTTAGGGGTGTAAAAAGCCTTTTATAGTGGGGCTCTAAAATGTACATGCTTTAAGGTTATAAATCCTAGCTCTCCCTCAGGCAACTTGAATACAAAATGTGATGGAAGCCTCGTGTGTTTTCTAAATGTGCTCCTCTTTTGACCTTTCATCATAAACCAAGCCTAAACATTTCTCCTCAAAATAAAATTAAAACCTTAGGTGGCGAATGGGCTTTCTTGGTGATTTTTGTATTCACATTGACTCTGTAGTGTTGGAGAAGGACAAACGGAGACTTGCAATTGTTGGATACTTGCATTACAGCCTTCATCCTTGCTTTGTGATGATGCTGGGTCTGCATCTCTCTGGATTCTAGAGTGGATGGAATTTCTGGAAAGTGTTGAACAGAGATAGCACACTCGCTGCCACTACTTTTGTCCTTGGCATTTGTGTGGCTTCTTCACCTCCTTATAGGTGACATTTCACTCTTACCCTACTAGCAGCTATCTAGGTGGCCTCCAGAATAAAGCGATGGCCTGGGCCAACCCCCCTCCCCATGTCACTCCCAAAGAAGCCACGATCTTGTCTCTGTTTGCAGGACTCAGCCGGGGGATTTTTGTCTACTGCAAAGCACCCACATTTACAAAACATCTCCCAGATGACACAATCTTAAGGCTCTTCGCTACATAGGTAATAAAAGTTAATATCCCTGGCTGTCCCAGGCAAGTGTGACCCTGCAGATGGGAAATGCAAGGAATACTTCAATCCTTCCCGCCTTCCAGTGGGAGCATTTGCTGAGACACCCACCCAAAGCACGTGGCTTGAGATTTTTTCCTTAGCAGCTGATAAAAGGTACCTTTTTGAGGCTTCTGGCTAAGAAGACTAAGCCAAAGGCTTAGGTCAAGAATCATTTCATTTCATTAGGAGAATACACAACACATTGGAACAAAACAGACTTCTAGGTGGCTGAATTTCATACTTCTGGAAATGTAAAAACTCTGATATTGCATGATAATATTGCTTGGTAGTCAGGAAATAATTATTACGTAAATCACATCTCAACATAGTAAAAGTGCTTTCCCCAAAGGGTAGTTTTTGGGGAAAAAATTAAATCATATCATTTAAGACAATTAAGAGGAGCTGATTCTTTTCACTGTAGCTTGATCATATCACTTTTGTACTTTTCCAAATACTTTCCCATAATTGATTTGAGCCTGATAACAACCCCCAGGGAGGAATAATTACATATTACAATCTACGTTTTATGGAAGAGGAACTAAGATGTGGAGAGTTGAAGAGCCTTGTCCAAAACAATCCAGTGAGTTACTGAAAAGCCAGTTCTGGAATCCAGGTCATTTGACCACAACACTGAAGTCAACGATCTCAAGGATATTTTTGAAATTGCCACCAATTAACCCTTTTTATAAAGTCATATTTTCCTATATTGAGTACACTTAAGTTAGAATACATTTGTGGGACTGTAACAGTCAAGACAGTAAATTAATATACTAAAAGTGAACATTGTTTGGGAAAACAAAGGCAGCAATTATCCGCTCTCACTTCCAAGGCAGGCAATAGCTGGCCTTTTTAGGATACTTAGACGTCTCCTGAGAAGGATGTGAGACATCTCCAGATTGGGCCAACTCTCTCTTCTCATTCCCACCGAGTGGACACCAGTCTCTGGAGGGAGCCACATGCAACCCTATCCTCTTGCAATCAACCCTCAAGAGCTGTTCAGGCTTGTCCAAGGCATTCTGCTTGAGAAGTTATAGTTTTTTGGAGCAAATTTAGCCAACCCATTCTCTGCCTCCTCAGATACCAAGTCCCAAGCTCATCACCTTCTCCAGGGCCGTCGTTCTCGTCCATCGAGCTGCAGACTTTGGTGGACGCAAGTGAGGTAGAGGAGCCGCCATGCTGAGAGCTCTGTGAGGGGACAGAAACAGAGAATAAAATACTCGGTCAGACTGCCCGTGTCTCCATTGCTACGCACAGCCAGGAACCTCAGGAGATAGCTTCGCCCACTACCAGGGAGGATTTGGTCCCTAACGCTTGGAAATAGAGGTCCTTGGAATATTCCATTAGGGCCACATTTCCCTTCCTCCCTCCCTTTTACTAATAATAGGTTGTGGTAACACGATCAGGCTAATTATTCTAAACTTGAATGTTCCATGCCTTCTTATTCCTTTTCTCTCAAAATTAGCATCCTTCAGCCCACTGTTTGGGTTTCACAGATTTTAGGCATCTCACTTCACTCTTCCACAGTCTATCAGCAAACAGGCCTTAAAGTGGCACCATTCTGGTCTATCCACCATTTTATTTTAGTCTTACTATACAGCAAAATTTCTCTTCTCTTCAGGTTGTTTTTATAAAACATCCTAAGAAACAAATATTCAGCCTTACCCCAACTTCAGGAGAAAGGTTAAAGAGTGGGTTTGTTAATTCCACTTTGAGGTAAAGACACAAGCACTAAGCAAGTTACCGGTTTGTTAAATGTTACATACTACGTCTGAGGTAAAGACCATAATAAAAGCCTAGGCCTGGTGATGTCCTCATTATTACTCACGAATTTTGACCCAAGACCCACGAGAGCAAACAGGGTAACAACTGTATTAGAGAGCTCAGGGGACAAAACAATACCAAATATTTAATGTCATGACTGGCTGCCGGGCAGTACTTTAACAATGAATTTTTCCAGCTCTGCATCTAGTGCTTGAGAAAACAATTTGCACATTTCCATGCTATTTCTAAATAGTGAACACAGCGTGTCCTAAAGGATCTTCCTTCTGTTTCCCTGGGTTAATCCACGTGGTTGGCCTGACGGGAAGCGGTGAGGGGCAGCATGGGCTCAGGTGCCGGCTGTCTGTGGAGCAGAGAGAAGGGAAAGAGCATCTGTAGTTGAGTTAACAATGAAGAGGTGGCGAGAAGCAGCCTTGACCTATTTTTCCTCTGCTTACCTGTTTCCCTTCAACCTCCTCCCCACTCCATCCAGCCTTAACTGTGCGCAAAGTGGGAGGGAAGAGAGATTTTGTATGATTTCATTGTGCCCAAGAGTATCCTTCATAGGACATGCAAAGATTTTAGTTTTCATTAAAGAGATTAATACAGTTGGGGAAGTGCTACCTACATCACTGCAGGGCCATTTGACTCAAGCACCTGGGTGTGACTAACATGTCCCACTGGCGGACCGATCCAAGCTGACAGTTGACACCATGGGGATGAAAGTTAAAGTAAAAATTACAATGCATCTGCTTTCCTATAGAACATTCTAGAAGTTGTGTGATTATTCTTGTATACCTGATTGCCACACAGTTCGTGTGATGTGCCCATTATTTTCCAATATCATAAAAATCCCCCCTCAATAAGCCTGATGACTCGAGCTATTTTTCCATCTTCTCTCACCCAGCCACCTTTTGTGACCAGCAGCACACATTTGTCATAGGGCAGGCTAGAAAGAGGGATTCAGATCTCAGATCAGAATGTCAAAACAGAGGTTTTCCTAGTGTGACACTAACTATGTATTCATAACCCCCCTGTAAAAGGGACTGTAAACATATGAGCTTCTAGGCCACGCTCTGCTGACTTTAATGGCTGGATATCTGTTTGTGAAAACCTTGTATTTATAATACTACAGTATGAGGCTGAAACAAGGCAGATTTATTATGTCGATGACTGGAGAAAATAAACATTAACATAACCCCATTCGAGGAGAAGGTATGTGTTTTCCAGAACAGTGAGATCCTTTATCCCTTGTGTCATTGTTTTTGCTGTAGACATAATGGTGTTCCCAAGCAGAAAAGCACTAAGTAAATGTCTAAAATGTAGACCTTCTCTTCTGGGCTTTCTGGTCCTTGAACTTCTTCCAGCAGCATCACAAATGGTGTTTAATAATGTAGACACATTGTGGTTTGGGGTGGCAGGTGCTGCCTTGTCATGTGGTATTTTAAATTTCAGAATACAAAGACACATTCTTCCATTAAGCATCCAAATTAATAGACCAGTAGTGTGTTTCCTAGCAAAGATGTCCACGATTTAGATACTCAAATCCAAAAGCTTATTCTTTTAATAAGAACATCAGATATTCAATACAGAGCTCTGATCCAAAGTGTATGAAAACATATTTTAAACCGTAACATTCTATAAACTTGCTGGGTATTATTCACCAAACTGCATTATCAACTAATGAATTGCATTTTCAACAGTGCCACCAAATGGCTGATACCCTGACCTGATGCCACAATGCCAGCTGTGTTTTCTCTGCTTTATGAACAAAAACTTCTTAAGGTTTTTAGGCTCTGGTTTAAAAAAATAAGTATGGTTAATACAAGTTTGCTTATGTTTATGACTGCTTATTCTCAACTTTGTGCTTTTGAAAATGTACCCCAAGTCGTTTCAAATTTCCTGCTGTCTGAGAGTAACAGATGACGGACAATTTTAAGAGAAAAACATATTCACTGACAAGCAGCATAACTCTGAAAATTGTAAGTTCTCATTTTATTTATTATGCTGAAATGGAGCAAAATAAATGTATTAAACTTTGAATGGTGTTATTTCTTCTTTTTCCCAAAGAAGTAAGGTAGTTAACACTGAATATTTTTCCAAGACAATGACCATTCATGGACTCACAGAATTTCAGGGACTGGGAAAGACCTTCAATATTACCTATTCCACCCACTTCCATCCAGAGACTAAATTCCCCTCTGCAGAAACCCCAGCTGGTGATCAGATGTCTTCTTTCTGAACACCTCCAGTACTGAACACTCTGCTTCCTGAGGCAGCTTTTCATTGTTAGTGGGAAGCAAAGTATAGGAAGTTCTACTTTAAGTTATGCTGAAATTATGTCCCTCTGCATTTTCCATTTATTGGTCCAATCTCTCATCTCTACAGTCACCCAGTCCAGCTCTAATGCATTTCTCCCATGACAGTGCTTCGCGTATTTGGAAATAGCTATTGGGCTCCTTCTGTGTTTTCTCTTTCTCCATCTGAATGTTACCAATTTCTCTGGCTGATTGTCTGGTCCTGGGGCAGGACTCCGTGACCCTCACACCCCTGTGGACCCATGCTAGCTGTCAATATCTCTCTTTAAAGCTGAAAAGTGAATACAATATTCTAGGTATGCTCTGATCGGCACAGAGCAGAGAAGAATAGAGTTTTCTTTCTTTCACATCCAAAATACTATGGATGGAGCCATAGTATTTTAACCTTACATTGAGCTCACAGGTGTGTAATGTCTCCCTGATCTGTATTTGAGAGGTTGTTGTTTTGGACCAAGTCCAGGACTTCACATTTTTTCATGTTAAACGTTATCTTTATTACATTCGTATCCTTCCAGCCTGTTATTTTTTGGATTCTGATTTGGTCACCTAAGGTTTTTGCTCTCTCGCCCAGTTGAAGTCATTTCAGGAATCAGAGTGGCTCTTTGAGTATGGTTATTACTAATCCACCTAAATACACTAACTCGGACCTTGCTGAAATATGTTGATTATTATCCATAGTCTGATTGAAGGATTTTCAACATAGTAAAGGAAAAATGTGTAAATTCTTGTTCTTTAGAATTAACCTAGTGAGATTAATCAGCCTCTGTTTATGACCAACAGAAGCTGAAAAGTCCACCTATATTTTTGATTGCTTATAAAGGAAATCAATTTACCTATTTGGTTTTCTGAACATACACACCATTTTATAGTCTACATGCTGATAAGATTTTATGTTTGCTTCAATTCCAAGGCATCCGGGTGCACAGTATGAAATATACAGTTATTTTGGAATTTAAGGCAATTAGCTGCTCTGAGAAATGTTATGACATTTTAAACATCATCACCCCCAAGCCGATTTAATGGGAACCATTTGGGCAGGTTGCCTGCACCTGGATGCTTTTACGGCACACCTTCATAAAAGCACGGTCCTAAGTAAGAACACATCTTAAGTGTAGCTATTTAGCTTGGGATCATATAACAGATGGAGAACATATCACACCTTTTGAAGTAAGTGAGAAAGCTGACATAACAGCTCTAACCACATTTTACCAAGACGTATCTGATGATTATGTACTGAAAAACAGCTCATTTTAAATGGTATGAGTTACCCCTGTCATTTGTATAAATGTTGTCACTCATCTGGGGTCCATACTGCATAAAGATTTTGAAAATATCCAATTGATAAAACTGATTTAATAAAGGTAGAAAATCTCCCCAGATAACGTTAGCTTTGGCTGGATAATTGTACTTTTTCCACTTCACATTTTGTCAGGGCATATAGCTACTACTTTGTTGAATTTATACTGATTCGGAAAATGGTTGCAAAGAATTTAGAAATCAAGTAGTCACTGTCATATCATTGCTGGGGAAACACAACCAATAAATATTTAACAAATTCAAACAGTTATCTTGGTGATCATGACTTTAGATCTACAGAAGCTCTAACAATCACCTCATATAACAAAATCAAATAATGATCTTGGTGTAGAAAGCTTCAATCCCATAGGGTTCTATGTGATATAGAAAAGCCATACATTTATTGACTTCCCAGTTGGGTATGGAATAATAAATTGGTGGCATCAATCTGCAATTACTAATAAGGCACCATTATTTGAAACAAAGCACACAGGGAACTCCTTTTCCAAATTCCTTTGTCTGCCCTCTTCATAGCATGTTCAACCTAAATAAAGTTTACAACACAGACAAGCATGAGCATAACTAAGAATGAATACTGAAAAATGTAAAATGCTGTCACAAAGATTTGGTTACATTTTTTGAAAGACTGAAGAACTGTTACTCATGAAGTTTGTTTACCGAGAGGAAGAGGAAATGAAAATGGAAACAATGGTATTATATCTATGTTAGAGAAGCCCTGAGAGCTGAGATTTAAAAAAATAAATACATTTAGTTACAACTAGATCTACACTTGCCTCTACTGTCCAGTCACTACACTCAGGCCAAGATGGATAAATTTGTAATCTGAGCCATTTGTCCTGAAGAGGCTATACCATTGGGTAGCCACAGGCCTCCTCTCATGAGTTTCTGTTCATGAAATCATAGTTTGGAAGGGGGCCAGGAAGCCACCTAGTGTATTTACTTTGGATAGAATAATTTTTTCCATGATTTACTTCTCAAATGGGATTCCCAATCTGTAATGAGGGAAGCTCAGGACTCTTCCAGGCACCTGCTACATTTTATTTTAAACTCTAGTTATATTAAGAAAGTATAAGCTGGGTACAGTGGCTCATGCCTATAATCCTAGCACTTTGGGAGGCCAAGGCAGGAGGATTGCTTGAGCTCAGGAGTCTGAGATCAGCCTGAGCAAGAGCAAGACCTTGTCTCTGCAAAAAATAGAAAAATTAGCTAGGCATGGGAGGGCATGCCTGTAGTCCCAGCTACTTGGGAGGCTGAGGCAGGAGGATAACTCGAGCCCAGGAGTTTGAGGTTGCAGTGAGCTATGATGATGTCACTGCACTCTAACCCAGGTGACATAACAGAAAAAAAAAAAGAAAAAGTATAAACACAATTTGGATTTTTATAAATTTGGAAACATTCCT
>NW_012145523.1:3666324-3678271 GCF_000956105.1 Propithecus coquereli
TTTGCTTAATGAATGAATAAATTAATTAATTTCATTATATTTTAACAATTTTGTGTATTAAATTATCCAGTGATTTTAAAATAAATAGCTTGTATACATACACACACAGACATATACACATACACATTTTTTTTTCCTGCAAATTAGATGACCTTGGGAAAAATGCCTTCAAACCCGGGAGACATCTAGTATGCTTTTAAAAATGCATGTTAATTTTTTTTCAACCAGTTACCAGTATTTCTGACAAATTCATCCTTAGGCAACCCTGAGAGGAAGGTATATTACTGATTTTAATACAAACAACTAAAACAGAATTCTTCATCAGATAATCTTATTTTGTTGTTACTGCCAGTGTTTTATACTTTAGATGTCATGTGGTACCATTCTGCAGTAACTCAAATGTCACTTGCTGATGCTAATTACAACACAAGAATGCCATATACATGATTATGAAGGTAACCCTGACCCCTCACGGTCATTTTAATTTTAGTGTCTGTTTATCAAGCTTTCTGAAAGAAACTCACTGAACAACATAGGCAGTTTTTCCTGTTTATTATATAGTTATTCTAAGGGGTTAGGCGTCACAAAGTTAACTTCAATAGGAATAACATGGTCCAGTGTGAAACACAAGGTACAACATTTTACAATGAAACCACAGCACAAAGTGATGGAACTTTCAAAACTGGGTAGTTAAATGAAACATTTCATCAACGCTTAGTTCTACAAAACTCTGCTGATGGCCTTGATGGATGGATTTTAAAATATATTGCTGTTTAAAACATTTTAACACCAACTGGTTTTTTAAGAGAAGAATACACATCCAAGCAACTCAAACTGTAAGCAGAAAGTATGTAACTTCTTTATAAAAAGTGTATCCAAATTTACAACAATCATAGTGTATTTCAAAGTAAAGAGTCCTTAGAAAAAATAAACTCAATTCTTTGCTTGTTGAAGAGTACAAGCTCCTCAAAAAAAATCACAAGAAAATTAACATTCATAGTTGTTTGCCTGTAACCTTCAGATATCTACTACCCTGTCTTCAAAGACATTTTGTGGCCATATATAATACAAACATTCATGTATTACATGCATCATTTATACTATCTTGGAATTTATCCATCATCTTTACTAAAATGAACCACATTTTAAAGACACCATATGTCATGCACCCTTAAGAGTTATGGTGAGGGCCTCTGATTTCATACTTTTTCCACATGCATTACAGGCACAAAATTACAAATATTTTTCCGCTGACAGTATAACACACTATATCAGGCAATTGGTATGTTGTATTCAATGTATCTCTAATTTTCACACTATACCTCTGTGGGATATCTCAGTCAGATACAGTTGTCACTAACATGCACAATTAGAGATGCTACCAAGGCTAATGCAAAGATGCATAAATGAGCAAAAGTATGCATATGGAGTAAATTCATTCAATTAACATTTTCAAGTGTATATATATTTATGTAGATATATACACACATATAAGCAATTATATTCAAAATTTGTCAACAGTTTAGAATCATGTTTTGAAAGAACAAACAGAATTGCCTTACAGGTTATCTGGCTTTGTTATTAAATTTACTTCAAAATCAAATACACTCTGAATTCTCTTCTATTTATGTTTCAACATAATACTTGACTACTCACAACTCAATGTTTCTTTTTTAGTGAATATTGATTGACAATCACTACAAGTCACTGATACACAACAGAAAAAAATCAGAGTATTCAATCATTTTAATAATTGAGTACCAATACATAATGATATTAAACATTAATGTGTACTTATATTTAATAGTTAACACAATATTGGATTTGGCTGGATTTCAAATTTTTTGTTTATCTGGATTTCATATTTTTTCATAAATCAGTACATAGGAATATTTGGAACCATTTGCCATACTAGTTTAGCACACTGCTCTTGAACTTAAATGTGCCCCAACTAATATGTCACAGAGTAACACTTTATGATATGAAGATTTCATGTCATACAATTCCACAAGAGCCAGTAACTTACAAGGCTGTATCACAAATACCATACTTCACTATTTATGTTCTGTACACATACACAAATACAGAAGCATACCCACATACACACCAAGCCCGGCAAATTTACATAAATACCCACACACCTGTATAGATATATGGCCACATATGAAAAATTTAGCAGTCCACTAGTTAAAATATAAGCAATTATTTTTCAGGAATATTATTCTATATTTTCATTCACTTCTTTAAGAAATGTGGCTTTTAGAATTCACCGTTTTTAAGTAAAAAAAAAAAAGAAAAAGAGCCCAATCGTGTATAGATCTGCAATGGAGGCAACCAGAATACCCCTGCTGGTTAAAGTAGGGAACACATACAGTACATCAATGCTGGTTCAAATGTTTTTAGAAAATGTTATTTGGTTTCTTAATATTTAGATGAGCCAATGTATGTTCCCTCCTGCTTAGGTGATTAAGCAAGACAAAGAAGAACACACCACGTGGCTTTTAGAATCACAGTCTTTTGAGTTCCTACTGAACTTCACACTTTAAAGTTTTGCATTTCTAAAATGCTGAAAGCAGGGGAAATTTCTAATATCTTTTTCTACAATGTCTAGGTCAAAGAAAAAAAAGTGAGTGCAAATGAAAAAGTGTCAAACTTTCAACTACAGCACGATGTCTTCAAAACACATTTAAGGATTACCATAAGGACAAAAATGCATGGCTTTTGCTGAAGTGCTCTCCTGCTCAGCAGAACAACTTTAAAATTCAGTGCCTAATTTTTTATAAAGAATTCTATAAGTAAATCTTAAGGGCCTATAAATCACCAATTCAGTTTCACCAATGAACTGAAAACTTCTGGTTTGTTGCTAAGATTTTTTTATTTCTTCTTTAGTATAATAGAATTAGGCGCTGCATAGAAAGAGATCTCAAAGTCTATAAATGGTGTGGTGTTTCAATCTCTGAGGACTTTAGATTCAAAAAGTAAATGATATATATAGCCCCTGAACAGTCCTTTAATAAAAATCATATGTTCAAAAGATTAAATGCTGGAGAATAGCATTTCCCTTGGAACTGCTTGAATGGAAAGTTGGCCATGGTATCTATCGGCAATTAGTACAAGTCCAGTTTCTTTTTGCCGTGTCTAAACAAAGCCAGGGGCTTTATCAGTTGGCAATATCTGCCATTTGTGCAGAACAAATAGCATTTATTGGGCCTTTCTAAGCAGTAGTTGTCCATAAGATTGACAGTGCAGGGATGTTAGAATTATTGAAATTTATTTTTGTTCTGGACCATCTGACCCCACCAGATTTAAATTAACTGTTCCACTGCTTTCTTTGCATTTTTGACAGTTTAGTCAAATACATACTAATCTTTTATGAACTCAACTGTATTAAGTAATGCATTTTACAAAGACATAACTAAAACAGACACCAGCATAGGCAACCTCACAGATGTTTACTGTTTCAGCTAAAACAAAGCAGCCTTTTGATCTCAGCAGGAGTCTCTGGTCATTTCTATTGGAAACAGTTTTAAAACCTGAAGTCTGGAACAGGTATTATTATGAACTGTTCTTTCAAGATGGAATGGTTCAGTTTGCAGTTCTCAAATAACCTGCCAGAGAAGTGTCTTTCTCTACAACAGACAGGATAATGAGGCACTAATTATTATAAGGCTAAGTTTTCAAATGCTGTTAGATTGCCTGGACGTTTCTTCTTCTTCTTTTGGTTGGAATATTTTATTCACTTGTAAAGTGAGATGGTAACATATGTAACTACAAACCAGATGGTAAAATCTGCTAGTTGAACAATTTATCAAGGAGATAAATCAATAACATTTAAAACAGTGTATGACAACTGAACTTCTCTCCATCTTGAATCAAACGTTTTTAAATTCAGTTTTCAAGCAAAATTTGAAAAAAAAAAATTCATGTAAAATCCTCCAAATGACATCAAACATTTTTAATTTATCACCTACTGAGATATGTCAAGCCTGGAGAATATCAAAAGCATGCTTCACAAGTCTTAAATTGTTAGTGTTTGAACTAGTAAAAGTAAATGATCACTAGGCTATGGCTTAAATACAACAGACCATACACATTAAATTAATTTTTAACATTCAGATTTTAAAATAATTATTTTATTTCTAAGCAAAGCTGACTATAATGTTTAAAACAGAGGACTAGAAGAGCAGAATTAGTAGGTTAATGTTTAACAACGGGTTATAATTATAGACTTACTTGGTTTAACACAAAAGGAGTTTTGCATATGGAAATTTCCAAAACACCAGCAAGATCCAGGATTTATCAGAATGGAGATTTGAATATTCTGGGCCTGATTTATACAGCACCATTTAAGATAATTTTGCTTTTCAAATTGATTTTTTGGAAAAAGTCCAGACAAAATTTTTTTTAGCTCTGCATGTGAGAAAAAAAAATCCTAGCTTCAGCCTTTGCACATTTGAAAAATTACATAAATGATTATAGTCCATTGGACATGAAGAATATTATAGCAATGCCATTGGACAAGTTTTTCATGTTGGCATAGAGCTTAAGCTATACTTACACTGTTTCCAATCAAAGATAACTTCAATAAAAAATAAAATTTACTTGACAACAAAAACAAGGAAAGTTCCTAAGGCTTAATTTTAGAATCTTCATGAGATGTGTCCTTGTCGTGAGTTTTTTTTCCCCTAAGATATACCAACTCACAAAATGATAAGTAGCTTTTTCTACTATTCAGGAAGAAAAAAAATCTAACTGAAAACTTTTATTATTTTGCAATCCAAATTTTAAAAAGAATATAATATAACTTAAGAAAAAAAGGCCTGCTAGTGCCATATTAATATGCTTTGTAGAAAGTACAGAAAAATCTATATGACTACTTATGATTAAAAAGATATTCCATCTACAGAAATCATGACTCTATACTGCTGCTACGTCATTAGCATGTTCCTGTACTCCATTTGGGGTTCACGTATGAAATTCATCTAGAGCCAGGCTTCATACGAAAATCTCAGCAATTAAGCAATTTTGTGTTCAAACTCTTCCCAACCAAATCAATGTAGGAGACATTTAGAAGAAAATTTCTCCTTCAAGGATAAATGTCATGAATACAAAATGCCTACATATTTACTTTTGCATGATTTGGTCTTTATCATGTCAAGGTATGCAAAACTCTTTTGTGTACGTTGCTGTTAGACTTTTGCTTAGAAAATGAGAAACCTTCACCCAATCACAAACCATATACATTGCTCCATTGTCTCTTTTACACTGAGTCTCCTACTGAATCCAAATCATCCGAAGAGAGGGGGCGGTACAGGTCCTGAAAGATGAAGGGCGGTACAGATTTGTTTACTTGGCTTTTCTGGGTGCCCTGTTGCTCTCTTGGGAGCAACAATGAATGGGTATCCTTTGGTTTCTAATATCATTATAACTTTTAATGTCGCCAATTTGGGATATGAGAAAAAATAATAATAGAGAAACCATCTAAACAGACGAAATAGTGCTGATTTCACCGTCTTGGCAAGAAAATGCTGCTTGACCCACTCATGAGGTTTTGCTTTCACTGGTGCCCACCTGAGATTGACAGCCCCTGAGATCTGTCAAGGCCAATTCTGCTTCTATGAGTCTAGGCAATTCCTCCTTGAACACTTTCTTCCCATTCTGGGCAGAAATGGAACTTGCTTACCTCACAAAATAATTTCTTGGGAGCCCCAGCTGGCATTCAACAAATTCTGGTCCCAGAGCAGCAACTCAAGCATTGCATTGGCACGGAACATAAACCCAACAAGAATTGCTTTTTCAAAATTTTATGTTTGGACAACAGAAAAAGTGCAATATTCCCCCCCTCCACCCCATCCCTTCCTAATGCTCTTTCCCTGTTCTCCAAACACTCAACTCATCACCTCCTCTCTTCTTCCCTCCCGCCCCTTCCTGCTACTAGATCTCTCTGCTGGTAGCCAGGCAACCAGTTCAGCTCTGCAGAGAGTGTTTAGAGTTGGCTTTTTTCCTATTTCGTACCACCCACTCCTCACATCATCTTACTGATCAGATAATCTACAAAAGTCAGGGATGTGGGAGTATAATGGGGAGCTTCATTCAACCTACACAACGCAACACATTTCTTCCTGATGGATTAAGAAATGGGACCAAAAAAAGTTCATGGGTGGGAAAAGAGCCTCCAAGATCTGCTTCTGTGACCAAACACTTCTAGACAGCAACTTAAATAACTGTGCTTTGGAAAAATAGGTTACTTGGTACAACGCCATGAATATGTTTATGAAGAAAAATGTCTGGCATGCAGACTCTTATTGTGTAAGACTATTCTAAAATGTCAAAAGAGGTAACATGAAAATAAGATCTTAACAGAAGAAAAAAAGCTAATTGAATCATAATTAATACAAATAAAAACATAGATTTTCTTATCTGTAAAGAAACTAGTCAAATGTCTCAGTATTCCTTTTAATAAAATAGCTTATGTTTTTGTATTTTAAAATGGGGTATGGAGTGTGTTTGTGTGTGTGTTTGTGTTTGTGTGTGTGTGTGTGTTGTGATGGGGTGAGGGCAGTCAACTCATTTTCTTGGCCATGTTGCTAGGCAACAGAGAAGGGAAAAAATAGAAGTAGCTACTGTTTTCCAATTTGCAATAAAAAGAGTTAATTTATTCTTTGAAGTGTCTTCTTTTAGCACATGCCATCTTTCACTTATTTCAGTATTTCCTGCATAGGAGTATAGCCAACCATTTGAGAAGAACATTAACCAAATTTGAAACAGGATCAGTTTTTAGGGATATTCTAGGCCCATTTTAACTGGGAGGGCTTATTTGATGCAGTTGCCTACACACCAAGATGAAAGCTCTTCTCATTAAAGCAGCTGGGAACGTCTCCAT
Organism: Propithecus coquereli; assembly: GCF_000956105.1. NCBI lineage: Eukaryota > Metazoa > Chordata > Mammalia > Primates > Indriidae > Propithecus > Propithecus coquereli. The sequence goes on from NW_012145523.1 coordinate 3,673,208, forward strand.
GCACTGACATGGTACATGGATGGGGGATGTTCATTTATGGCTTAAATTCAAAAGCTTGGAAACTGAACCATCTTTGAATATATCCAGTGCCCTGCTCACAATATGTGCTTAATAAATGTTTTCAGATGGTGACAAACCCTGTGTCACCCTAAAACAAATGGGATTGTGTTTTCTCTCAAGTACAGTGTGTGCTATGGTAGTTTAAATGGCAAAATGAAGAATCTATAATAGATCCATACCTTATAATAATTTCCCAAGCGCTAGAAATGTTAATTATATAAGCCAGTGGCCACACAGTGGATGGAAATTTTTTGCCTCAATTGGACAAAATCATTGTGAAACAGAGAACAAGAGAGCAGAAGAAGGAAATTCTAGCTTCATTCTACCAACAAAGGGACATTTGAGCAAAGCCTTACATCCCAAGATGGAAGTCTCCAAGCAAACAAGAAGGGAGAGAAGCTCCCATCTGTAGCAGGCATTCTCAATCACTCTAAATTTAATCTCAACAACTAAGCAAGAGCTACACCAATAAATCCTTAATCTGAGTTCAACTAGCTCAGAGATTAAAGAGGGATTTCTATGTGAGGTGTACTCTCCAAGATAGACACTTCGAGAGAGAGAATGTCCTCTGAAAGAGGGCCCTTCCCATGCCATACCTAATGGCTGTCCCTTGGAGCCTTGCTGGGTAACATTTACAAGAAAAGAATGACCACACCAGCTCTTTCTCCACTCAAGGATAGGCCTTTAGGAGATTAAATGAATTTGGCCAATTCTTCTTTGAGTAGTTCACTAAGGATTCCTGTACATTCAAATGCCAAATCAGACTGTGGCCAAGAAGAAACCACAGTGAAAACACTCAAATGGAACTAGAATTATTGAGTTTTCTATCTGGAAAGAAGCTCTGTTTTGTTTTTTCAACTGAGGCCCAGAAAAGATAATAGACTCATCTAAGATAACAAAGCCACTGAGTGGACAAGCTGGTACCAAACAAACCCCAGGCTTCATCAAACAAACCAGACAAGCTCAACCTGATGCCAGGAGAACCAGTGAAGAAAGATAATAAAACCTGATATTTGGTGCAACAGGCTCTGAAGGAACCGGGGACTGACTGAGTCTCCCTGCCCTCCACTTTTAGACGGCTGATGGTTCTGGTGGCCTAAAGACACCCCCTGGGCAGGAATCTTGAAGAGAGGGCCTTCCATCTTGGAGGAAGCTTAAATTTATGGAACTTAGAAGCCTTATTTTAAAACACATAATAAAAGGAACAAAATTCAAAAGTCCAGCATTTGAGTATAGTAGCCTGCAAAAAGTCCTTTCTTATTAAAATAGTGGGTGAGCACCATCGTAAAACCTCCTAGGAGCAACTCAGGACAACCGCCCACTTCTGAAATCAGGACCATGAAGGGCCTTCAATTTCTTCCACTGTACCTCCCTCCCTTCTCCCCTTCCCACTCCTTTCATTCTTGCCTCATTGTTACTGGAAAAGACAAACAATACAGGTTGTGAAGGGATGAGAGCAAGAGTTCTTCCATCTTGAAAGAAGCACTGCTCTCCACCCCCTTCCATAGTGTGGAGAAGCTAACACTGTTTCCGGTAACTTTTTCACTGCGGTCTCTAAACTCAGCCAATTTCTCTGTTATTACCCAAGAGGCTAAAAATAAATGCAAGTAGTGATGAAAGAGAAGGTGCTTGATGTGAGTTTCATTCACAAAAACACAGGCCTTACGCCCCCATCCCCTGCCCCGTGGACCCTACGCTGCTCTGGAACACCACTCCATGCCACACGCAACGCCCACCAGGACCCCGTGCCCCGCCCCCGGTTACCAGCACTTTTTCTTTTCCTGGTGGTCAATGAGGATAGCTAACAAAACTCATTACAACCATGAAAGCTTACAAACCGGAGCTCATGACGTCTGTGCATTCAGAACAAAAAGAGGAGGGTATTTAAAAGTGAAGCAGCAAAGGCACATTCTTGTGAAAGTTCCAAATCTGAACTTTCACAAAGAAACTAAACACCCTGAGTTCTAGCTAAACCACAGCAATAATAAGTGACCCACCTTTGGTCACCTCCTGCCCTGGCTTGGTCATCACCTAGAGACAAGCAGCACTATTTGCTGGCACCTGTACCATTCCGCACCTAGTGGAGACAGGTCTGAAACGGGCAGCGTGCTTATTGCCTTACCCTCTGCTTCCGCAGGCTTCCTGGGCTGGTGGGTGATGGGCTTGGCGACTTGCCCGAGCGCGGAGTAGAGAGCTGACTACCAGGGGTTCCATTAACTGGAAACACAAAGAATCACACAGAGAGAAAAAATGGCATGTTAAAGAATTTTCACGACAAATCATCTTCTCCGAGAAATAAACAGTTATAGAGGGGCATGTGCTAAAACTCCAGACACCCTTTCATCTGTATCGAGAAGAGCCTTGGGGAGCAGCCTTCTTTGGAAAGTCACTGTTTTGTTAATCCTGTGTTTAATAGAGCAGCAGGTGACAGAATGATATTTTTAAATGCACTCTTCACAACTTTCCTGATGAATTTATTAACGATGACTTTAACAGTGCCAACAGGGATTTCGGGAACGTGGGTAAGGTCCTGAGATACTTTCAACGGGATTCATCCCTAATTCTTTAGTTTAGCTGCCCAGTGCTACCCAGCAGGAGTAGATATTAGCACAGCTCACTAGTGACATTCCCAGTGACCTGATTAACAGATCACTATATTTCTATAATTAATAACTTACTTCCGGAAAAAGTTCCTGCATCCACTTCTGCCCCCGTCCATCACCCTAGCCTGAGTCTGTTGGACCTGCCTTGAACAGGACAAAGTAACTGGCCACAGACGCTGAGGAACAACTCATAGTTTGTCTTTGCTGCCATTGAAAAGAAAAGCTACTTTCTAACAGGTTCGAATCACTGGAATTCTACTCGAGTCTCAAGAGTTTTAGACACCACTCTCATTGAACTGAATTAAAGCCACAGAAGTCAAGTAAGCAATTCTTTTCTTTAAGTAACAGCACCCCTAAGAGCAGGTAAAACACTTAAAAACATGATTTTATAAAGATACATGAGGTGCCTCTGTTTTACTTGTAAAAATGACAACATTACAGTTCCGCAGTCAGTGAAGTAGAATTAGCCGGGAGACACACACATTCCTGAGGGTGCATAATAAATGCTTTCCACGAGGCAGAGCGGCGATGCATTGCACTTACCTTCTATGAGCTCTAACATGGACACAGTCTTAGTGTTGGACCTGACAGTAGCCAAGAGGTGAAATCTCTTCTCAGCCCTGAGCAGAGCACCAGCCGAAATGGGAAACGGTGGGATTAGCTAGGGACGGCTAAGGCTGCTCCCAGAGCAGGCTGAATGAGATGCAGGACTCATCAGCAGATGCCTTGTCTGCGTAAGGCTGACGTCTCCCAAGCAGCAGTGGGAGGTGCGGGTTCTGTCTTAGGCTGCATCAAAGGTGTCAATTAAGCCTTGTGCCAACGGAGGAGCCACCACAACCCCCACCGGGCTCCCTCCGGAAGCCCCAGCGCTTTCAGTACTTTGCTCTGAATCATAATGAGGTGCCTCTGGGGGCAAGAGACCCAGTGACTCATCCGAACATCCAAATGACAATAACTCTTCTAAAGCCTGCTATCTACCAGGTAATAAGAACGCCCTCACAAAATTCAGGAGCAAGCTACGATGTTTATTGATTTATTTTCAGAGAGGATGTTTTCACAAAAACTTACAGCCCATGAAAGTGGGAAGCTCCTTGTTTTGTCATTCCCTCCAAAGACCTTAAAAAATGTCATATATCTCATGCTGTACTAATCTGTAGTCTTGCCTTTGAATGTATTTGGTGACTCCGTCTAAAAAGAAGCCCCAAAACTATGGGGTTTTGTTGTTGCTGTTGTTCGGGTGTTTGCAGAGTGAAATGGAACGCTGAGAGTGCTTTAATTTGCTTGCGCTACAGTCCTGTCTGTGCCAAATGGGCTTTATGCTCCGGCCAGGCCACATTGCACTTCCCAGCAGGTGGCCTCTAAGGAAAGGGCCCTAAAACAGGCAAGGACTACAGAGATCTGAGCAGAGGCAGAATCTACAACTAGAGAGGCAAGGGACGCCCTGCTGGTTGGCTGCAGAACATGTTTTATGAATATAATATTTTCTTTGCCCACTTGTATTCTACTTTATGCCTTTACATCGTAAAAAAAGTTTACATGGACTGGGAAAACAGGGAAGCTAATACAGTATTAACACTTTTTACTTCTGGGGCTCCAATCTTACCAAGCTAATGGACAATGAAGAAAAAGGGAAAGAGCACTCACAGGAAAAGAGTCTTAGGAATACCTTGTTTAAAAAGCAAAATGAAACAATAAAAAGCCTGTATGTATTTAGTGAGTACCCATCATATGTGTGTCTCAGTTTACTGAAGACTTATTTTCTACGCACCAGTCAATCCACTTAACCTTTTAGATATACATACGTATGTATATATTAATATATATATATGAACTCGTTTAACTCACAATAACTCTGTGAGGTAGTCAGTATTATTTCCGCCCATTTTACGAACGAGGAAACCGAGGCACAAAGATAGATGAGCAATTTGACAAGAAAATACAGGCAGAGCCCCAAACCTAACCTAGGCAGTCCAAAACCTGCACTCGTACTACCACCTTCCTGTACTGCACCAGCCTTCTGGCCTACAGGGAAACCAGAGAACTAAACCAGTAATTACAATCAAGTATGCCAACAAGGGAAGCATTGGGTGCTGCTAGTGGAACCCTAATAAGCTTGGCCTGCCACCCTGCAGAGAAGGCAATGGGTAGCATCGTTAGCCCGATGAGGCACGGAGGGCACAATGAAGGAGAAGTGTCCCCAGACCCAGGGACCATCTGGTTCAGGGCTGCGTGTGGGAGAGGAGGCCAGTACAGTGTGTTGAAGAGACGTAAATAGTCAGAGTAGCAGGGGTGTCGAGTCGGAGGGGTTGGAGCATCAGGAGTGAGGTGGGGGCTACATGGTGTGCAGGGCTTTAACAGTCACGTTAAGAAGTTTGGGTTTTTTTTTTTTTTTTTTTTTTTG
>NW_012145523.1:3678327-3769083 GCF_000956105.1 Propithecus coquereli
AGCGATCCTTCTGCCTCAGCCTCCCGAGTAGCTGGGACTACAGGCATGTGCCACCATGCCCGGTTAATTTTTTCTATATATTTTCAGTTGTCCGATTATTTTCTTTCTAATTTTAGTAGAGACGGGGGTCTCGCTCTTGCTCAGGCTGGTCTCGAACTCCTGAGCTCAAACAATCCGCCTGCCTCCGCCTCCCAGAGAGCTAGGATTACAGGCGTGAGCCACCGCGCCCAGCCAAGAAGTTTGGGTTTTTATCCAAAGGGCAATGAGAAGCTATTGAACGATTTTAAGCAGGAGCCACAAGACCAGACTCGCATTTTAAAAAGCTCTCCAGAGTTCTTTCCCTGTCAAGAATGGATTAGAGGGGAATGATACTGGGTGCAGGGCATCCCTTGGGCAAATGTCAAGAATGCGGAGGTGGGAGAGAGTGGAGCACGTGTATTCATCCTATGGTAGAGATGCCGGTGTGGCTGGTCTAGGGCAGTGCCAGGGGATGGAAGTGAATGGAGATGTTGCAGAAAGAGTTAGGAGGTAAAAACTACAGGACTTGGTAAGTGACTGACTGAATGAAGAAGAGCAAGGCTGAAAGGGAGCAAGTCTGGAAGGACACAGAGTTTGGGCACATTGAGCTGAAGCACTTTAGGTGACGTCAATTCTGCCATGTAGGCTCATGCACTTTTTCCTGTTTTAGATGGAAAGTGAGGTTCAGAGGAGTAACTTGCCCAGAGATAAACAGCTAGAAAGTGGCAGAGATAAAACTGGATCTCATTTATGTCTTATTGAAAAAACTTCGCACTTTTCCCGTGAGTGGCCTGTCCCGGCACCTCAGGGCACTCCCAGAACGCTTGTCCCATCTGCAGGGCTCTGGACATCTAGGTTTCTTTCTCTACCACTACTTTATTGAAGCCACAGGCTCAGTGCTTCTACCTGCATTTTCATCTCTCTGGATAAATGAAACTCAAGTGCCAAACAAGTCATTTACAATCAAGCACTTTTGGAACACAACCTGTCTGAAAGTTGGGAACAGCCTGTATTCTTAGGCTCAGAGCTCTGCCCAGACTCTTCCTCTTAAAGCATTAACAACTTCTTAAAACGGCTCTTGACATCCAGAAAGCGTTACACACTTTATTGTTGAATCGCTGCTGGAATAAATAATTTTCTTTCATAAGTAAGTTTGACAGATGCATTGAGTTCACTTGCTTTCTATCCCATAACACCACGAGTCCCTAAGTGCCAATAAAAAGGGCTTTGTTACTTATTTAATGGAACTTATTAAAATTCAACTTAAATTTCAGAGGCCCTTATTAAACAAATCTTTACCTTGAATGGGAAAAACTCAGCTTAATAATACGGTTGTTAAATAGCCAAGCAGATGGAACAACTAATTATTTCAATCTGAATTCACTAATCTCTGAATTAGTAAAGAACTCATCAGAACCACTGCCTTATACCCAGGTCTGGTTTCCTTGGCTCAGATCTATCTGAGTACATTTTGCTTGAATTTGAGTTCCTCCTTGCTGTGCTTGTTACCTCTTGAATGAGAAGTGCTCAACTTCGGGATGGATTATTCACAGATATTGTGATGATCAGTTACGTAACTGGCCACCAAAGTGCCGCGGCAGAAATCTGACCGCAGCACTGACACCTACTACTCCTGGTCCATAACCCTTTCTCTTTTTCAACTCAGCTGTCACCTAAGCCCATCAGGGATCCAAGAGCATTTATTGGTTACAGCACATTGTTGAATAATACTCCTCAGGAAGTGTCCGGCTTCACCTTTTCCTTCATCATTTCAGACAGCCGATCCTACTCTTTTTCACTAATTGGAGCCACAAGTCCAGGGTTCTATAATGTAATGCATATCACCCCATCAGCACACAGAGCCCACACTTAGTACACGCTAGACTCTTATTGCTCTCTGTCCCTAAGATGCTTATGATGGAATATCAAGGTTACTTTAAAAATTCTAGAATTTGGAAATACTTGGCTTACTTTGACTAAATTCATTGCTCCTCTCATGACTTTAGACTCACGTGTTTGCTAATTTAGGAACCCCTCTGTGAACATTAAGCGTTTCTTCTCTTTATAGTTGCTTTCCTAAAAGTCTCAGGCACCGAGTGCAAGCTGAATGTTTTTAAGTGTCTCAAACTAGTCCTGAAGTCAGAGAAACCTCTAAGCCAGACTTAATTAAAAGGAGAGCAACTTTTTGGACACGAAATCCACCTTGCGGTTTCCCTATCTTTCAGTACCAAGGCAGCTCATTTATTTTGGTGCTGCACTTCAGGATGAGAGGAGGCAGCGTGCCTGCGTATGTGAGCGCGTCCTTGGGTGTAAGGAGAGACAAGCCAGGCACGTTGCCAGGGAGATCTGGCTTTCGACTCCCTAATCATGGAGGAGGCTGTTGAATGCCTAAAAATCTCTTTACCCAGCCCTTGTCCACATCTTGCCATCTTAGGGAGAAGGAAAAAAAAGGGCAAAAAGCATATGGAATCAAGAAAAAAGGCAGCTCTCTAACAGAGGGAAGAAACAGTGCTTTTTCCCTCCTTCTAGCTTCGTGGGTGCTCACCTCGTAGGAGAGGTATAGCCCCGATTTCCTCCATGTGTCTGTATTCTCTTCTTAAACTGAGACAATAGGTCCAATTCAAAGAAACCGTCGACAGAGAACAACGGGAAGGCGAGGTCACAGAACAGAGGGATAAAGGGACATGGCTCTGTGAATTAACTTTTTAAACAAATATTTATAAAAAGGCTTTGAACCTCAGGAAATCTAGGCAACTTGAACAGCTGGGATTTCTCAATTCATTCACATGCTCAACATTTGCCTGATGGTCACCATGACCTTGCAGTCAACGTAGAATGCACAAAGAGCTGCTCTCAAGAGACCTTACCTAGGAGCGTGGCACTCATGTCATCTGTAGGCTGGGGGCGGAATCGACTGCAGCAGGACCGTGGGGGTGGGGAAGGCCCGCAATGGTGAGGTGCAGGGAATGCGGCAGAGACGAATGGGGCCAAACTGGGTGCATGGGCTTTTGACTGCTGAAGTGACACAGGAAGACATTTTAGACCAAGTGACAAGAATAAAGGTAGGAGGTGGATGAGCCCAAGCACTATATGGGGACAATTTAAATTAGGAGGGAGCATGAATCCAGAGGGGAGGTGGGAGAAATGGCTGGAAAGGAAGACCGTCCTTCGCCTGAGAACAAGGAGTCCAGACTCTCTTTGTCAGACGAAGTCATGGCAGCAGGCTGGACATCGGGCAGATGTGAGGCGCAGAGCACAGAGGCTGGGGGGAGGCCAGCTAGCAAGAGCGTCTGTAGCCTGTGAGAAACAGGAACGTCCCAGAGCAGAGTAGAGGCCACGCTGGGTGGAAAGGGAGCACGGTGGCAGTGCCGCAGAGGAGCCAGGGAGGCTGGTGACACACTGAATGTGGACCAGGAGGGGTGAAAGGAGTCAGAGACGATTTTGAATTAAGGAAAAATAATTAATTCAACAATGAAACAGTATCACCTAGAGCTCCTTTGGCGGAAAATTATGACATTTCTGGATCCCTATCAGCTGGGATCCAAGAAGAAGCGGTGGATATTACGGGGGCATCAGGCACTAGGCACCCAGGGCCTGGGTGGACGAGGGCCCGGGCTGAGCCCCACCCCACCAGCTGCTGCAGGACACCCTCCCCGCAGGGTGCCGCCTGGAGTCGGTCCTGGAGCATCCCACAGGGATGGCCGTGGGCGACTCTCCCAGACAAGGCCCGCTGCCTGCTGCCATCTGGTCTTGCCGGCTGAAACAGTTCCTTCACAGGCTGCAGTGGTGTCCTCGCTGTGACCCTATGACCTCCTTTCGGTTCTTGTGCTACGTGTCAGTTCAACGTCACACATTTCTGGCCCTCCATCTTGAAACTCTCTGCCCCTTGGACTTCTGTCACCTCACTCTGGTCTCCTCCTGCCTCTCTGATCTGCTCTTCTAATCACAGACATTATTACCCTAGGTTCCATTTTCATTTTTACAAATCTCTCGGTGGGGAGTGGGGAGGTATCTTACATTATTATTATTATTATTATTATTATTATTTGAGACAGGGTCTTGCTGTGTCATTCAGCTAGAGTACAGTGGTGTCATCATAGCTCACTGCAACCTCCACCCTCCTGGGCTCAAGCGATCCTCCTGCCTCAGCCTCCCGAGTAGCTGGGACTACAGGTGTGTGATTGCCTGACTAACTCTTCTATTTTCAGTAGAGACGGGGGTCTCCCTCTTGTTCAGGCTGGTCTCAAATTCCTGACCTCAAGTGATCCTCCCGCCTCAGCCTCCCACAGTGCTAGGATATTCCAGGGTCTCCCAGATACATATTATCAGCTCAAATCTCCTGACTCAAACACAGTTACTTATTGCTAATGGCTGACTGACACTTCCAAAGCACCTTGCACTCCACGTGTCTAAATGGAAATCATTCCCACCTCCCCTCCTCACCCAGCACACCCTCTCCTCATCTCTGGTCCCTCTCTCTTCCTCTGGGCTCACATCCAGCTAAAGTTCTGGTTTCCTTCCCTTTCGAAGTTTGCCCCTTCCCCTCAATGCTGTTCCAGTTCTGTCCAGACGGTCTTTTTGCAGGATGACCCACCAAGCAGCCCCACCAAGCCTTCCTGGCCCTTGGCCTTTCAGGTGTGGCAATCTTTTCTACCACTGTGCCACTGTTTCTAAAACTCCACTGTGATCTCTCACGGCCTTGCAAAAAATCCCCTTTCAATAAACACACTTCCACGGCCCTGTGCATCTGACCACAACCAACTGGGCTGCCCCATCTTCCCTAGCCCTTTCCTAGAATTCTGTTCTGCATTTTTATTGAACTAGCAACTGTGCCCTAAACATGCCATACGCTTTCATGTCTTTGTGCCTTAACTCGCATTGGGAGGGAATGCCCTCCTGGCCCTTCCTAGACTAGCAGGATTCTTCAAGTCCCAACTTGTAAGCCCTTTTCTCTTGGAAGTGTTCTCTGCCTCTATTCATGAGATCTAACCGCTGCTTCCTCTGGGTCACCGTGGCACTTTTTCCACTATTATAGTAAGTGGCATACAGTCATGCACTGCATGACGATGTTACTGTCAACAACAGATTACATATATGGCAGTGGCCCCATAAGATTACAGGACTGTATTTTTACTGTACCTTTTCTAGGTTTAAATATGTTTAGACACACAAATACCATTATGTTACAATTGCCTGCAGTATTCAGTGCAGTAACATGCTGCATACAGGTGTGTAGCCTAGGAGCAACAGGCTCTACCTGGTTGTGTAGTAGGATGTGCCATGTAGGTTTGTGTAAGTACACCTGTGATATTCACACAATAATGAAATCGCCTTATGATGCATTTCTCAAAATATATCCCCATTGTTAAGTGATACGAGAGTGTGTATGTTTGTGTCCCAACTAGAATATACACAACTTGAAGGCAAGGACTGTGCTTTAATCATCTTTCTATCCTGGGGACCTAATACATGCCTGGAACATAGTAGATACTCAGGAAATATCTAATTAACCTGGGGCAATAACAGTGAGAAGTTTCCACAAGCAGCTGATGTAGGGTGCTGCTCCCAAAGAGAAAGTCAAGATAATGGCCCAATGCTTTGAAGAGTATCTTCAGAGATCCTGTGTGGGGTGAGCACCAGGGGGTTTGGCGGGTGCAAACAAAGAGAATGGAAGGAGGGATGAGCTTTATATGCAGCAAGAAATGCTGAAATCACAAGGATGAATCACCAACCTCTACGATGGTCTTGATGCATTTGTTCTCAACAATTCCCTTGGCACCTCAAAGCAAAAAGGATCCATAGAAAGTATAAGGCTGAATTCTCTACACTAAAGGAAAAGACTGAGCTAAAAATTAATAAGCTAGCAATCTGCCTTTGGAGGTGTTTGATATAAATCAAAAGAATCTGACAAACTGGACTTGTGAGCTGAGCTGATTAAAATTTTCTTTGCTTCTGCAGCTTTGATTCTTGTCTTATCTGCATATGCTGCATAAAATATTTTTATATAACTGTAAAAAAAAAAGTAAAATTTGAATAGCATGAATAAAAAGACTTCAGGATTTCTGGAGTCACGTACGAATAGGTTTTAAGCCTGGGGAGTGCGGAATGGTGGTTTAGACGGCTAGAAGTTCATTAGTTAAGGCACGTGGCTTTTCCCTCTTTCAAATGCTCGCCCTTGCATCTCCTGCACTCAGCATCGCTGGTCCGCGGTGGGTTCTCAATGGATAGTGAATGAATGAATAGTTGTTGTCATGAGTGTTTCTACTTTAACCTACATGCTTCTGAAGGGCAAGAAAGTGCATTAGCTCGTGCTTGAATCGGTGGGTGTGAGGCTCCCACGAGGTGCTCAGTTATGTTTGCCATGGCTTCTACAGACAGAGATTCTAAATACAGGGCGACAGTCTATGCAAAAATGTTGGTTATCTATCTAAATGAAAATAAAAACTCTAAAACAACAAGCAAAAATCCCACAGTTTTTCCAAGGAATCCAAGAAGAAGTCACAGTTTTGAAATTTGTAAGTTTTAAGGAGGATTGCAGCAAAAAAACCTTCAAGCTAGGAAAACATAGGTTTCTTATACTTTTAACATTAAGAAAATAGTATAAAGCAAAACTAAATTTTATCAGTCTTTATTAACATCAAATTAATGCATATTATATTCTTATTTTGGGAGATATTTTGTTATAACTTCCCTGTGCAGATTAAGGAATTTGCTTGAAAGAATTTCACTTTTAAATGACACATTTTGCAAGACCTCTGTGCTCCAAAGACACATGTGTAAAAAAGAGTCAACCCATATTAAGCCCTCTTTATGATGCTCTTATATATTCTCATTTCTTTAACAAGCGACTAAAAATCATTTCTCCATTTTCTTAGTGATTCTGTGCCCCATGTCTCAGCATGCAATTAGCTAGGGGCTTGTTATTCTTTCTGTATGTTATTGAGGCTTCTGGTTTCTCTTTTTCCTCGCTCCACTTGCCTTCTTTCAGCCTTTTCCGTTATGGATACTAATAGTAATTCAACAGGTATGTGAATTATGTCATCTATAAATTCTTTCTGGGGTCTTGACCTCTATGCCTCTCGAGAGTAGGGGCTGTTTTCTTTCATCTCTGCACCATCAGTGCCGAGCAAATGCCTGACACTCGTAGGCCTGCAACTGATATTTCTGAACCTGTAAATGAACACCTTACATTAATAAATCACTTTGAATTTCTTCTAGTCCTAAGAAGAGGAACGCTAAGAGACAAAGGGAAGATTTACAGAGGATTCTCGTGCTTGTTCTAATGGTGACTTACAAAGGGAAGTTTCTGTCCATCACTGATGTACCTCGTTAAGTTGGGGTGAATCATTTACCTCCTGGATCGCTAGTGCCGGGGGACTAATACTTAGGCTTATGCTGCTGTAAAATGTAATCTCAAACCAGGTACTAGATTTGTTATTTCTTAGAGATCAAAATTCTAGCACGTGGAGGTGAAGAAGCATGTATCGAGGACTGCCAGTCCAGTGGGTCTAGAACGCTGGAAGTCCCACAGACAAGCCCTGAGCTGCCACTCTTGACTCAGTGACTCCAGGCAAAGCAGTTCCCTTAGCCCTGCCTCTGCTTCCTCATGTTTACAAACGGAGATAATGATATTATCTTCCTTGTTGTTAGGAGATTCATAGGAGAATCAAAAAACCCTAAGAGATAAAAGTCCTATGTAAACTATGGTGTTACATCTACATACAAGTTAACCACGTTGTTATTAACAGCAGCATGGTCTGAAAACTGAGCAAATATAACTTTGTAATATGCTCTAATTTCTGTGTAATGAAGGAAGAGGAATACTGGAAGTAGAAATTTAAAAAGTGAAGTAGAAATCATTTCAAACTTTAAGTTAATGTTTGAGAAGGAAAAGCAAAGATTCTTTCATGTTAAAAAGTCAGGTTCAGGTCGGGCGCGGTGGCTCACGCCTGTAATCCTAGCACTCTGGGAGGCCGAGGCGGGCGGATTGTTTGAGCTCAGGAGTTCGAAACCAGCCTGAGCAAGAGCGAGACCCCGTCTCTACTAAAAATAGAAAGAAATTAATCGGACAACTAAAAATACATAGAAAAAATTAGCCAGGCATGGTGGCACATGCCTGTAGTCCCAGCTACTTGGGAGGCTGAGGCAGGAGGATCGCTTGAGCCCAGGAGTTTGAGGTTGCTGTGAGCTAGGCTGACGCCACGGCACTCACTCTAGCCAGGGCAACACGGTGAGACTCTGTCTCAAAAAAAAAAAAAAAAAAAGTCAGGTTCATGGTGGCAATTGGGTTTGGGGCAACACTAATGTTTAAGTGGTATTAAAATAAAATCATTCACATTTGAGTGCCTATGAGTTACAAAAAAACACTAAACAAGCTATTGTAAGGAAATGTGATGCAATCAGCATAGAGATAATTCATCACATCTTTCCGCTGGTTTCAAAAGCCATAACTGAGTAGGGAGGGAAGACCTGGGCCTGAGCAGTGGAGGGCCCAGGGGAGGGGCTCCCCTGGCATCCGGCAGCTGTACTTGCCCTGATGAGAAATGGTGACACTGCTGGACTTCCTAAATCCTGGGCTCAGGTCCCAGGGAAAGCAAGTCTTCTTGAGGTCATTGGCAAAATCACACACTTGTGACTACAAGGTGGCCGCTCTGTGAAACCTCTTCTAATTGGAATCATCCAGAGGAAGGCGGTAAGATTTAGTAGCAAGTCAGAGTCAAGAGCCAGTCATTGCATACTCTAAGCTGTTATACAACCAAATGGTTGTACGTCATCTCTTCTAGGTCAAAATGCAGGAAGTTGAAAATTTTATACGCCTAAAAGGCTCACATTAAATATGATCACTGCCATATAATTAATTTTGACCTTGAAGTTAAAGATACACTGAAGTGTTCATTTTTCAAGAACATACTGATTTTAGATTGAATTCGGACTCCACTTTCTTTATGGAAATGATACTACCTGGCATGACTTACCTATTACAAATTCCAGGTCAGTGCTGGTCAAATCAACCAGGTTTTAACTAGAGTTTAAAAGTGCTTCAGGTAAACAGTAGAAAGTGGAAGTGTGTGTTTGAAGCAATCTGTTGATTTTGAAGCAGGCATTTTTATCCATTTTAAACTTCTAAAAAAATAATCACAAGTGTTGGCAGTGACACACAAATACATTTAATACATTTACCTATCTGCTTTTTTGAGTTTCCAAAATTACTTTTGGTAAGTGAGTATAAATCTTAGAATGCTGAATAGTGATTACATTACTAGACAATTCTAAAGTGAAATTATTGGCTGTATTCATAATTATCTTTTTAAAATTAGATTCCTAATTCCAATCTTTAACATGTATCCAATAATGTGATCTGTCCCTTACCTTTCTTATCTTATAAGGACAAAAAAAAAGAAAGTAAACAAAAGAAAAGTCTCACCTAAACCCAGGAGTATTTAACTGCTGTCTACACTCTTAAAAATAAAACTGCTGGCCAGGTGTGGTGGCTCACACCTGTAATCCTAAGACTTTGAGAGGCCGAGGTGGGAGGATTGCTTGAGCTCAGGAGTTCAAGACCAGCCTGAGCAAGAGCGAGACCCTGTCTCTACTAAAAATAGAAAAATTAGCCAAGTACTTCCAGCTACTCTGGAGGCTGAGGAAGGAAGATGGCTTGAGCCCAGAAGTTTGAGGTTGCTGTCAGCTATGACATCACTGCACTCTAGCCCAGGTGACAGAGTGAGATTCTGTCTCAAAACAAACAAAACTGCTAAAAACAATAAAAAGTTCAGAGCTATAGTGCATATCACTTCTCTTGGAATGTCTATAATGTATAAGACAGAAGAATTTGGCTAACTACTCTGTATTAGATGCAGCCTCTCACATCTGATTGTTCTATTCATGGTACATATGGAGAGGAAAGATTAAGTAAAATTTGCCAATGTCAAAGTTTGTTTGGATTGGGAACTAATTTTGTTTTTCAATATTGACGATTTTTAATAATACTGATAATGTTTCAGTTAATATGGGACCATTTCTCTTTCATATGCTGCCATGGTTGTACTGAACAGTCAAAATTTTAGGGGCAAGATGCTGGCTAGGCCCATGACCACATTCTCCCCTACTGCTCCACAAGGGTTCACCCTACAGCCCAGGTTTAAACAAGAGGAAATGAGGAATGTCCTTTGGTCAAGGCTGTACACCCTCCACAGAGCTCCATTTTCACCTGTCAGCCTATTAATGAGCAAGTTTAGGTCTTCCAGGGGAGTTTTCCATGCAACAATTCCAGGATCATTCTGTCGTTTTGTGGAGGTCCTCATCTCTGTGTGTGCATGGTGTGCTCTTGAAGGGAGGGACTTTCCCCAATACCCCAGGGAAGAGATGATCTTCAGACAGATTAATAGATTGTCTCTGCTCCCATTTGACTAATTCTCTGAAGCCAAGCCCAGGTAAGGAGGTAGAAGAGGGAGGTGGGGTATGGTACTCTCCTCTGCTCATTGCTCTCTTGGTCTACACTCCAAGGTAGCTAGAGGTCTGGTCTTGGGTTATAAGGGTTAAAAATGGACACAGTCAGTTGGAGGCAACCAGGGAGGTAGAAAGGAAGTCATTTCTGTCATGCCAATAAATGAAGATGACCAAGTCATATCTTTCCCTCCAATTATCCAGAGTCAAATGACTTTCTGTCCTTACTTCCTTTCTCTTATCCACAACCCAGTGGTTCTCAAACTCGGGTGTGCATCAGAATCACCTGGAGGGATTGGGAAAACCCGGACTGCTGGGACCTGGCTCCAGAGTTTTCAATTCAGTGGGTCTGGGGAAGGGCTCGAGACTTCACAGTTCTGACACGTGCTCCAATGATAGTGATGCTGCTCGTCTGAGAACCGCAGCACTCACCCACTGTTTCTCAAAATGTGAGCCACGGACTACCTGATCGTAATCACCTGGAGTACTTGCTAAAACACAGGTATATGTCCTTAGAATCTGAGGGCATGGGGCTTCAGGATGATAAACTTTACCAACTTCTCAAGTGACTTTCATGCACCTACACTTTCAGTCTTGGTACCTTACCCTTCAGCAAAGTTTCATTTTAGGGTTCTGTTCAATCTAGATGAGCGATGCTACATTAAGGGTGGAGTTCTCAGGCAAACCCTTAAACTAGAGGGGCAAACAAGCCACATCCCAAGTGCCAGCTGTGTTCCGAGACTTATTCCTTGACCAGCTGTGATGCAGGCTGCACTGTGGGAAGGGGCAGTGGCAGCCCATCATCGCCACCTTAGAGTGAGTGTCAGCGGAGAAGGTGGTCTTTGGAGACGTGACTTGGGAACAGAAGTGGTAAAACCCAAGGGGAAGGTGACTCTTAGAGAACCAGGTTGGGCTTGGTGGTCTGTCTGTGTGACGACCTATAATGACCCCGCCTACTGGCCATATTCCTTCTGAGCCAGCTACAGCCTACAGCTCTTTCCATACCTGAGCCCACACTGTTGAGTAGAGGAAGGCCTCCAAGTAGACCCCAAACGTCTTTGCCCTATTTATAAGAGCATCTCTGTCTTCATGAAACCAGGCAACAATCACTTTGATGTCTGCAACATTTAATAATTCCAACTCAACAATTTAGATCATTTAATAAATTCCCTTCATGAATGACATAGACGTTACACCTAAGATCAAATACACACACACACACACACACACACACACACACACACACACACACAAGACACCTTCTAACTGATTCACGCCAATTTTAAGACCAAAGAAGGAGAAGGCAGGTCTGCCGAGGTGCTCACTCATGAGTAAACAGCCTGCTCCAACACCAGCTCTAGCATGCACCAAGAGGCAGACCCTGGCCAGGGTCACTGCAGTGGTCCCTGCTCTACACTCTCAATCTCACTGCTTTTAGCTCCAGAGCCACGAAAGGAAACCAAGACTACGGCCACAAGTTTTACTAAAGAAAGACTCAGCAAATACAAATTGGAAATTTTTCACAAGCCAATCCCAGACAGAATAAATGCCTTAACAGAAATTTCTAGAACCTGAAAGGTTAACTTCCATGGTAGAAATGAAACAAAATGGTAATGCACTTCTATTTGTGGGCAAATCTGGGTTTCCTGAGTCTTCACTAAGCAGGTTTTTTCAAACTCAATGCTTTTTCTTGCAGCCAACATGCTAGACTCCAGCAAATCTGTTCAACCGTTCTAACATGTTCTAAAATTATAAACCGGAACCTACACTATCCTAAAAACCTCACGCTCTGAGCTTCACACACCCTCTGCTCGTCCTGCATCGGAAACAAGGCAGTTTCTTCAAAGTCTCTGTCACTGCTTTACCTGAGCTGGTTGAGGCGGGGGACTTGCTGCGCCTGGAGGGTCCGGGGCTCTTGGTGGTGCTCCTGCGGGACGATGAAGCTATTTTGGTGTAAGAAGTGGACTTCACCACTCGACATTCTGGGGAAAGAACAACAACCGCACATCATTATTGGGTAACAGCACACACCCCCACGCAAAAAGCACAATAAACCTGGAAATAGAAACATACAACCATCCTCAGTCACATCTACTTCCTGTCAGCCAAACGCTCGTCTATGAAAATGGAACCAAGAAAATGAGGAAGGGCACGATGGGCTTCCTAGACATGGAAGTAAATAATACTCCAAGCCTCTTAGTTTTCCTTTTTTACCATCACATTTTGGAAAATTAGGAGTAATAGGCTGATAAAGAGGTGTTTTTGTTGGGTTTCTCTTCAGCCACTCTTTGAGTTATCTGTGTATGAGGGTCTTTCTTAGGATAAATTGTTCTTTCTTCCAAGAAAAATGTTAGAAGAAAGATCAACCTCATAAACCAAGAAATGTGGTGATGGAAGATTCCACGCATCATGACAGGGCAAGTTTATTGTCCTGTAGGTCCCCACGGGGATAGCTGTGGGTCTTTATGATTTGTGGGAAATGACAGCATTTGCTTAGAAGAGGTAAAATTGGTGGAGAGATGATATTTCCCAATATAAGCGCATGGTGGGAGCCAGTGCCACCACAGGAAGCTACTAGAGAGCCTGTATTGTGTCTGTGCAATGGTTCTTGGCTTGAGGATGAGAAACAACTTCACTTTCACTAGATTTAAATCCTCAGTGTTTGCGTTCATTAAATTCTATGCTAAACACCTTAAATCGCAAAGAGCTTTCGATTTCTCTCTTAATGGGCTGCATTGATAAATTATAATGTGGTGAAAACACACATCTTGTTCTTAAGAAACCACTTTTAATAATTAAAACATATTTGTATGCTTGTAATGATAAAGTGTTGTAGATAGAAAAATATAAAATATATTTAAAAACACCCCAAATAACCCATGATCAAGAGATACTTTTGTTTTTTCTTTTTTTGGAGAGGGGTCTACAAATGTCTAGAATGCTTTCTACACATTTATGTATGTCAACAACATTGAGATTAATCTGCACATATTGACCTGTTATCAGCCCTTTTCACACTACAATATCCTGAGAGCATTTTCATGTCGTCATTTAATGGCTGCTGAGCATTTGACTGCGTTGGAATACCATAATTTACTTAACCAAATTCCTACCATTGGACATGTAACTTGCTTTCAGTAGTTTTCTATTATAAATACTCAATAACACTCTTATAAATGAGTGTGCAGTTATCCACTTATTTCCTTAACATAGATTTAGTCCCTGGCACTCAAAATTTAGTTTCTAGTAACTATTAATAAAAACCAAGGGCATATTGTAGATGCTCAAAAATATTTTCTGACCCTCTTCTTTCAAAAAAATTTTAAGTTCAGAATTAAAGGAAAAATAGCAATATACTTACTCTCTCCCCTCCAATATCACTACCATTTCTAATAGTGTGTGGATCCTACTGTAGTTTTTCTAAGCTTATATAAACACATATATACATAAACAATTTTTTGTTTGCTTTTTATAGACATGACAAGATATTGCCATATGTTACACATTTGCCATACTTATTACATATTATAATCCTCTTTCTTGGTCAATACATAGCAATCAAAATCCTTCTTCTAAGATCTTCATTATCTTTTGCAATATGACACAATTTATTCAATCATTCCCCTATTGATGGATAATAGTCATTCCTTCTAGTCCAATTTCTTCTTTCTTCTTCCAAATTAAATAAAAAATTTTAAGTTAAAAAAATCTGCTAAATAAAGTGGGTTTGGTGAGTTGAAAGAGAAACACTTTTTAACACATGGACTACCACACTAGAAAAAAAATTTTCCTTGGGGCCACAGTGTTTTATTGCAAAAATAGAATAAAAACTTTGAAAACAAAACGATCCTTTCTAATTTAATAAAAAATTTGTTATTTTTTATTGTTTTCTGTGCATGAGTTATATGCGACTTGAAAAATACTTCTCACAGCTCCCGAGGTGAAGAGACATGTGAGTTATATATGATTCACGAAGCCCCGGGCTCAAAGCTAGTGTGAGTTAAATACAACTCACATGGCACTTAATGTGTTAAAAACTCCTAACAAATTGTCTCCAGAAAGTCTGACCCAAACTGTGCTTTCTCTAGACCATGAGTGATCATTTGCCTGATCCCTCACTGAGGTTAGGTATTATTTTTTCAAAAACATCTTTGCTAATTTCTAAACAAAATCAGACTTCATTGCTTGAAATCTGAATTTTTTTGATTGCTAGTAAAGTTGTACATTTTTTTCACATGTGTATTAGCCATTTGTATTTCTTCTTTTACAATTACCTTTTATGTCCTTTGCCTATCTGCAGTTGAGATCTTCTTCTTATTCATTTGTAAGAATACATTCTCTTTTAAAATTTATCCCTTAGTCTATCGTGTTATAAATATTTATCTTTGTAGGTAGTTACTGAAATATGTTAGCCTTTTTAAAGTAGTGATCTTTTTAAGTATGGTAGTTTACAATTAAACTACTTTAACTTTTCCATTATACATTTTTTAAACTATTTTATACTTTAGTAACAAAACACTCATAATAATTCCAGATCTAATTCTGAGGCCTGACTTCAACTTCAAAGTTTTTCTTCCCTATCTAAGCAACTTCAAATATTCTAAGTTCAAAACCTGTTTCTCTCTTTTATACATTCTGAATGGCTTTATATAAACATCTTTTCCTATTTTTTTCTAATATCCAAACCAACAAAGTGGTTTATATTGTTTAGCAAAAAAGGAATGTGAGTGTGTATGACATACAGATGTTAAAAGACTAGAAATAGGAGGTAAGACATGGAGAACAGGGTCTCCTTGAGAGCCTCATGAATTGAACTGAGGCGAAAGAAGAAGGAGGATTTAAAAAAAAAAAAAAAGAGGAAGGAAATTCTGCCTTGAAATATTAGTAGTTATGGCTTCCTCTGCCTGTTTTCCTAGCCCAAAGCAGAGAGAAATGAACCAGGGCATTGCAGAGCCAACCCAGTCTTCCCCAACAATTACCTGGGCCACTGTTGGCTGTTCTGGCCTATCCCGGTGCCCTGCAAGAGATTTCCATTTCCTTAAAAAAAAGGGGGAAAAAATCTACACACCTGGGCATACTAGCAAAAATTAAAAGATAGGAGTAACCAAGAAACAACATTCATAACATCAGAAGATGTGATCAGAAAAGCCAGGACCACTCACACAGGACCATCATGCCTGAGGGTGTGTCTGTGGAGATTTTAATTCACAAAACAGAGCTTTGGAATGTGTGATCTCAAATTAGCTCAAGGCTCTGTCCACACAACTGACAACACATCCTGGAGTTTGTCCTAGCATTTGGACATCTGTCTAGACTTTTGGAAGAACTCTAACAACCAAACTGGAAGGCCATGGTGTTCCGGTCCGTCGGCATGCTTGCAACTACATTTTTACCAAATGTCTACTCTGTGCCAGGCGCTGAGAGCTGCAGGCACGATGGAGAACAAGACAAAGTTCTGGAACTCAAAACACTTACCACCTGGTAGTGGTGCACGAAGTCTTCTCACCAACAAGACCTCTTTTTGCTAATTTTTATTTCATGGACCTCATGTTTGAAAAATGTTGGTTTATGCAACAAATTGCTCTTAAGTAACATTCCACTTTCTCATTTTAAATCAAAATCAAGACTATAACGAGGGCCGATGACCAGAACTTTTTGTTCCAGGTCATGAATGTTGAGAGGTCACATAAATTTAAAACAATAATTTAAAAAGCTCAGCGTCTAGTTAGCAGGAATGCATAGTTAAAATAGAAAGCTACCAGATGGTGCACATTGTTAATAACACCCATCTGTGAGCCGCAACATGAATTAAAAAGTTGATTTTAGGGTTTGTGGCATGCTGCTTGGCACAGGTGCCAGAATTGCAAGTTATGGCCTGGACCTCCTAACCAGGGCTCTGGTCCCCATCACAGAACCAATCTTACCACACTAAGTTGACATTTTTCCAGCTACCAGAAAGTAACCAGGTATTTTAGTTAGGCAGCTTAGTCTTATCAGAGCAAATGTAGTCGTTTCATTAGGTTTTTGAAGTATTGAAAAGAACCTGAAGGCTCTTGCCATGCTTCCAAAGTTTCCTTTGCTTCTCTTGAACTGAGTCTGATAGATAAATCAAATTTATTCATGTATTAGTCTGTCTCCCCTCCCCCATACTCTATTGGGTACTAACCAGTTCCTGGCATACTAAAAAGTATGTAGTAGGTGCTCAATAAATACTGGCCTGAATTGCTATTGATCCTGTTAATACTTGTGAGAACTCTTAGTATTGACTGTGCTAATCCAACCTCTCATTTCACAGATGGGGAAACTGAGTCTCTGAGAGACTAAATGACTTACATCAGAAGCCAGGTCTCCTGAGTAGGTGGAGGCTTCCTCATCACCCCAGTATCTGATGTTGTGGCCTTAGTAAGCTGTTGCTTTGTGCATAAAGCCTGGGAAATTTCTCCCTGTGCCCATGGTAGGGGCAGACAAGGGAGAGACGGTAGGCCAGGGAAGGACTGTAAATAGCTAGTTCTCATATCAACGTTAAATTAAAAATTCAAGATACTAAAGCTACCTCTCTATCAAGATGTTTATTATGTCAGGGAAAAAAAAAGAAACAATGAGCTCTTTCAGAAGTGAAGTTATAATGAAGTGATAGCTTGGAGGATGGTGGAGTCTGAAAGATAATTACAAATATTACAAACCTTGTACCACCTGCCTCCAGGATAGGAGTGAAGCTTCCTGAGTCACACTGGGGATTAGAATAATTCTGAAAGGCTTGGGTTGAATAACAGAAACAGAAGTAAATAATTTATAGTAACTGCTTTTGTTTTTCCTAGGGTCAAAATAAACCCAGTTGAAGAATACTGCAGTGCCAAGCCATAGATTAGGAAAAAATGAATACAAAAAACCCCAACCATTTTTCCAATTAAAGTTTAGATTTTAAACATTTTAATTCATTTAAGTGGGAATTGTATTTCATAATGGCGCAACACAGTGAGGAAGAACTGATGCTGAATTAGAGAGAATGCCAAAATCTTTGTCAGCTTAAAACCACAATTTTGAAACATGCTGAATAATAAGATAGAAATGCCCTTTTTGTTCACCCAAGGAGATTTTCACAGCTTCAGGCAGGGAAGAAAGCAGGACCCTCCATCTTCCCTCTCACATGGGTGGCATATGCCTTTGGGGGCAATCACTTCGTCATTCTGATATTTCTTGGCACCCCTGTAATTCATTGACCAGTTTTCTAAGAGGATCACATTTTCCTTTGGCTATGGAGACAACTGACAATGCAGATACTCCTTAAGAAAAGTGATATTGAAGGATGTAGGTAAACCGTTTGAAGGAAGCTGTCAGATGGTCTTTTCTCTTGTCACCAAAGACTGCAGCCTACTCATAGTCCGGGAAATAAGACCAAACACACGAATTGGTTCTCTGGTGACTGAAGCCCCCATAGCAAGCAAGCAAGGTTTGATTAAACCTCTGCTTTAGTCCTCATGTTCACAGTTCTTTGAGATGAAAAGTATTATTCTCCACACTATCTAACATTATACAACGTTAGCTTTACAGAAGTTCTGGGGATTTGTTAAGAAAGAAGTTAAAATGTTTCTCATTTTCCCCTAGGACCCAACCTCAAGAAATGGGCATTCTTTGATGGACAGATTTAGAGAGACAACCCTGATGGGGATGTAGAGGGAGGAGGTGGAACATATTCTTTGGCCACATTCCCGGTGGCATGAGAACCACCACTTAGGCAGATCCTCCCCCCGCTCAGAAACAGTTGGTAGGTAGGCTGAAGTGTTATAGAAGGTGCTGAAGAATAGAAACGGTTACAGAATTCAACCGCCGGCACCAACAGCTCACCTGAGCTCCCAAAGTGCTCATACATTCAAAAGGACCCACGTGTGCCTTTTGGAGAATCTTGAACAAGGCAAAGGTGAAGTCCCTTGAGTGTCTAGACAGTTGCATGCTGGCTAGGGAATACTCTTCAAACAAGGAGTGTTTTTATTCCTCTAATCTCTGTTTAAAACCAACCAGAATAAAAGCACTGTCAAGCAGAAGCCTTCCAACAGGTCTCCACTCTAAATTCCGAACTGTTAAGGAAATGGGCAAGTTCGTCTGGAAGAATCCATCATGAGCAGTAGATGCTTTGTGCTCTCTGAGTACAAAGACAAGCTTGCTCTTAATTTGGCAACGGTACAAAGTCTCCAAATGGAACAATATTCCTCTTTGTCGCTATATGCAAAAGAGAGTGAGGAAGCACAGTCAGTTCTAGAGACTTTTTATAAAAATGGCACCCGTTCAATGACAAAGAGAGAGAACTTACAATTCTGGTTCTATAATTCTCCAAGAAGTTGCCCTTAACATGCTCATATTCTCCAAGGTGAAAGGCACCCTCCTAGAATATCGAGCTATCAATGGCCACCTTGTCACCTCCCTCCTCAATGCAGGAATATTCTGACCTCCTGTCTCCATAGTGGCTGTCCAGCTTCCCCCTGAGCACCTCCAGTGCCTAGGGGGTTCACTGTCTCCTGCCTCACGGTTTTTAAATCTTTCACCATCTTCAATTAGTCTCCAGCTTGTCTGCGTGGGTGAGCTGAACAGAGCATTCCTGGTATAACTGACAACTAAAGTTTGCTTCCTATAGAAATATAATGATCTTCATACTTCCCAGCAGCACTGCAGGAAAATCTGCATGTCGGCTCCCTGCAGGAAGGGTCAGCCTGCACCCTCCCCTCGCCCCCCTGCACCAGCTGCATGCTCCAGTACGACCTGAGGCCCGTCCTCTGTTTCTACCCCATCTATTTTCTGAGTGAACCCCGACACTACAGTTAAGACTCCCATCCTACTGTCTGTGGGGTCCAAACAAGTGCTACTTCACTAAGCGCCATATGTGGCTTGTCTGGGATAAAAAGCAATCAAGACAGAAACACTCTAAAAACACAGCTTTTGAAAAAGAAAGCATGGAGTAGACTGAATTGGAGGCAAAGACATCAGCTGGAGTGGCTTAGCTGAAAAGCAAAGTCCCAGAAACTGAGATTTTAAAAGTACCTTCTAAAAATATAGGCATGAATGTCTAAACCAGCACCTCGACTGGCCCACAACTTTCGGGACACCCAGCTAAGCACTCCAGATGGCACCCACGTGTCCCTGCACCTGCACGGTGGGGCTCCGCAGGCACAGGCTGAGAGCCAAGACCTTGTGTAACATCTGCACAAGGCTTCATGGTGCTCGGATTTTCTGTTTTAACATCTCAAGAGTCACTGCTCGGACCCACTGTTTTGGTACCAGGAATGATTCTTCTTTCCAAAGACTTTCCTTTTCCCTAACAGTCAAGTAACAGAAACGTTCATTTTTCCCTGCATAAGAGTCCAGAGGCAAGTGGTTTTGATGCAGGAGATTGCCTGGCAACCCAGGTTCCTACTGTCTTATTTCTGGAGTCCCCAAGTGTTCTCACCCGCTTGATCCCCGTTGGCTCATCTTGCCATGTCTGAGTTTCAGCCCCGGGGAAAAGGAGAAAAAGAGGAAGCCCTCCAGACACTGTGCCTTGTTCTACCAGATCTTCATTTCCTGAAATTGATGCTGTTCTTTTCTTCTTCCCACATGTCAGTTGCACTGTTTAGTGCCAGTTAGCAGTTGCATCCTTGGTCTCTACCCATGAATGGGCCAGTAGGTCCTCCCTAGTTAGGTGACTGAAAATGTCTCCCCACATTGCCAAATGTCCCCTGGGGGAGCATATTGCCCCTGGTTGAGAACTACTGCAGATATCTTCATTAGGCAATGTTTCCAAGTTTCCAGATGGAGCCCTTAATTAACTCTTAAATTCTTCCTTGATGGTGTTAATGAAGCCACCACGAACCACCCGCCTGAGCATCTAACAATGCACTCTGCACATTCTTTCTGCAAGTTTGGCCAACATTAATTGATAGTTTCCCACTTTAATGCATCCACCGCAGTGCAGGTGATGCAACTGGCAGTGTTGAGGGTCTTGCAGTGGTCTGTTAAAATTGGATCAGCGCCCATTGCTTAACCATCTCTGAGAACATGGCAACATGGAGCTTTGAAATGCTGGTGGTTTCTTAGTTGAGAGTTTGGAAGATAGAGAAGGTCATGGGGTCATGGTCATGGGGTCAAGGTTAGAGAAAGATGACTTCCACACTGCCCTGTGCCAAAGGCAACACTATAGAAGGGCCCCAAGCATGGCCAGTGGTCAGCCTGCACTCAAAGTGAGGTCCTCTCCCTCCAAGTACCACTTCACCTCTGCAATGACCCTTTTGGCACAAACTCCCAAACTCCCAAATAGTGTTCCCCAAGCCTTTTTAGTTGTATGTAAATACCCATGCAGGAGATTACTGTTCTTACCTATTGAGACCTGGGGATTTGTGTGAACTAAAATAAAATATTAAGCACCCAACTGAATGAACCCCTTCTTGGCCAAGGGGACCCCAGAAAAACCTTAAAGCTGAGTTGCCGGCCATGAGGAGAAGGGAGGTCAGACATGCCTAGTTATGCCCTGTCTCTTTTGGAGTTATTCTTTGTAACAATAAGATACTATTAATAAATCATTAACAGGCCTAAGGCCTGTGCAAGACAATGCTTAAACCACATTTGCAGGCCATCAACTTACTTAACAGATCACTTGAGTTTTGGTAAATGTCTAGGCAGCTTGTCTCTGATTAACAGACATCTTTATCTTATGTTAAAAAATTCCAACCCTTTAGACAAAGCTTCATTTCTTTAACCAATTACAAATTAAAGAATCCTTAAACCCACCTATAACCTGTAAGTCTTCCCTCCCCAGATGTCCCACCTTTTTGGGCAAAACAAATGTATTGACTTATGGTCTTACGTGTAGTTCCTTTCTCCATGAATGTATAAAACCAAACTGTAACCCGGCTACCGAGGGCACATTTTCTCAGGACCTCTTGAGGCCATGTGCTCTGGGCTGGTCACACACGTTCGGCTCAGAATAAACCTCTTTATTTTACAGAGTTTGGGTTTTCTTGGTTAACATTTTCAACTCCTATGCCTGGCAGCAATACCTCAAAACAACACATTCATGTACCCTTTAGCTGCTTTTAATTCAGGGTCTTGTCTTTCTGAATTTGAAACTTAAGTAGTTGGTATGTTTGTTTTCCCCACAAAAACCCAATCTCACCAGCATTAAAATGCTTCCCGGAGGCATCCTTTTTTCTCTGAGATTGTAGATTGTCCTCAGCTGTTCTTCGCGCAGGCTCTGCTGCCTCTTCATTAGCCTACGCAGCTTCACTAACAATCTTCATTTTTTGAAAGTAAAGCAATTACTGAAATGGAGAAGCCCCTCCTTGGCTGGCTGTGAGTTTCTTCTCATAAAAAACCCACACATCTTCAGGGAGAGCTTAAACAAATGACAGATGCCGAGGGCCTTTCTTCCCAATGTTTCATATGTTCCACATTGTTCGGCCCACGTGCAAAGCTTGCTGAGTCTTCACTGAAGTCTGATCACCTTGAGAGACTGGATCTACAGATAGACAATAGCTGGACCACACAGAAAAACAGAACTTTGACCCACAGCCTGCAGCAACCCACCCGGGAAACCAACCCTTTTTTATGACAGCCAGCCAAGAAGGCCACACACTGTAAGTCGTATTTGTAGAAAATCAGACCGCTATCTCTAGTAACAATGTAGGAAGCCAAACAATAGCCCCTCTAAGAATCAGCCCCATCAAATGGCCAGGACTTGATTAATAACTGACAGCTTCCATGATTTTTGTCCCCACTTCCAACTTAGCACCAACTAGAAAAGCCAAATATCATTCACCAATCCAAAAGGATGCCCCGCTTCTGGGGAGCCTGCCTGCAGCTTCCCCACAACAACAGCATGCGTCGGGGGCACACTTGTGCTTTCCTTTTTCTCTTCTCTAAACATTCCCACTCCTCTGCCTGTCTCTGAGTCTCTGCCAAAATGCCAGCGAGGGTGCCTGACTCCCTGCTATAGCAAGCTCTGAGTAAATAGCCTCAGCTTGTTCTCATTTGGTTGGTCTTTGTTTATTTCCATAGCTCACATGGCTCTCCCTTGCCTGTGACTGGAGCACTGGGAACTGTGGCATGGCGAACTTCTGTTCCTCAGCTACTCGTATCTCAGATTCCTTGTGGCCATATGTATGTGCCACCTTGGAGACTGGCATGATGTCTCTCTGCCAGTTAGTCGTCTAGTGTTGGGATAGACACTATTTCTTCAGCTGACTATAAAACAAAGTTGCTAGCTTGAGTTGAGGAGCATGTCGTGTGAAACAGGCTTAAATTTATCAACTAGAACTATGACAACAGCCCACGAGGGAAAGAAGGCAGACTGGGAAACAGCAGATGGACATCTCCAAGCTCACACTTAGTCTGGGCCCACACTCAACTGGATGGACTGAGGTGCATAATGGTGCACATCATCTGAATTTCTGTTTCACTTTACCTTTTCTCCAAAGCATACGTTTTAGCTTCTTGTAGTAGCCATAACAAATTACAACAAACTTGGTGGCTTATAATGACTCAAATGTAACTGCTCACAGTTCTAGAGGCCAGAAGTCTAGAATCATGGTGTTGGCAAGTTTGCAGTCTCTCCAAGGGCTCCAGGGAAGAATCCATTCCTTGTCTCCTGCAGTTTCTGGTGGTTCCAGGCATTCCTTGGCTTGAGGCCACATCTCCCAAATCTCTGCCTCCATCTTCGCCTGGACTTCTCTGTGTGCCCGTGTTGTTTCCTTTACATCTTTCTTATGTGGACATTCATGATAGCATTTCCGGCTCACCTGGATAATCCCAGGTAATCTCTTCATCTCAAAATCCTTAACTCAATTATATCTGCAAAGACTCTATTTCCACATAAGGTAACATTCAAAGTTGGTCTCTTTTAGTGGCTACTACTTAACCTACCACATTGTGTAGGACAAAACTTTGGTACAAGGCTTTCTTGAGAATTTTCGCTGGGAAATCTCTTGTTGCTCTACTGTTTAGAACCCTTCCAGGACTTCTTGTTTTCTCTTTGAGAATATCCTTAGCATAGCCGATAAGGCCCCTACCCACTTTAGCGCCTCTCTCTTCTTTTCTTTGGGTGCTTTATTTTAGTTTCTTAAATGTGCTAGGTATCTTTCTGCCTCTGGGCATTGGAACATTCATTTCCTTACACAAGGAACAATTCCTCCCTACCACCACGTCACCTGCTTAACTTCTGCTCATGCTTCCCTGATCAACTTAGATTTATTTATTTTGCAAATGCTTACTGAGTCCCTGCTGTTTTAGGTGCCAGGATCCAGTAGTAAATCAGTAAACAGGGTAACCTGCTCTCACGGAATTCATATTCTAGTGGAGGAAATGGGCTTTAAACAAACAAGTATAAGGGCTGATTTTATAAGTGCTTGCTGAGAATTAGAAGGATAATGTCACAGTGAGTGGCTGAGTGAGTGGTTTCTCTCTGTTGGTGGTCAGAGAAGGTTTCTTGGGGTAGAGGTCAATGAAGCTCAGCTCTGACATAGGAGGAAGCCAGCCATGGGTAGATCGAGGGAAGAGACAGAAGCAGGGACCATATCAACTCAGGATGGAAAAGAGCAAGTGAGGGGCTTGGGTTTTACTCTAAGCAAGATGACAAGTTATAGGAAGCGTTTAAGCAAGGGCAGTTGCTATAGTTTGCAAATTTGACCTTCTGAACCCCATGTTGAAATTTGATCCCCAACGTTGGAGGTGGGGCCTAATGCGAGGTGTTTGGGTCATGGGGACAGGTCGATCATGAATCGCTTGGTGCCTTCCTCCTCCTCCTCCTGGTGATGAGTGAGTTCTCACCCTATTAGTTTCCTGTGAGAGTTCCCCTAGGAGTTCCCCCAAGAGTTGATTATTATAAAGAGCCTGGCACCTTCCCCTGCTCTCTCTCACCATGGGATCTCTGCACATGCGGCTCCCCGTCCCCTTCTGCCATGAGTGGAAGCAGCCTGGGGCTCTCTCCGGATGCAGATGCCCGTGCCATGCTTCTTGTGTAGCCCAAACAAACCTCTCCTCTCTACAAATTACCCAGCCCCAGGTATTCCTTTATAGCAACATAAGCAGACTAAGACAGCAGTGATGTAATTTGATTCATGAGTCTAAAAGATAACTCTGGCTGATGTGTAAAGGAAAGAGTTCAAAGGGGCTGATCTAGGCTTGGTCTAGGGTAGAAGTAATGGATATGGATAGAAAAGAACAACTTGAATAAGTCCACAAAGCTTGAGGATGGATTGTATGGGGACCGGGGGACAGGGCAATTCAGCTTACAGGCTCTTTGTGCTCTTTGTCAGTGTACTGGTGAGTCCTGCTGAGGAGCTTGACTTCATGTGTCAAAGTACAGGAAAGACCCAGAGTCTAGAACGGCCTACGGTCTTCCTGCAAGACAAAGGGCAGACTTTCCAGCTCTTTAAAAATGCAGATTCCTTGCCCTTCCCTGGACCTACTGAACTAGAATCATTGGAGGTGGGACCTGGGGCATTAAAAAAAAATTAAAAACCCAAGTGATCCTGATGGCGTGGTCCATAGATCAGGCAGCTTTTTGCCATTCTCTGGTAGATGGATAAGAAAGTTACTGAGGGAACTCCAGAAGTTCAGGGTTTGAAGTAATTGTGCAATGTGACATTTGGAAAAAAGGACTAAACTGAAAATATGAGGGACAAATTAGCAAGACAAATCAGTCTTAAAAAAGCAGCAAATATCTGTTCTACTTCAGATTTTTTGGCAACTCAAGTTTGCAAAAACAACGAATGATCATCCTGAGACCCAGCCGAAAGCAGACTTTGGAAGAAGAACAAGAGTTCATATTTATTGACAACTCATGACCACCTGGTTTTCATTAGCTACAAGATGGGAAGGATCTGAAAGATAATAAGAAATTAAAATATAGATAAATTACTCAAGAACTGAGAGCTGGCAAATGAGTAAGAATTCCTCCTAGAGGAAAGAACAGGACACAAAAGAAACCACCACTAACCAAAAAAGAGCATAAATGTATGAACTGAAATAAAATTTGATTACCCCTCTTCTTGGGTAAGGCTCCTTTATGCCTGACTTTATCCCACTCATGTAGAAAAAAGGATAAGTGTACATCTTTGGGCCAGTGGCCCCAAAGCTCAGGTGTCTAGCACAGGCCCAAGTGAGTCAAGGGTCAGGAGATCAGGGCGGGGCGGGGGTGGGGGCTCCTTTAAAAAGGTAAAACATTTGCATTTTCTCAGGAGCACACAGGGATGATAGTTGAGAACTCCAGGTGTGTCATTCACAAAGGGTAAATTATTGTTTTAAATTATCCTGGGCCCCTGAAGGAGATTATGACTAGTCAAAGCTTGGTTAACAATGGGGTCCACTCTTCCTGTAAAACAAAGTTGTAGGCTCTGTGCTGTCCAACAGCTGTCCCTTTTGCCTAGGGAAGTTCTCTGGCAGCTTGCTGCATACATGGTCCATGCACCAGCAGCCCATTACCTGGGCGCTTGCAGATCTCAGGCCCCATCCAAGACCTACTGACTCAGAACATGCATTTTCCCAACATCGCTGGTGATTCCTATTCACATTAAAGCCTGAGAAGAACTGTTCTAGAAGTGTGGAGGGGAACCTGAGATCAGTGGTTCTCAAACATTAGTCAGCATAAGAATCACCTGCAGAGCATATGAGAAAACAAGGTTCCTGGGCCCAGTCCCCACGGGTTCCCATCCCAAAGGCCAGGCCTCTGGACCTTAAACAAACTGACTACGATGCTCTTCTCATACTCAAGGAATAACTTGAGAAACAAGGCCACAGATGGTAATAAATACAAATTAGTAACTCTAGAAAGGAGTACATAATGGACATACTCAAGCATTTTATTTAGAGAGTGATATTTTATGGTAATGTTCCTAGACGTCCCCAATGACAAGAATCACTTGGGGGTACTGTTAAACACTCCACTTTCCAAGCCCCTTCCCCAGATGTTCTGATATGGTGGGTCTGGGAATGTATATTTTTAGTAAGTACCCTGTGTGGTTCTTATAATTAAGGAGGTTGAGGGGAATTGCTTTACTAGAAGGTACACATTCAAGGAAAGTTCCATAGGACAGTTAAGAAGAGCAAAGTGGGCCTGTCATGTTCAGGTAGTCACCAGGTCAGTTAAAACAGAAGGACCAGGCTCTTGGCGGAAGGAGGAGCTCCTACATAAAGGAAGCTTCCAGAAAGGCATGTACCCTTATCTAGATGTCCTGTGAAGTGGGCATCAATCTTTACTGGGGACAGAGACTGCCCACCAGGAAGGGCCGTCCATGTTTAAATGGAAGTCAGCCGAGCCTTACCCTGAGAAAGGACCTTCGAACCTGAGTCTATGTTGGGTGAATGGGACTTTGAGGGTCACTGCTTCCTTGTCTTGAGGTAAAGACAAGACTTGCGAAGACAATTCTCCAACAAAAATCACTGTTGAGCTTGCACTATCACCTCCAGGAGAAAAATAAATAAAAATTCAATTGGGAAACAAAGAATAAAACCTCTAAGACCGGGAATAACACGTTCAGATTATTGGGCAGAAGAAAGTAATCAGAATGTCACAATAAACGACAAGCTGAAGTTACCTGGTTACTTTAAAGGGACCAAGTGAAAGACTAGTGATGCAAACATCCTCCTGAGCAAAGCCTCACTGGGGTAGAGTTTAATCAAGACGTTTTCCCCTCCAGGAACAGGGGCAATCACAGAGGCCAGCAAACTTAGCTGTTTCAGGGACGAGACGGGTAACACAAATCTGTGTGTGTGTTTGGCAGAACACAAAAAATCAGGAATCGAATTAGGCTTACCCTACCTAAGAATTCAGGCTGTTGGTCTGTGAGCCCATCATCAATAATGAAAATTACTAGGGCTTTAGAAGGCAAAAGTAATGATGAAGTAATGATTCTATGGTCTGAAGAAGCAAAACGTTGGAAATACTCTGTGATTGTTTTTTGGTCATAAATAATTATTATGGTGATAGTATAAAAAGGTGTTCTGTAGCTAAAATAATAGTCCCCCCTAACAGAGAGTATTAAAATTGTAGCAGAAGTTCCCATAGACATCAGGGAAAGCAGCTAGCTAATAAAGGCGGGATGGGTTCTTAAGAAAGCTTTCATTTCCTTTCAAGGGATACTTAAAAGTACGGCAGCCAATCGTGTTTCCCCGCAATGGTTTAGATACTGGGCTAAATATCGGCAGGCTTTGGAATTAATGACTTCTTGGGGGATCACAGAAGTACCTACGCTAAAGAAACAAAGGATGTTAGCAGAAGTCCCCCATTGGTGCTGCACAAGCGAAGCCTTTTTTCTAAAAGCCTTCGGAAGGCCGCCTGGGAGAGCCAGCGGAGAAATTAAATTAAGTGCTGCATACAAATTAGTTTTCGGTGAATCAGTTATGCCTATGGGATTCTAGGGAACTCTTTGAAGAAAGCAGCATGAAAGAACTACGGAAGCAGGGATGAAATAAATTCTCTCCTTTCTGTTATAAGTCAGTACATGAACCAGACAACGCCCACACGCTCGGGCCGCTTCTGCAGAGTCTGTCAGTAGCTTTCCCGACACTTCCGCTGCTCCAGAGAAAACAGCAAGTTAGGTTATTTCATTTACAGATTTAATAGGATAAAACATTTAAAAAACCCAGAGACAAAGTCTCACAGGTTCGACAGAAGTAAAAGATAAATTTCTAGAAGCTACGCTTTCTAGATTCTAAGCTTCACCATGATCACTCCTCCTCCAGTCCTTCTCCGAGCCTTGCTGAGAAACCAACTGTGCTCTCAGCTGGAGGCCAGCTCCCCTGAACAGCTTGCAGTGCAGTTGGAAAGAAAACCGATTTCTGAGTTGCTTATCTTTTTGGAAAAGTAAGAGTTTATCTCTTCAGATAAAATCCTGCAATCTACATTGGCAATCATGTAAGTGACACACTTGTTAATGACGCTACGTGTTGATAAATCGCTTAGGGAAATTACAGGTGGTCCAAGTGCCACGGGTGACCTGTCCGAGTGGGCGGGGAGGTGAGATGAACCGAGCAGAAGTGGGCATTCCTGGTGAATATCCCGGTATTAGGGTGGACCCACACACGTAAGCAGCTCCAAAAAGGTCTCTGAGCACGGGGTGGAACTGTTAAATAGTTCGCAACCAGCCCAAGGATCTGCCGTCATTTGTGTGACCCGCTGTCCTGTTCTCTGGGTTTCTGGCTGTGAGACCTGGGCTGCTCAGGACTCCCGAGGGAGGCTGCACTCACTTCTCAACCCACTCCTTTCACCTTGCTTTGAGTAAGTCACTTTCAAGGAGGAAGAGACTGTGTGGGAAAGAAGGATGAGCAAATGGGAATTTTGGAAATTCTGGTTTGGGGAGAATGGCCATTAATATCATTTTTAAAACAAAATTTCCAGTTTCCTAGTCTCTGAAAACCTAGGGAGGACAATTATCTAGGACCTGATCTTGTAAGCATAATTTAATCTCTTAGGTCGTGTAGCTAGGTTATTTTATAAGGACAGAGTTCTACCAATAAAAACAACAACTTTCAAGCCAGGTGCAGTGGCCCACACCTGTAGTCCCAGCTACTAGAGAGGTTGAGGTGGGAGGATCACTGGAGCCCAAGAGTTCGAGCCCAGCCTGGGCAACAGAGTGAGACCCTGACTCCCACCAACAAAAAAAAGGAGAAAAAAAAAAAAAAAAACAGAAGCCTTCAGAGGAAAGTATGTGTACATATACATGTGCAATGTAAAGTTACGAATGACAAATTCTCCTGGAGTCAAACAAATTTCTAAACAACTTCTTTCCATATTCTTTCACATTCATGCAACGTAAGGGAGACACTTTAAGAGTGAGTTAATTCTTGAGCGTAATTCTATGTGTCTTACTCTGAAAACTTAAGATTTCTTTTCCTCACTTTTGCCAAAAAGTTTAATATTTATTATCCTGTTTCTCATGTTCCCTTATTACTTGACTTTCCTTTTAATGAGAAGTATCCTTCACATCAACTGCCTAATAAAATTCTTGGTTGTATAGTTTAATTTTAAGGTACCCTCTTCATGAGCCATTTATCTATTTTCCCTTCTACTCCAAATGACAGACATTAAATTACATCTCTGGGTACATGCAATTAATCTTCAGTTCCAAAGTGAAGAAAAGAAGAAAAAGGTTAGAAACATCTAAAGCCTCTATTCTTTTTTATTAGGAGAAAGCAGACTTTGGGTTGAAAACTTGATTTATTCCCCTTAAGCCTATTTGAAGATCACCTTTACAACAAGGGGTCAAATGTGGCTTGAAATGAATTCCCCATGCGGTACTTATGTAAGTCCCTGGGTTATAGCATTTCAAGGATAATAAATATTGTAGTCATATGAACGCAGCCATCTAATATGACAGTGTATGGGCTTTTGGAGGGATTGTGGTCTTTCAATGAAAAGGGTCTGGTTTGAAGGGAGATATTACAGTTGACTTCCGGCCAAGCCTCCTGAAATCAGATGACACTGTATTTGCATTTGGCCCTCAGCCACCAAACAAATGAGTCATTACTGCAACCCACAAGGCAGTTATCTCTGGGAAAGTAATTCACAAAATTACTTCAATAGATAACTTGCTTTTGGTGGCTAGACTTATCATCTTCAAATATTTACCTGATTAATTAATTACAATTGTATGTAAATTACAAGGTAATCTTACATTTTTATCGAAAATTTGGCCCTTTATTTCCAAAACAAAAAGTAAAGTGTCAAGCCAGGTTCAAAGACAATTTCACTTAGAGAGTTTTTTTTTTCTTTCCGAAATACTAGCAGAGAATGTGTTTAAATAATTTTTTTAAATATGCTCTAGTTGTTAGAAAATAGACAAATAATCTTGTTCTCTTCATCCTCCCTGGTACATCGTGCAGCCGATAAAAATTAGAGAAGCCAAGAATATCTTTAGGGAAGAGAGGAGATATCAAACGCTATGGTCTCTTTGCAACAGCAGGCAATCTCTAGTGAGGTCTGCTGGGCCCCACTTAGAAAACCATGTTCATACATGCAAAATCTAAACATTTTATGCATAAGTTCTCACTTTTTCTTCAAAAATAATCTATCAAAATGTTTTTGTAATGGATTAATTATTTTTGTATAGATGGTATATACCATTATAAAAATGCAAACAGTGCAAAAGAGCTAAAAAAAGAAAGCAATAAATCACCCAAAATTATAAGTTAGGAGCTATGCCATGCTGTGTCACACAAGATTCTTCTGTGTCTTTCCTGGCTACCACTTTTTAAAGTGTATGACCCAGACTTCCTCTTTCTTTCTTTGGAGTCAGCTAGTGATTTCCTGATTTTTTTTCCATTTTTCTTTTTTAATTATTTAAATCACTTTTTGTTAATTTTGTTAGAAATATAGTAGAAGACATTCTGTGATTCTGACTCTCGTCTTTTTTATTTTTAAGATTTGGTGATATATATTATTTTTAAAGAGGGATCTTGGCTTTTGATTCTCTGGGTCATCACCCAATCTTCATCAATAACATTTATTTTGACCAAACTCTCTTACTATCTTGATTACTACTTTCTCCCAAACCTTTTTTCTTCCAATTTATGAAAGAAAATGAAGAGGAAAATGCACTAACCAACTATCATAGCTATGTAATTAATAATGACATATTTATTTAAAATATATTAACCAGGCATGGTGGCTCATTCCTGTAATCCCAGCACTTTGGGTGGCTGAGGCAGGAGGATCATTCGAAGCCAGGAGTTCAAGACCAGCCTAGGCAACAGTGAGACCCCTATCTCTAAAAAAATATACATACAAAATTTTTAAAAAAGAGAGAAGACCAATAAAATATATTATGAAAGTATATCTAATGATATCGAATATTTATGAGTGAAAAAAAGTAGGTTATAAAACAGAGTATGGGAGCACATTGCCGAAACCACAAGGAGGTTTCAGTCTAGGTCCAGTTGCTCTTTACACAAAGATCCAACTATTGAGACAATGAGGATTGCCAAAAGGAATTTTTAACACAGACTTCTTGCCAGGAGAACAAGAGAAGCTGCCTCCAATCTGTTTCTCGACTAAGGGAGATCATGGGCTTTTAAAGGAGGGATCACATGCTTTGAGGCAGGAGGTAGTGTAACTAACAAGGGGCTACATGCATTGGGGGCAGTATTCTGGCATAAAAATGGAATACAATACATAATATCGATAACTTGATTTTTTTACATACAGGACAACTTACAGTATTGGC
The DNA here is from genome assembly GCF_000956105.1 of Propithecus coquereli. NCBI lineage: Eukaryota > Metazoa > Chordata > Mammalia > Primates > Indriidae > Propithecus > Propithecus coquereli. Next base: position 3,709,971 of record NW_012145523.1, read on the forward strand.
CCATTTAGATTGTTGACGTAATTCTTATTAGCGACAGCATAATATTCCATTAAATGGATATATCATATTTTGTTTAGCCAGACTTCTATTGACGGCTTTATTTCTTATCTCTTGATTTTTGTGATTACAAATCAACTACAATAAATTTTATACTTTTCTATACTTGTGCACAGCATTTCTAGAGACAGAGTTGCTGGATCAATGATCAAAGATATACATGCCTTTAAAATGTTTACAAATTGATGTTGTTCGGCACTATTCAAATTCTCAGAAACTGTGCGAGACTGAGCTTCTACGCCCTTTTACAACATTTTCTTTACCTGTTGAGTAAAAATGGGATTTCACTGTTGTGTTAGTTTACATTTCTTTACAACTTAGTAAACTGAAAACTTTTTTTCCATATATTTAATAAGCTACTGGACTTTCTATCTTGTGAACTTCCTGTTAATATCCCTCATTCATTTTGTTTCTCCTTTTCTTTATTGATTGGCAAATGTTCTTTGTACGTTATGAAATTTAGCCTTTTGTAGGACACATTTTTTACAAACATAGTATTTCTTCTTTGTCTCCTGACTTTAATTTTTTAGTGTTTTTCCATGTAGAAATAATTATTTTACATTCTTACTGGCCAACTTTTTCTTTTACTGGCTCTGGGAATTAATTATTGTGGGGAGAACGCCCGATATGATATTTAAATAAAAGGTCACAAAGTATTTTCAAGGAATGTTCTTATTAGGTGGTGACATTATAGGTTCTGGAAATGACCAATAATATACATGACTTAGATAAATGTACGGTGGACTTTGGTCTCAAGGAAATAGCACAAAATGTTGAATTTCACAATTTTTTTAAAGACATAAAAATGCTGACAAAGAGCCAAGCTGGATTATCTGTAATTTTTAAAAACTTTCAAGGCTTTTAAGTTACTATTTCCCTGTAAGAGTATAAATAAGTCTTATTTGTTTTACACCCAATTATAACATTACTTTTGCAAAACAAAATGACTATATTATAAGTCTAAGTTTATAAATACAGGATTTTTCTTTTTCTGTTTGAATAAAAATGAATTGTAGGACTGCTAATGGGCACAGAGTTTATTTCTGGGGTGAAGAAAATGTTCTAAAATTGATCGTGGTGACGGCTTCACAAATCTGTGACTATACTAAAAACCATCGAATTGTATACTTTCAGTGGGTGAATTCTATGGTATGTGAATCATATCTCAATAAAGCTGCTATAAAAAATAAATTGTGGTGTGTTTTGAGTACAGTTGTGTGCAAAATAAAGTACTGTGGTTTGTCACCACGTTGCCACGGCGTCATCTGCACCAGCTAGGAAACAGCTTCATTGGGAAACACTAGCAATGTTACTAGGTTTTCAGGGGACTCATCTTTTGAGACCCCCTTTGCTCCTTGTTTATTGTCATCTGCCCTCTTGTCCTTTTCAAATTCTCTTACTCTTTTCATTGAGGTAGGGAGCAGCGCAGATGGAGGGGGATTTTTCACCTTTCCCTTCTACGTTTTTGTCATTGTCCTGGTCCCTGGGATTATATAATTTCACGTCAGTGCAGATGCTCTATAAAAGCACATGCTACAGTGTGGCATAAGGTAAATAGCCTCGAATGATTCAAAGAAGTTATCTTGGCTGGTACCACTAAATTACATATCACAGGGGACTTTCATGCTCTCAGGTGCCCTCCCCTTACTGAGGAGAACGTGACACACTATATTATGCAATCACTATTTCTTAGAGAATCTGTTTCACGTCTCTCCTTAAATGCCTGTACTGATTATCCATGGGTAGACTTTTTTTGCTTTCTACACTTTTATTCCATAAGATCTTTCACTAAAATATAACACAAAGAATAAAACCATGGGCATTGTTGCATTATTTCCTACAGCTTTCGATGACTGTTACCTTAATCATTAAATTTTTAACCCCCACAGTATGAGTCAAAGTCAAGGTAAATCACTTTTCTCTTTCCACAAATCTGAAATGAGTCACTGATGAACAAGGAAGGATCTCTAAAACTAATTTAATTTAGTGGAATCATCCCTAACACACACAGTTGGGGAAACATTGTCAAGTTTGTCTATCCGATTTACTAACATATTTGTGAAGTGTTTCTGTGCTTGAGACTTAGGAAAATTCAAGTGGGATGTTAGTTAGTTTCCAAGAGACAGTGATCAGACAATTAAACGAAATGTGCCAAGTATTCCGGAGGAGCCCAGAAACCGTGCAGATGCAGTTTATGCCCTCAAGGAGTTCACACTCCACAGAGGGTTTTATAATAGTCCACCTTTACCCTCTCTTATGGCACAGGGACAGTCCCCTAACAGGGGCGGAGTCTCCTTCGACCATGTCTCACTTCCCTGTTCCCCACAAGCAACACTGGAGTCCTCCTACTAGATACCTCAATATCTTCACCTGTAGATTTCACTTGTAGATTTCAGCATAAGGTAAACAGCCTTGCCTGATTCAAGGCCATTTTTCTTGGCTGGAAACATAAAGAGAAAGTCCCTTGTACCCCCGAGGGAGAAAGAGGCACGACTGGAATATGCGGACACAGGGACTCAGCTCTCGCCAGGACCGCACGCCGACACAAACGCATCCATCTGCAGCAGTGTCGAAGTGGTGCTTTCAGGTAGAAAGTCGTGCCTGGACACACAAGACGAGCCCAGTAGTATTTGTTTAATCAAGACTGAATGGAGAAACCAGACAAAACCAAAGGTGTCAATCCTATCTTGGTTAATTCCCTTCAAGGGTCTGAACTGCTGAAGTGGGGAGGGGAACAAGGCTTCCAGCTGGCAAAGGGAGGAGGCAGCTTTTCCAGAAGGATTGGAAAGACTCCTACTGCTGCCTCCGAGCTCCACCGCAAATTCATTTACTAATTCATCCACTCGGCAAATACCTCTTGAGCATCCACTTCGTGCCAGACACTGTAGATATACAAAGAAGAACAAAAGCCTATCTCTATCCTTAAAAGAAGAAAGGCGGACACATGAACAACTTCCAGGAAGTCATGGATAACTGACCCTTCGTTGAGCACGTCCTCAATGCCAGTCACGATGCTACTGAGGTTGCGCATCCCTGATCTGAAAATCCAAAATTTGAAAGGCTTCAAACTCCAAAACTGAGAGCTAACATCATGCCACAAGTGGAAAATCCCACATGTGACCTCATGTGACAGTTGGCAGTCAAAATGAAGGCACACAACACAGTTTATTCAGCGTGCCTGAGGGGGTTGCTGTGCAGGGTACAGAGACATCTTAATCAGAACCCAGCTTCGTGGGTGGAGACCGAAAGCCTGCTGTTTGCTGTTGCTGCTGTCGTCTCACAGCTGGCACAGGCATTCTGGTGATGCTACTGTGCTGCTCGGCTACGCGGAACGCCTTATTACTTTTCCCTGTGTTAATGGTATGTCTCACTTTTTCCGGAGTACTCATGTGTCAATAAGTGTAAGAAAATGGTTGCTCATCAGTAGCATATAAAGTCATCGGGAGTGATGGTGATGCCAAACAACCACAGGTTTTCCACATGGGTGGCTGACAGAGTGACATCTTTGCTTTCTGATGGCTCAAGGTACACGACTTTGTTTCATGCACAAAATTATTAAAAATACTATATAAAATTACCTTTAGGCTATGTGTACAAGGTGTATATGAAACATAAATTTCATGTTTAGACTTGGGTTCCATCCCCAAGATATCTCATTATGTGTATGCAAATATTCCAAAATATTCCAAAATCCAAAAATACCTGGACTCTGAAATACTTCCGGTCCCAAGCATTTCAGACATGGGATACAGCACCTGTAGTTCCTTCACACAACACAATCTTATTGTTCAATGTTATGAGCTAGGTGCTAGTGCAACCCCATTTTAAAGATGAAGACTTCAAGACTTAGCATGGCAAGAAACTTACCCGGGGCCACACAGCCATGTAGCCTCTGAGCCAGAACTTGAACTTGGTTGAGGCCGATGCCAGAGTCCCAGAGTGTACCTGGCACCCTGCACTGGGAGGGCTCTTGCAGCGGGGAGGAAGGGGGACTATTGCAACCTGGGAACTGGGGAGGAAAGCTAATATGCATTGGGCACCTATCTCTATACACTCTTATCTTTGAGCTGGGCCTTGAGGCGGTGGTAAGAGTTTCTTCAAGGAAAAGAGGAAACAGCATATGGAAAGGTACCAACGTACCTAAGAGAGAACCACACCAGGAAGTGTTTAGGGGAAGGGAGGCAGCCTGAAAAGCCCCGTGCATCATGCTACACACACACATGGGTTCTTCCCTTGTGATTATTCTTCCCTCCTGAGTCTGCGTTGTCACATGGGCATGAGGAGCAGAGAGGACAAAGATGAAGGAGAGTTCAGATTTTCAGTAACGTTTCATCTCCAAGTGCTCATAAACCATGACCTTCATTATCAAACACTTGGATGCTATAATGATGATCGACAGAAAGACCAACTCCAACCTGGGGCATGACTACAAAGTTAATCATACTCAAATAGCCTTGAATGCATATTTTTCTAACAGGAAAGAAAAAAAACTTCAGATGAAAATTTTTTGGAAGGCTTTTTAAAAATAACCTTGGTCATTCAGAATTATCCTTAATATATCCACATAAATATGAACAAGTGAAGACTAATTATGGTTAGATGTTTCACAGTTCTTTGGGACAGCATTTAGTTTTGGATTGGTCTGATTTAAGTTGCCATATAGGTATATTCTTCTATGTTGTATCTATTTTAAAGTACAGTGGGTCATAATCAACGTACACCCTACCCTTATTCCCACTTTCTTTGAGTACATTGTTTTCTTTAAATGATATCTGAGATGGTTAGTCATGTCTTTGCATTTATGGCATGTAGGTAGCTATCTCTATAAATTATTTTATGTCAAGATTTTAGGGAAGAACACTATTCTATGAGAAAATATAACCATTTTAGAACTTTATAACTCAGTATTCCAATATTAATAGCATACCACAAAATCAGGGATTGCCTACACTGTATAGACTTGAGGATAAATTCTCTTTTAGCATAATGAATACATTTTTCTGTGACAGTATAATAAAATAAGTCAATTTTTAATGGGAAAAAATGGACTATTACATCCACTGCCATCAACACAAATTTTTCAAAAAATTCTACAAATACCACATTGATCTTTTCATGAATTTTTTCTCTAGTTCACATAAACCTAAAGCTCTCCTTAACAAAAATTGCTCTTTTTCTCCTCCAAAATTCTTAGAACAATACAATTAGAGTGTTTTACTTTGACATAATCATTCAGGAAAATTTCAAGGATGAGATATTAAACATATATATGCCCCAAAAGGAAAGAAATATTTTGAAGCAGAGTAGAAAACTGATGAAATGTCTTCCAGATCACACAACTTTCCAGGAGACTTTGCTTAGACTGTACACAGCAACCACAAAGAAAAGTAAAGGTAGATGAAATTTTAAAATATGCTGTAAGAATTCAGTAAGTAGAAAAAAAAAAACCAGTGAAGATTATCTCTTTTGTTTAAAAGAATACAGAAAACAGCAATGTTCTTATCAAGGAATGTAGTAAAGCTCCACAAAGAAATAATTCTCCTGCATCTCTTCTGCACTCAGCACTGGCGTGCCAAGGTGAGGAGGATACAGTCTTTACCTTAGGTAAACCTTCAGATGACAGGGAGAGACAAATCCATACGCAGATCATTTCAACAAAAAGTGCTAAGCGTGCTGGGAGAAGACAGAGGTGTGTGTAGGGGGTTCTGGAAGCTCAGAAAAGGGACACTTAACCCATCTGGGGGTGTTGAGTCAGTGGAGGCTCATGGTGAAGGTAAAACTTTAGGTACATTTTAAAGAACGTGATAAACTAGGAGAAGAGAAGAGAAGGTCCCCCAGGCTACAGAACAGCATGGTCCAGGGCAGGAGAGGTCTCAGGCAGCACAGAGAGTGTGGGAAGAACTGCCAGCCATTCTTCACTACTGAGCCATTCCATTAGAACAGAGGGGGATAAAGAGGAGTCCCGAGTGGCAGGTAAGGGCCAGATGATGTAGGGTCTTCGGGAGCATTTAAAGGGGCTGGGGAAAGAGTGGTAAGGAGGCTCCTTAATCTACAAGATTATTTTTTGTGTGTGACAAGGTCTTGTCCTGTCTCCCGGGCTAGAATGCAGTGGCATCACCATAGCTCAGTGCAACCTCCAACTCCTGGGCTCAAGCGATCCTCCTGCCTCAGCCTCGCGAGTAGCTGGGACTACTGCTTGGCCAATTTTTTTTTTTTTTTTTGTAGAGATGGGGTCTCATTCTTGCCCAGCCTGGCCTCGGGTGATCCTCCCACCTTGGCCTCCCAAAGTGCTAGGATTACAGGTGTGAGCTATGAGGCCCAGCCAAACTACAAGATATTTTAAAGAATGACAGTGACCTGAGCAGATTTGCCTTTTAGCAAGAACTGTAGGAGGCAGTGTGGACAGAGCTAGGGGTGCGAGGCCGGAGGCAAGGGAACCAGCCAGGGGCCACGCATGACATAATGAGACACGAGAAGCGCCTGGACCCAGTCATTGCAGAAGAACGGAAGGCAGGGCCAGATTCGAGATAAAGCCGGCTAGATCACACGGTTCTGACTTTTCAGGAGCTCAATAAATATCCAAGGGATAATAAACCAATATGCAGAATGAACACTGGGCAACATTGCCCAGGCTACAGCACACAGAGTCACAATAAGGCATATTCTAGGAAAACTTTTTTCTTATTAAAGGCTATTGATTAAACCATAGAAGGCTAAACGAGAAATAGACACATTTGTAAAGTAGTGCATCAACCAACTTTTATCATTAGTCGGGGTATTTTATTGGTGGTGGTGGTAGGGAGGAGGCCAAGTGTCCTGTCCCCTGTCAGTGAAACATAAACATTCTAAATCACCCGGTTATGCAAGACAAAAGCAAACTGAGGACAGCAGCACACTTGATTGAGGAAATACTATAGAAACATACACCTGATCAAGGAGAGTGAAACTGATAAAATTGTATTTGACGTTCAAGTGCCAAGAGGATTGGTTTGCTGTGTCTTAAACATTTTAAATTTTCATCTTAAATTTTGTGTTTATAATACTTTCATTTCACTTGGAATTGAGAGACCATTTCTATCAGCAACAAAAAAGATTATTAATATTGTAGAGGTTTTCAAATATATATGAAAACATTTAATTACTTGGATATAAAATACATGTTCTAAAATAGCACAGGGCATATGCGACTGATTAGGTTAATCCCTTTCTTTGAGTTTGGTTTTCTTTGATTCTCCTCCATTACTGCTTCCAAGGGTCTACTTTAAACACACACTTAAGAAGTCTATGAAAGCCTAAATAAGTCCCAGTTACAGGTATAAGATTATTTCCTGGAACTACGAAATGCCTATAAATGTCTTATCCTACAAAAGTACACCATAGCAAGAATTCTCTTCAATTGTCAACTCAATATTTTATAGTTAAGTGTTCCAGCTTTCCAGCCCAGTCTTCCAGGAAAAGCTTTGCAAAAGAAATGAAACATATTTCTCATTACTCCAAGTTCTTGGAAAGATATTTAATTAACTAAATCATGTGAGTATGGTGTGTAAATAGAAATGTCTGAGAAACTTGCTCTTACTAATGAATGAGAGGAAACATTCGCAGTAAACATTTTCTATACTAAAGATTTCATGTGTAAGTAATGAGAATCAGAATCGGTTATGGTCTCACTATTTTGGCATATTTGCAACAACACTGAAGGAAAAAATTGACTATTACCTGGTTGGTTGAAAAGAAACTAAAAATTATAATTTTAAAATTCACCCAGGCATGAATGGGTAAAAAGCACAAGGCAGTTCTTAATTGCTGTGACCACTGGTGCCATTTTGTTTGTGTGTTACGGTCTGGTTACAGCTTTAAGTTCTCATACTTTCAAACATGATGTTTTAATTCTTTAAGTGATAGGCAGAAAATGCCACTCCGCTTATAGGGGGCACACATGTGCAGTGACTGACCCTGGCAGATACCTCTGGGTTCCAGTTTGTGTAGTCCCTTTTCCCAAGCAAAAATGATAATTTCAATTCCATATTATCAAAATGATGACAAAAATTGGAGACACCGGCATCACTAATCCCAATCATTCCCTTACTCCTAATGTTCCCAAGCCCCAAGGGGCAGCTTGCCTGTCTTTCATTGGAAGTATGTGTGAATGAGAAAGGTGGGTGTGTGTGTGTGTATTTGAGAGAGAGAGAGAAGACAATTAAGTGTACATAAAATGTATGTGGTACTGTACAAGGGAGGCTATCAACCATGACATTGATTACAGGCACTAGAGAACTAACTAAGCAAGTAGAGGGAAAAAACCTTATAAAAATGTGGTTTGGCTGTGTAGAAGGAATACTAATCACAGTTATTTCTCGGGACTGCTTACCACATGCTTAATTACCATGGAGCACAGTGATGAATATGTAAATCATTAAACAAGTGTCAGATTAACTTGCACATATTTTAACTACAATATTGAACTCTGCTAATGTGTAGTCTGTTTTCATAATTTATCAACCCTCTACTAGTCATTGGTCCATAACTTACAATCTGGGAAGCTTATAAGAAATGACAGGTGAGGAAGGAATTAAATGAATATTTAAAGTAATAATAATTTTGGAAAAATGGCATATATAAATGAGTAAAAGAAGGTTATTAGTAAAAGATATGCTTGCTGTTCTACATTACAGGCTGTTTCTAAATTAAATTTACCTTAGATGTATTCTTAGCTTGAAAAGAGTGGATATACTAGCAAATTTAATAATCAAATTCCTAAAGAATATTTGACAAGATGTTTTTTAAAAAGCCAAATAAAAAAATCAAAACTACCCACAGCTTTCTCTAAAATCATACCTACTCAATTACAAATAGTATTAAATATATTTACTAAGAATTTTCTTCTTCATTAATTAGCACACAACACCTTGGAAAAATATATCACAAGAATTAAAATAAAGCTAATATAAATAAGAAAGAAGGAATAATTGAATATGAACAATAGAAATATCTGGATAATTTGTCTAATGCATCATAAGGCTAAAAACATGAAGTCACGGGGAGAGAGGATAAAGCTGATTCCTTTAATTTTAAGAGGTTTCAGGCTCAACTAAATAAACATTTTGTAGAAAGTATTCACCAAGTTTTCTGCATGAGCACTATACAGGCTGATATTCCAGCAGAATTTCTCAGCCTTTGCACTACTGATATACTGTGCTGGGTAATTCTTCATTTAGGGGATTGAAGGCCATTTTCCTACCATGCCTGGCCTTTATCTGCTAGATGCCAGTAGGATCCAGTAGGATCATTCTCACCTTCAGCTGTGACAACCAAAAATATCTCCACACATTGCTAAATATCCCGTGGGGGGCAAAATTTCTCCCTGTTGAGAAATCTGCTTTATAGAATGTGGAAATAAAAATTCTGTTAATGGAGGACATTGGTACTTCGAGATAGGAGTCTGCCAACCTCCTCATTTGCCGGAAAATTAATAAACTTCTCTTTCCTTCTCCTCAAAAAAAAAAAAAGAAAAAAAGAAAATTCTGTTAATGGAGTCCTAATTGAAAGACACTAATAGAAATCACTATAAGAATAGGGAATTTTTTCTTTGATGAGAACTATTAAGCCACAGGAAAAAAATTAAACTCATCAAAAGGAAAAACTCAACAAAGTGTGTGGTTTTTTTTTTCCTTCAGGTAGGTGTTGAGACAGTGAGAAAGAAACAAGAAATAAGGAAATGTTCTCTCTCGCTTGTAAAATTAAGAACAGAGGAAAGAAAATTAATTCAGTAAACAGTGCAGATGATAAAAATACACTTCAGCTCCATATTATGATTTAAATAGGGAGCTGAAAACTGAAAGATAAAATAGAGGGGATGTAAGTAGGAGAAGACAGAATAGGGAAGATGGCGGAGGTGGGGTCCCACGGGGGCAGAAATAGAACTTTAGAAGAGAAAGAGAGGGGACTGGCAGTTAAAAGCGGAGCTTCTGTCAGCCCTCTGGGCCTCTGAGACCCTGGCCTGGCTTTCTCCACCCGGCTTGCCCTTGTCTTCCCTCCTCCTGCTCCTCAGGCCCCCCAGCCACTGCTCACTATGCCCTTGATGGGATGCTGCCCTGCGACCTGGAAGTCAAGGGAGGGGACTCACTCACAGCCAGTGATGACAGCCACAGAAGGCTTGGGAACTGAGGAAGGTCTTGCTTTATTATCCAGAACCAAATTCTTTTGAAGGAGCATTTGCCTGAAGAACAGTGAGGAAGCGAACTATTTAGGCACAAGGTGATGATAGCCTAGTTAGGGTGCTGGCAGAAGAAACTGAACATAACAGAACTATTGACGTTTTGTATCATACTTTGAAGGGTAACATATGTTATTTGTTCCTTGTAACAGTCAACAAAGAATCTAGATTTGCTTGACACACAGGAAATATTTAATAAATACTAGTTCAGTGTAATCCAATTCAATTCATTTTAAGTTAACCAATGAACTCTATCTGACTCATAAGGAAACTAAAGCCCAGTGAAGTTAACTGACTCGCCCACAGTCAAAGGGCTAATAAGTTTTGGAGCTAAGGATGAAACCCAAGTCTCCTTAAAATCTAAGCCTTCAATCACGATGCCAGTCGCAACAAACGTGTAGCATGTGTGCTGATTCTCTCCCTTTCTTTGGCACTGCAGAGGTTGCAAATCGATTTCCTGCTAAGAGCTTAGATACGGCCTCAGAATCCTTCTGAACACGGGGGTCCAGAAAGCCACCCCAAGTCAACTTTTCTGTTTCCTGGCAGTGTACCACGCACCGCTCCAACAGAAAGAAGGAGAAAATGGCAGCGATGATGTGCTGGCAGAACCACTATCACTCAGCAGCTGTGGGGGCAGATTGTGAGAAAGAGAAAAAGGGTAGGCACCAAGAATGACTAAGGACCTACGCCTGGGTGATGGCACGGAGGGATGGTGACACTATTAACAGAAGTAATGGAGCTGGGGGCAGCAGCAGAGCTGTGATATAGTGAATGTGGTCTTAGGCGTGTTGCTGCCTTCGTAGTGGCAGGGAGGGCTGTCACAACCATAGCTGAAGAAGGCTGCTCACGAGAGCACAAAGACAGGGCCTCCTACCACTCCTAGTGATTTCAGGTCCACAGTGACAACTGTGGATCCTAAAAGCATATGTCCAAAAGTTACTACCCAAACATTTTTAGAAAAGAGGAAATAAGATTTCGAAGTCCTGATTTAAAAGACACTGCCATAAATCATTCTGCAAAGCGACAAAATTCTCTTACCATTCAAATAATAAGCAAATAATAAAATTTTAAATTTCCATGTACCAGGATATATTTAAATGGGAGGAGGACAGAGAAAAAATGGCTCTTCAACAGCTTTCTCGGTGAGAGTTATGAACAATTTCCATAAAACTTTCACAAACTATATTAAGTACTAAACCTTAAGTGCTTAATCACAACAAGATGTTTTGATTTAAAGGAAGTTTTGGTGAGTGGCTTCTATCAGTGGCCCTTAGCAGAAGATTAAAAGTGCAAAGGCTTCTATCATCCCCATGATGTTCCCTAAACTTCATTATGTCAGGCACACATGGCAAATTAAACAAAAAGCCACGGGAAACGTCTGGTCAAAACCGGCAGGCAAGGTACTGATCACAGAAACCTTAAGAGACAACTTGTTGAACAATTTTCTAACCTCAAAACAGACATGTTTTCTATTATTTAGCGTTTAATATGTTTCATCTTAGCCTTTTTTCCCCCCCTTTAGTTTGTTTCTTCCTATTTCATTGCCATCCACTTTATGAATGTCTTGGGCAAGTTATAAAGACCCTCTTTGGTACCATATGGCTAATGTCAGCCAAAGAGACTTTAATATTTTCTAAGCAACAGGATACTGTATTTAGTGCTCTCAAAACTAATTTAAATCTTAAAAATGTTGAAGTCTATACTTACGCACACACACACATACACAAATGTTCGGAGACTCGCCACCTCCTCCAAAGTCAAGTTTTGATTTATGAGCTCACAAAATACATAAAAGAAATTCAAATATACTTTACAACAAACTGCTAAAAACCACAGACCCACATAATTTCTTCAAAAGCATAAAGTCACTAGTGATCCATTTGCCAAAAACATAACAAAACACAAAAAAAAGCCCTCAAGTTCATTGATGGACCTAACAATATCAATTCTTCTCGGCACTTCAATGAATTATACACATGAAAGAATATTTTCATCTTAAGAATTCTTCATATGGTTAGTTTTGTTTCCAGTGAAGCAAACATCAAACAGGGTCTGATATATTTATTGATAGTTATAAACTCATGAAAAAGATCCCAATTACCATATTTTTTTTATAAAGTTTAAAGCTGTGTATATATGTGCTAAGGGGTACAAAGAGCATCCCACAGCTATGGACATTCTAAACCAAATTTTTTTTTTTTTTTTTTGAGACAGAGTCTCGCTCTGTCACCCTGGGTAGAGTGCAACGGCATCATCACAGCTCACTGCAACCTCAAAATCCTGGGCTCAAGAGATCCTCCTGCCTCAGCCTGGGACTATAGGCACGTGCCACCACGCCCGGCTAATTTTCCTATTTTTTGTAGAGGCAGGGTCTCGCTCTTGCTCAGGCCGTTTTTGAACTCCTGAGCTCAAGCAATCCTCCCTCCTTGGCCTCCCAGAGTGCTAGGATTACAGGTGCGAGCCACTGTGCCCTATCCTAAGCCAAATATTATTGAAACAGTATTATAGTATCATATAACGTATCAAAGTATCATATAACGTTTCCAGAAGTGGGGACATTTCACTAATAGTGCTTTTTAATAGAGAAATCTTCTAAAGATCCTGCTCAGCAGAGGGCTCTACTGAACACTGCACTTGCCCTTACAGGAAAAGGGAGATGGGGAAAGCGGTGGGGCGCCAGCTGGGCGAGGGCTAATGGTTACACCTTCTCCTCTACTTCTACCTCCTTCGCTTTTGCCTTTCAGAAAGAAGGGCTGGCCAAAGGCAGGGAGTCACTGGGAGAGCCGGGAGGACTGATCTGGGTTAGTGGGGGCCGTGAAGACCAAGTGGAAGGCAAGGGAGCTTTGCGATTCTCCAAATTAGTCGCGACACCTCTGCGCGGGCGCTGACAGCCTGGAGCCAGCAGGAGTCAGCCAGAGCCCTCAGCAAAACTGCAAAGGGGCAACATTTGGTTTCTTGTCCCTCTATTGTCCTTTCTGAAATCTAGTCGCCTTTTTTAAGGCACCCTCCTCCCCATCTCTGCGAGTCAGTCTGTTATTTCCTTCATACCAGTTGTCACAACCTGACACTATCTGCGTACCTAAGTGTTTGCTTAGATCGTTTCCTTCCCAACAGATTGTACCTTCCATGAGGGCTGGGACCTGGTCTGTGTCAGTCACCTCTCGACACCAGCACCTAGACTACTAATGCCTGGCACACAGTAGGACTCAATAAGAGGTTGTTGAAACACAAATGAACCCCTCGCCCGCCCTCTGCCTCCTCTCCTCAACTTAGAATCCAGTGATCTCATGTTGCCCTGTGGTTGGTCAAAGACCCACATCAGCCCTACCCGGCCTGGATATCCGGGCATTGTGTTTGCCACAACAATATCCGTGCCGCTAGCGTGGGATCAACGCCACTCCCAGCTCCAGAGGTGGGCCTTGATTGGCCTGAGCCAATCCTAGTGTCCCTCTGGCCCAGTGTAGCAGTAGACATGTGATAGACTTTGAACTGCATCCAATCAGAGAGAAGCTCAGGATTGTGTTCAATGATTGAGGAAAGAGAAGATCCCACCTGCCCCCAGGAGCCAGGAAGCACATAGCCCTGGGAGCGTTCTGTGGCTGACTCACTTCCACGAGGTCAAAGTCCATGAGGTCAAAGTTCGTACACAAAAGATGACAAAGTCAAGAGCTTTTCAAAGATATCAAGCTACAACCCTGACACCTTAAAATCCTCTGGCTCAAATCAACCCTAAGGACCCCCTCTGGATGTTCCACCTAGATGAGCTAATTCATGCTCTCGCTTTTAATCCTATCTGAGCTGGGATTTCCTACCTGATACCCACCCCGCCAGAAGTCTCATTTCCCATCATCTATCCTAGCAAGGTGCCATTTAATTAACTGAATAAAGCATGCTCTAAATGGGTTTTACCCCTTCCAGAGAGTATTTTTACTTAAAAATTGAAACTCATCCAATTGCATGTTTCACTGTTAGAACGTTTCTGAACTAGGTGTGGAATCGCATTGTTCTTTTCCTCCCTAAACCACACTCGTTGCCAACTTCCAGGGTCACTCTACCCCATTCCCAATTACCAAATAATCCAGACAGCAAAATAGATAGAGTAAGCTTGCAACCACACAGCTTCCAACTTCCCTCCTCATCTTTAAACCTGAGACTGATATAAAGAACAAAGTAAGGGGGCAGGGGGGAAGTCACTGGAATAAATTTAGGAAGTAGATGTTTTCTAATTTTCACTTTATTAGTTGGCCAAATATCTCCCTTTTTTTAACCAAGGAAAACAGAGCTACAGAAAAACTGAAAGATACTTGTTGAATGAATATGAAGTAGAGTGAGAAAAATGCGTAAGAAATATACTTAAAGAGCTGTGAGATTTCAGAGGAGAGAATGATAACTTTTCACTTGAAGGTTTAGAGAGACTTCACAGAAGAAATTGCATTCATGCTAGATTTTGAAGAATGGGGAAGAGCAACAACAGGCAGAGGTGGCAAGAGGGAATGAAACCTTAAATTATGCCTGGGAAACGGGGAGTGGTCCCGTTGGATGTGAACACAGGGTATGTGCAGGTGGGGAGAAGAACTTATCAATGAAGCCTGGAAATATGGCTTGAGAGCAGACTTGGAGAACTCTGAGGCTCTGTCTCAATTCAGCTGCTCTGGGAAATCACTGACGATTTCTCAGTAAGACGACGACGTACATAGCCAGGGCTGGGTTGTGGGAATGATGGATTGGGCAGTGGCCTGAAGTACAGTCCAGGGGAGAAGTCGCAGAAGCTGAAACCAGGATGAGTATTGTGAAAGTTTATCGTACAAATTGGGTCATTCTTGTCATTCCCAACTAAATCAGAGTCTAAGGGCCAGGGGAAAAATGCACTCAGGGCACATAGCACCTGCTCCAAGAAAGCCTAGCTGCTGAAAGACCTGCTGCGACCCTAAAACCGGCTTTACGCAGTAGCTGCTGAAACCACCTGCCATGACCCTAAGGCTGGTTTTACCTACCACTGTCACTCACCAGTCAGAGCTTGCCAGCTCCCAAAAGCTTCTCTCCCGCTGGTGAGCCTTCTCTCAAAACAATGTGTAACATTTTTTTGGACAATAAAACTCCCAAACTTTTCTTTGTTCTTCAGACATAACAAAGACCACCCTAGTCCGTGTGTATGCCCCAAATTGTAGTTCTATGATTCCCAAATAAAACATTTAATTTAGCAATTCACCTTTATATTTTATTTTGACTTTGACAGGAGGTCATGGGGAAAGGAGGGGCTGGGACAGTCTGCAGAAGCCACCCCAGGCCCCAAAGCCATCCCATTCCCCTGCACTGGAGTTGGTACTACCAGAGCCCCCGCCACCAGCATGCTCTACCCTGTCCCCAGGCCAGGGCTCAGAGGACACTGCCGCTTAGAGGGTCAGGCTCAGTGTGGGTTAAACAGTCTTTTGTGAGCTAGCCTCAGACCCATGCCACCATTTGCACTGTCATTTCTATGGAAAAATATTTTTTCCCCAAAAGAACAGCTTAAAAACAAAAGTATCAAGCATACCTATTTATTAATATATGTCAGAACTATCAGAATAAACAATTATTATTATTATTATATAAATTATCTTTAAGTTTAAAAATAACATTTTTAAGAACATTTAATTTTTTTTCTCTTTATTCTGGGTCTGCTTTGGGATTTTAGTTTAGACAAATTCACACCCTTAAAAACGAACTTTTGAGTTTAGGATCTTAAAATAAGACTGTGCTGACATTATAATAAAACTCAAGAAGGAATAATGGTTGGGGTAGGATTTGTTTCTCCTCTTTTCTTGATGAAGCTTGAATTAGTAGGAGATGGATAATTCAGAACAGATAAATTATGGAAGGAAATAAAATGTTTTATAGGAATTAGTAAAAATTATCTAAGATATTTTGAATAGAGTATAGAAATGAGAAAACAAGTCTCAGCCAATACTCCCCTTCATTTCTCAGTGGAAGGCAAAAGGTTTCTCATTACCCAAAAAGATCATACCATTTAGTTATTCAAATCAAGTAGGAGAAAATGTTGGGTTAAGAACAAAGATAAAGGATATGGATTATGCTAATTCTAAACCAGGTTAGACAATAGAGGCTCCCTGTGTGCCCTTTCTTGTGGTGTTCTTCTTTGTTGGGGCATGATTCAGGCAATCAGCTTCTGTTGTTGATTTCAGGGGGCAAAGGTTTTTTTTCTTACACTTTGTGCTGAGAGACAGGATTCACATTTTTCTTGAATAAGAAACTCAAAAGATTTTTACAATAAAAAATATGTATAGAAACAGGATCCATATCTCTCACCACTCACAAAAATTAATTCAAGATGGATAAAAAGCTTAAATGTAAGGCATTAAACCATAAGATTCTAGAAGAAAATGTTGGAAAAACTCTTCTAGATATCAACGTAGGCAAAGAATTTATGAAGAAGACCCAATGAAAATCACAGCAACAACAAAATTTAATAAATTGGACTTAATTAAATTAAAAAGCTTCTGCCCAGCTAAAGAAATAATCAACAGAGCAAACAGACAAACTACAGAATGGGAGAAAATATTCACCAGCTATATATCCAATAAGGGCCTAAAAACCAGAATCTACAAAGAACTCAGCAAGGAAAAACAAACGATCCCATTAAAAAGTGGGCAAAAGACACGAACGGAAGCTTTTCAAAAGAAGACAGACAAATGGCCAATAAACATATGAAATAATGCTCAACACCACTAAATATCAGGGAAATGCAAATTAAAGCCACAATGAGATATCAGCTTACCCCAGTTAGAATGGCTTTTATTAAAAAGTCCAAAAACAAAAGACGCTGGCATGGATACAGAGAGAAAGGAATGCTTGTACACTGTTGGTGGGACTGCAAACTAGTACAACCTCCATGGAAAACAGCATGGAGATTCCTCAAAGAACTAAAAGTAGAACTACCATTTGATCCAGCAATCCTACTACTAGATATTTACCCAAAGGAAAAGAAGTAATTTTATCAAAAAGACACTGTACTCGAGTGTATATTACAGCACAATTCACAATTGCAATGATGTAGAATCAACCCGAGCGCCCATCAATTCACGAGTGGATTAACAAAATGTGGTATGTGTATACTATGGAGTACTACTCAGCCATGAAGAAGGGTGAATGAAGGCACTTTCAACAATTTGGATGAAACTGGAGACCATTATCCTAAGTGAAGTCTCTAAATAATGGAAAAACAAACACCACAGTTACTCACTATTAAACTGGAACTAACCGATGAGCACACATGTGCACAGAGGGAAGTAAAACTCAATGGAAATCAAGCAGGAGGAGAGGATGGGTAAAAACCTACCTAACAGGTACTATGAACACTATCTGGGTGATGGGCACACTTACAGCCATGACTCGAGCACAACAAAATCAATACATGTAACCAAAAACATTTGTACCCCTGTGATATTTTGAAATTAAAAAAACAAACAAACAGAAAAACCAAGGAAAAAATATGTATCTCTACAAAGCAATAAGGAAAAGAAAACATGTTTCCAGAAGTTTCTGTATCTCAGGAGGCAAAGGCAGGACTCCTGAGTATTCCTAAGCACTCTCAATGAGCACGTTCCTATTGCGAAAGCACAACACATATTTTCAATTGCAGAGGAGCAGCTATTTTATGCAGCAGAGAAAGAAACGAGGCTGTAGGATGAGCAACATGATGCTTGCTGGGTCTCCTGGGTCTGACCCCGCAGACCGGCCTCATGGAAGGGGTTGTGGACCATACACTCGAGTATGTGAGTGCTCCCATTTGAAACCACAACTTCCTTCTCTCAACCTTGTCTCTCTCCAAGGAGGGTATCAGAAATGAATATTTTCATATAAAATGGAAGACCTTGTACATGTGATGGGTGTGAAAGACACACTCATACACACACACAAATATACACATATTATAATTTACAAAGGAAAAGGATGTCAAAGGCTTCGTAGGAAGGCATCAGGCAGGATTTTTTAAGTCAAGGGCGAGGAAGGAGGCAGAGTATTGATTCAGGGGCATCTCGGTATCTTTCAGAGAGAACTAATCCCTCACTTACTAGGAAAGGTGAAATGACACAGAGCTTTCTAGACTTTATTACTCCTTAAAATAAAACTCTCTCCTGGGCATGAGAATTTGCCAATCCTACCAGAAATACGCCTGCTTCTACAGCTCCACTGTGAGAAGCTTCTAGCAACCAGCACCACCCTCCTCTGTTCTCACCTGCCCCACCCACGCCACCTGTCATTTTGCTAGAGACATCTGCACCCAGACATCCTTTGTCTCCTCAGGTGCTATTTCTTGAGGTGACTCAAGATGGAACAGCAGAGCCACACACCCAAGCACGTGTTCCTCGGCTCTTCTAACAGTTTTATTTACCATGGAGACAGGACACGCTAGCTACAAGTCCCTTAACTGTGACCTGCTTTCATATAAAAACTGCATGCTCTTGAAACCAGCAATAATAAACAAAATGCACTAATAGTCAACACAATGACAAAACGTTATACTGTAGAGATTGAGGAGACATTGTTACATCTAAAACCAATCTGTGTTTTCTCCATTTTACTCAGTGGTTAAAAAAAACCAATCTGTGATCTGCCTCTTCACAGGAAATGAATGAAAGTGCATAGAAGACAAAAGAATTTGATAAAATCAGAGATAATACTGAGCCTGTGTACATATAATCTTCTGTGTCATCAGTAACTATTTGAAAGGGAACTATCGATTTTGCACCACATAAAAATATTAATAAGAGGGCAGCCCCAAGATAATTTGAACAGTTCCTCCGTTTTTCTTCCCATATTGGAAATAAAAAAAGGTTGATGTAAATATATTCCTTAAAACATAAGAGTTTCTTAGACTGTTTCTGGTATGGCCAAATCCCTTTTCTAATTCCAGAGGTCTCTCTTTGACAGATCTACAGAGGACACTACACCATCCTGACTTTCTGGGGCCCCCTGCGGCAGCACCCTCCTAGCACAGAAGGTGCAATGAAGACACTAATGCGGCAATAAACTGACGTCTGGCGAACAGGCCAGAAATTGCTGGCGGCAGGGAGGGGGGATTAGGGGAGGAGTACGCTTCACGCAAACATGCTATTTCTGTTCCTCGTGCAA
Source organism: Propithecus coquereli (assembly GCF_000956105.1). Classification (NCBI taxonomy): domain Eukaryota; kingdom Metazoa; phylum Chordata; class Mammalia; order Primates; family Indriidae; genus Propithecus; species Propithecus coquereli. The sequence continues at coordinate 3,729,373 of NW_012145523.1, forward strand.
TTAATCATTTTGAGAAATTAACAGAAGACATTGATTCATCATTGGCCAATAGAGGGGCATGGGAATAGATGGAATTTTTCAAATCTTACTTCTTGGAAAACCATCAGTGGTTTCAAATCTTAACACATTGACTGCCACACCAGAAAAAAAATTTTTTTTGCTTGGGGCCACAGTGTTTTATTACAAAAAATAGAATAAAAACTTCAAAAACAAAACCATCCTTACTGATTTTATTTATTTTTTATTGTTCTCTGTGTATGAGTTATATGCGACTTGAAAAATCGTTCTCTGGGCTCCCAAGGTGGAGACATGTTGAGTTACACATGCTTCACGAGGCTCTGGGCTCAAAACTAGCGTGAGTTAAATACAACTCGCATGGCAGTTAATGTGTTAAAACACAAGTCTATAAAGACTATTAAATATTGCCAGCAACGGCCACCTTTTCTGAGATAAACCCCTGCACCTAGGAGAAAGGGAAGGTGTACCATGCAGTGGCCCTGCCTCTCCAGGGATGTCTGTCCAGGGATGTCTGTCCACCAATGCAGGACACCCACGGTGCCACAGTGGCAGCTCTGCCCTTGGAGAAAAGCCGTGGGATTCCCGTAAGGTTTGCCCTGGCGCCTGAGCTACTACTCCCTGAATATCAGTTAGACACGTGAGGTCACAGCACTCCGGCCCAGATTCTAGGCTGGCCCTGCCGTTGCAGTATTTATGCCTTAAGTAGGGGTTGTAATGCCTCTGCCACCCAGAACGTTAAAACTTGATTTAAGCTACCCTGTGTGTTTTGAAGTAGAGCTGCTTCTAGGATATGGATCTGAACAATTTCTTGCACTGAGGTTAACCGGCTGCTAGTTTTATTATTTAGAGAGCAAGAGCGTGATAGTAATGGCACTTACCAGGGGTCCTGCGGCCACGGCTGACCCTCCACCCTACCCTCACAGCCATGGGGTCCTTGGAGAGGCATCTGACCTCTCCAATTGCACTTCCTGTGAGAGCAAATAAGGACCATCATAGCTAACTCCAGGGCAGGTGTGAGAATTGAATGAAATGTGTTTCACCTGGTGCGTGCCCCACAGTGAAGCTCGTCAAGCTGACTCTGAAGAGCTTCGAAGAGGTGTGACTCATACCAGGGAAGTGCCCTGCACCAGGCGGCTTGATGGGAAGCCGTCCTGGACCACAGCCACGTAGCTTCGATGAATGTTTGCCCACAGGGCCTAGTGTTCGGTCAGTCTCAGCTGAAAATATAACCCGAGTGGACCCCAAAACCCTATTAAAGCAAGGTCCTATGATGCCCACCAAGGTACTTAGATAGAAAGAAAAAGGAAGACAGTATATTCTTTCACCAGTGCCTACATAAAATGGATTTCCCCCTTAGTATACAGTATTCGTACCTGCAATTATTTCCTCCTGACTTCACTTCCCAACGAATGCTTTCCTGAAACTGTCCAACCACAAATGCTCAAACACAATTCTTTAACACTTGGCACTTCTATTACACCTTTGGTAAAGAATTGAAAATTTTTTTCATTTCTTTCTTCCCAACCACCTTCCCATATAAATTATTTTTAATGGAAATACCCAGAAAAGCATTATATGCATATCCCCTTGGCTAGCATAGTTTTAATTTGCCCACCAAATCACTTTTTTCCCTTAAAACTCTGGCTGCCCACACTCCTCCCAATGTTAAGCAGAAACAGGATAAATATAATTCTTGTTATACATTGTTCCTACGTGGCTTTACCTAGCAAAGACTCTAATACTGGGTGTAAGAGAATTTCAGAAATGTTGACAAAATTAAAGTGTATGTTTTGAGAAGAACGGAAATTACAGAGAGATAGCATAACACAGGAAAAAATAGGTTGGCTACAACTTGGCGGCTGAAAACTAAACTTGCAACTGGTGAGTAACCAAAGAACGTTCACCTGATCATGGCACTGACTGGAGGAGATGGCTAATTTTTCTAAACTTTTAGCCTGGATTATTTTCATTCCAATTTGGTGATGTCAGCATAGGAAAGAAGTATAAATTTTTAGGGAATAAAAAGATACATTAGCAAAATTATTTTTAAAAGAAAAACAAATGAAACATTAACCTATTATTTTCTGAAGCTGTGAAATTCTGGATTATGAGCCATATTACAAAAAAAATTAACCCCCCCCAAAAAAAATACCTATAAGTTTTTTGAAGGCAAGGATCATAGCTTATTCATCATTATATCCCTACAACTAGTTTAATGCCTGGCAAATAGTAAAATCTCATAATTCAATCAAATATAAACAGGAAGGAGATTACTTGAAGATGAAAAAAAAGATAATTGGAGAGAGTCAGTGATTTTAGGAATGGTTTTATGAGGCAATAAGGAGCAAATAAATACTGCAAAGAAACATTTAGTATTGCATTATGCTTTGGTGTCTTTACTAAATGCACCCAAAATGTCCCATGAGAAAGTTAAATGCTACTCAGTGAGTTAGAAAACACAAAACTAGTTAAGCTCAAGTATAATGCTATCATATTAAGCATCTGAAGCAATTAATTTGTTAAGCCTTTGAACATATCACTATTTTGCAGATTGAAGAAATAGAAAAATCGTTTTTTTCCAAAGTCGCAGAAATTTGGTAGTTCTAGGTCAACAATATGAGCCACGTTGGAGAAAATAACTTGTGTAATAAGTGCTGTAACGTGGACGGGGTTCCTTTAAACCACAGCATCCTTAATTTTATCAGTCACTCCCAAACTATATTCCCTACTTTTGACTCCTAGGGTTATCCATTTCAAGATGAGTTTTGAAAGGTTGAATTTAAAAAAAGGCTAAAGGGCTCTTCAAGGATAAGTAATATAAGCATTCCTGGAAATGCTGAGTTACTATTTTCCTTACATTTTGATTTATCACTAACCTGCCTAGACTGAAACCAAATTAACAGTGAGGCAGCTTTTCTTCAAAGCTAATTCAAACTTTGAGGCCTGACACAGACATTTGCAAGGAAGAGTAAGTGTTTTCAAACAAGTAAACCACAAACAAATCAAGGAAACGTGATTTTAAGGACAGGAGTCACAGGGGCAGTCTCAGGTCAAAATGCAACGACCCTCACTGCAAACATGACCTTCAGGTTCAGGGAGGTGATGTGCCCACCGCCTGCTCAAGGACTTTCCAGTCCCAGTTAGTGTGTCAACCGACACCTACCCAGAGGCTCACACTCAATTTCTAGTATGCTGGGAAGCAAAATCCTAAGAATCCCATGGGCAAAAGAAAACCAACACACCCATTACTCACAGACACCACAAATAACCTTTGCATTTGAACACAGAAACTGATCCGCTATTGCCCAGCACAGAAAGGGCTAATGAGCATTTGAAATCTGGTCACTCAGAGTGACCCAGAGCCCCAGAGCCCCACACACCATAGACAGCCCAATGGATGACGCCCTCTGCCTGTCCAGGCGCTCTCTTCCCTTCCCTGTCCCTCCCTTCTCCCCCAGGTGTGCCCGTCCTCCTCGCCGCCCAGGCCTTGGTGTCCTGCCCCAGGTGAGATGCCAGTGTTGCCTTGAACAGCCACAACTGGCACAGGCTCAATGCCTTTTAGCTTTCACCCTCTGACCTGCCCTAAGCCTTGTTCTTTTTATCTCCTTCTCCTCCTCCTCTTCGGTTACACTTCCCTCTTTCTCCTCCTTCCTCTTTCTCTCCCTCTATGTCTCTCTAGATATCCTTTCCCTAGTAGGTCAAAATATGAAACATAAACATATATGTTTATATACACACACAAATTGTATACATGGTGGTGAATATCTATCTATATCTTTAAGAAACGATCATTAGATTGTGCTGGGGTTCGGGACACGCTGTCCCAAATACGGCACCTTGGAGGCTGGAGGCACCTGGGCGACAGCATGTGCAGGAAGGTTACTGTGACCTTTCCCCATCCTGCTTCTTTGCAGCAGGTCATAAAATCGAGGAAGGATTTTCTGACCTTCCCCTGAAGCAGGTCATAAGACCCTCAGGTGAGAGGTGCCTCCCTAGTGCTCCCAGAGGAGAGGAGCATCCTTATCTCGGAAGACACAGGGTCACAGGGAAGAATCTGAACAAACAGCCCTTGCTAAGTTCCCCCACACTTAGCTCATACCCTTTTTGCCCTATCATATTTCTCCAGGACTATGCTCACTCCATCAGACCTAGCACGATAACGCTCAGGTTGCACTGTTTCTTCAGGTCTTCATGTCCTTACGAAGATGCTCATGTAACATAGAACTTTTATTAAACAGATGTGCATGCTTTTCTCTTGTTAGTCTGTCTTTTGTTACAGGGGCCTCAGCCACGAACCTAGGATGGGAAAGAAAGAGATCTTTTCCTCCCCAACAACTGCATATAACTGAAACAGCCACAATGGATGGAGACAGGGTTTTGTGTGGTTTGGTTTTATGCTGTTGGGGCCCTCAGTTGGCATGTCCTGAGGTCAGGGATGCCGCGCAGGTTGCTGGGGACTGACACACACCCAGTGCCCAGAGGTGGGTGCTTTCAAACAGCCCGTCCCACCTCTAAACAGAGAACGCCGGGCAGGGGCTTAGGAAGTGGAGGACAAAGCTGCAAGGAGGAGGAAAAGCAAAAGAGAAAGCGAGCCACGCCTCTGGCGGATCCAGTTGTCTTCTCGCCATGTTTTAAATTAAACAAAAACCGAAAACGGAAAGAAAATGAAAGCTTATAACCTGGAGACGGACTGAACTTGAATCACAGCTGCATGGGACCCCCTTACATGTTTCTGATACCATGGCAACGTGGCATTTTTAAAATCATTCGTTACATTGGGAATATTTTAAACAGAGCTTGGGACGGCATTTCTCATGGGGAGCCACCAGTTGTCGGGGGCGTTCTCTAGTGGCTGGAGACTGAAAAATCGGCCCAACACACATTTCAGAATTCAGGGAGACTTCCCGAGGGTGAGCCAGCCATGTCCAGGGCAGAGCAGCCGGCTCACGCCCCTGGAAGCCAGACAGAAGAGAAAACAAACAGAGACCCTGTCCAAAGCCCACCATTGGTCTGTTATTCTATTCTGTAAATACCGTTACAGTCCCATGGTATGCAGACTCCTAGCAGGCACACTGAGATGTGATAATTTCAAGTGACAAGCAGAAAGAATGAATCCATTCTATAGATTCTCGTATGACTCATGTAACATACACGAATTTTTATTTTTCTTTCTAAAATGCATTAAATAATAAATTTGGAATAAATATACTCTTCCCCAAGAATCAAGATACAATCTGTTCTATAAATTATAGCAAAGTTTATAATAAAAGGAACATATGGTTGTGATAGGCGGCTGCAACAGTTAAAACCCAGCAGACACATCGTCTGCGAGGCTGCATAGGTAAAAACCTGAACTGTGGTTGTGTGAGGGAGATTTTTCAAGTTAATGCAACAGAGCAGAGTGTTCCAAACGTTAATTGATAGATCAATCACTAAAGGTTCACTGATTCCCAATGTCACATTTATACCCATGAACTGGACTCTCCCACCAAATTAAAGGCAGAGTGGGATCATAAAACCAGCCCCGATTTTGAAGGGTTTAGATTCCAGCTCTACCACTTACTATCTATGTTCAGTCATTCAACTTCTTCAGCAAACATTTGTTGAGCACCTACTGTGTGCTAGGCCCTGGAGACAGAGCAGCAAACAAGACAGGCAGCGACCCTAGCAAATGGCTTGGCCTTCCCGAGCCTGGTGTCGGCATGGGCGCTAATCATGGCTGTCCTCACCTACCTCACAGATAGCGGTAAGGCTCAAAGAAACTCATGAAAGCATCCTGACAATGGGGATGGTCTACAACAATACAAATGCTCCCATTTGATTAGTTGACTAATGTGTCAAAGGGCCACAAAGAAATATTCCTTCCCAAGAGTTTCAAAACAAGTTTTGCTACTGATTAAGTTTAAATAGTACATCCCCCCCCGCCATCTGGAGCTATCAGATTCATTCTTTGGGAACAACAAACATCCCTTCCTTTGCCTCAGGCCTGTAGCATCTGAGGCAGAGCTTGGCATGAGTGCGACAGCATCTTCAACACACCAGACAGCTGACATGCTCGGATGCAGTGGTTTCAACTTCTCTGTAAGCAGGGAGCCTTGCTTCCAGTCTTGTGTAGAGCCCGACTGGACCAGAGAGGCCAGCGGGGCTGCTCTGGCTGAAGGAGACGGCTTGTCCTTTTTGGTGCAGACTCTGAGCTCTGCTTGGAACCCCAGGGAATCCCTGAATCTGTTTGACCTTCACCCTCTATTCCTAGCACTCTTCTGGACTCCTTGCTGTTTCCTCTTTTTTCCAGAAGTCACTATAGCATAATGGTTAGGCAGGCTGGACACACAACTTGCTTTCACCAATTGAAAGTGTATCTTCTGCAGACCTCACGTTCCTCCTCTGTACAAGGACGATAATGACAGTAGCACTCTCAGAGGGCGATTGTGACAATTACATAAATCCATCCATGTAAAGTGCTTAGCACACAGCCTCACGGATGAAATGAACTCATTAATCAGTAGCAATTTTCCCCTTCAAGTCCACCCGTATGCCACCGCCAGAGTCTTTTTTTTTTTTTTTAAATTATTGCATTCTATTGTCATCCCCCGTTTCAAACTTCACGGCGCTTCCCCCTTCACTATTATATACCAAACAAACTATAAACCCCTTCTCCTACTATGTATGTGTGTATGGACGTCTCTCTACCTGTATCTGCAACGGTATCCGCATCTCTCTATCTTCCATCAGACTTTCCAACCTCACCTGCCTCGACACACAGGGAGCAGAGCTAAGCACAGAGCCCTGCGGAAGGGACCAGTATGCGACAAAGTAAGTCAGAGAGGCAGAGTAGATGAAAGGAGAAGATGACGGGAATGCTGAGTGGTGTGTTCCAAGTGTAAAACGAACAGCAAAATCAACAGCTCAGAGTAAACAGGCTGGTAAGAGTGTTCTTGAGGAGATTGGCTGGATGCAGGAATTGAAAGGAACGTGAGCAAAGTTGAGGAAAATGCGTGGGGGCTGCGGAGGAAAGCGGTGGACTTTGCAGAGGAGGCTAATGAGAGACAAGGCTGAGACCAGGGAGGGCAAGAAGGTCGACCTTGGTTCTACGCACGTTGGTTCACTGAAAGTTCCCTAAACTGGACTTTGAGGGCCGTTATTCTGTGTGTGTGTAGAAGGACCCGGGATGGGAGGTGACGGGAGGGGGGACATCTGGTCAGGCCATCTCTACCCAATATACAAAGCTGAATGTACCTTCTTCCTCCTCACCCCCAGCCCCCAAGTGGCCTTGTCTCGGGGAGCAGGACCGCAGCAAGGAACTGTCAGTCATCCCTCACCCTCCTCTCCTCCACCCCTACATCCATAAGTCACCATGACCACTCATTTCTGCCTTTAAATATTTCCTAATTCTGTTCACTGCTCTCTGTCCCCACTGCCAACCACGCAAGGTAGGTCCACAAAACCTCTAAATGACTATTGTGATCACCACCTAACTGGTCGCCCTGTGTTCACTCTTGGGTCCCTCCAACCCATTCTCAACTCTGCTTCTAGAAAGATCATTAAAATATGCAAACAGGATCATGTCTTACCCTGCTGGGATCACATCCTAGTGTTCCCAGGATATCTCAAATCCTTAGGATGATTTTAGAAGGTTCACCACAGCCTGGCCCCACCCTTGCTTCCTGCCACTTTCTCTCTCCCTCCTTCCACTCTGGTCACTCTGAGTGTCTTGCAGTTCCTCAACTGCCTGGTATGCAAGCACGTGTTCTCTTTACCTGAAACACGCTTCTCTCATCCCACCCCCCCACCCGCACACCCACCGACTCATCCTGTCCCACCGTGGGTGCCAGGCTAATATCTGCTGCTCCTTCAGGTTTCAGCACACATTCGACTTCCTCAGAGAAGCCTTTCCTAAACTGAAATCTTAGGCCCACGATGCATGGCCTCACGGCCTCTTGTGTGTCCTTTCTCATGACACACACCATTCCTGTAACCACTCATTTAATGTCTGTATCTCACACTGACCTCAAGGTCCATGCGGTAAGGACCATGTCTGTTTTATGTCATGTGGTGGCAGCACCCAGAGCAGTGCCTGGCCAGAGTGGGTGCTCAAGAAGCATTTGTTGACTGAGTAAAAAGAGGCATGAAGAGCACTGAGGAGGCTCCTGCAGAGAATGAAAGACGGATCTGGAGAGATTTGGCAAGACACATGGATGGGGCAGGTGAGGGTGGGCAGGGCAGGTAAGGTGGAGGAAAGGCCAGATGACAAAGCAGGGCTAAAAGTGCCACCCCAGGAGCTGGGCAGGAATGGCATCAATGACAGAGCCAGATATCTGGACTAGAAACAGATTTTTGGAATTTTGTATGCTGGGGTCGAGGTAAAAATGAATAGAGGAACATGGTACCCACCGCCCTGAATGCGCCATATGATCTTGCCGATGAAGATAAGCTCTTTCCCGTGAAAATAATTTATCATGGGTAGAAACCCTGCCCTGACCTTGAGAAACTTACAGGTAGGGTGTTTTTGTCTGTTTTTTAAAATGATAACTTGAGCTGAATCATGTCTCACTTTCAAACGCTGTTTCTCTTAAGATCATTATGAGAAACTGATTGAAAACATGAATTGTATTTAAAAAATTCAGTAAGTACTGCAATTTCACAGCTTTGCACACAGTTGGTACCCAATAAATATTTCTTGGGGTGACTTCAGGTATCTTCCATTTATCACCTCCCCACCCACCCTCTGCACGGCACCAGGCTCAGTGTAGAGCAGGCAGCAGATGATCCACAGATATTTACTGATTGCCTGTTAGATGCACACAGAGCACTGGCTGGAAGTCTGACCCAGGTTCTGAATCCATTTCTTTGACTGTTCAGTGTAATTAAAAACCTAAATCTCTGTATAAGGCTGTTGTGAGGACTGAAGGCAAAAACACATAAAAGCACTGTGCAAACTGGAAAGAACACAAAACGTCGTGCTTTCCATTATTATTAATACGGCTTGGAATTTTAGCACTGGAAGGAGTAGGGGGAGACGGAAGGGCACTGACATTTATTGGGCATCAATCCTGGTCGAGGACTATGTCAAACACCCGACGCGTATTATTAATATCTTTTTTGACCCTCACAATGACCCTACGAAGAAATGGGCTCTGAGCTGTTGGACTCTTCACTCAGGTCACGCAGCTTCAAGCGGCCCTACTGGTGCTAACATGGATGTCTGACCTCAACAGCCAGCTGCCACCCCAGGGGACCTGAGCCTGTCTCGCGCACCCATTTGCTTTAGGTCTGGAGAAGCAGAGGCTCAGTGAGCTGTCTCCTGGGAACAACGCACTAGAACGGGGCTTGAAAACCACGACTCAAGAAGTGAAAATCCCAGTAACCTTTCCTTGGTTCCCGAAAATGACTCAGTTTTACACTGGCACCTTAAAGAACTGAACTGGAGTAACCTAAGCAAAGTGCCTGGATCGGCCAGCCAGTAAACTGACCAGTGGAAGACTGGAAGAGAACTCCAGCAGGGATGGCGCCCGGGAAGATCTCCCAGTGATCTGCACTGAGAGGAAGAAGAAATGTGACCAGATGATGACAACCCACAGGGAGCTTAGAAACCAATGTACTGGGATGCAGGTGAGAGATGCTAAGTGACCTACCTGAGGTCACACTCCGGTCTGCCTTAGAAGAGAGCTCAGACTCCCACCCAGGCACTGGAACAGTGTCCCAGACGCCACCAGCTTACTATCTTACCATCTTCCCCCTGAGCTGTCTAAGGGCAGCTGAGTCACTGGGGAGACAGCCAGGGTAGCGGGGCTGTCCTGGGCCTGAGGAGTGTGAGGGAGGAGATGACCAATTCTGGGGGTGTTGGGAGGCTTACGAGGGACTAGTGGGGGGTGGAGAGGCTACAGGACAAATGATAAGCTGGTGGCACTGAACATAAAGGACACATGCTGGCTCAGCCCCTGACTCACCAGTGAGTCACCGTCTGCCAGCAGAAGCACAGCCTGCAATTGTATTCTGGAAAAGGGCAATGAGGTAAACTTTCAGAAGGTCTCTGTGTTCTCTTTTATCTTCACAAGCAAAAAGAACAATCAACAACAATAGCAATTAAACAGAGGCCAAACTTTTAGATTAATTAAAAGCCACGTCATGTCTATCTAGGCCAATTTTTCAGTCACTGAGAGTTATGATTGGTCCCAGTAAGAGATGGCCTCAAGGCAAAAAGAACACGGGGCCAGGCAGGCAGATCTGGGTCACACTGCTGCGGTTCTGCCGCGACGGACCGAGCGTGCGATCCTGGGGCGGCCACGCTGCCTCTCTGGAACTCAACTTCCTCGCTCCCACTCATCTTGAGAAAATGTGAGATGTCACAGATAAATGAATGCTCCCTAGCATACAACATTCAATATCCAAGAAAGGACAACGGCTATTTCATTATTAGCAGCAGTGGTGGCAGCACTATCTCCACACTAGGTATTTCCATTTGCTGCCCCTGCTGGATTACGGCGTCAAGGTGTTAGACCCAGCCTCACAGCCTGTCCCAGAGGGTGCCGATTCTGTGAAGTACACCCTTGGAGGACAGAAGAAGCCCTGGGGGTCACCAAGCCCTTGTCTTCAAGAACATTACAATAAATTCAGGGACTCTTGACCTTAACACCCATGAGACAATAAGAAGCAGAACAAATGTACATGTTAAACTAGACCTGTTCTAGTCCCTGTTGTGGACTGGGACGGTCTGAGAAGGGGCATAAGGATGTGCATATTGAAGCTGTGTTTAAAATTGCCAAGTCACCCACTGTTCCCTCAAGTGTCCCAAATGAACTGCGTCTGACCCCATCTCTGCCCATCCTTCCAATGTGTCCACGGCATCTTCCCTTTAAGACCCCTTGCTCGGTCTAGCTCAAGACTTCTGTGTAGAATTTGATTAAAGTCCAAAAAGAATAGCTGTCCTGGAGCATCCAACAGGCCATCACAAAAGCCCTCAGTCAGGAAAACACCTTCTGGACCAAGAGTTCTGGCCTGGATCCGTGGAAGAGTTTCGAGAATATACAACCTCTTGAAATTGAAGGCTTAGTATAATATTTTGGCTGGTGTTGTGTGTGTACACACCCCCATACATGAGATGTTTATTTTTTCTGGAGTAGGGTCCCTATCTCTCCTTAAGTTTTTGTGAAGGAGTATATTCCCTAGAAGACTAAAAATCAGTGGTTCAGACCAAGGTTCAGCAAACTGTAGCCCATAAGCCAAAACTGCCTCACTGCCTGTTCTTGTAAATAAAGTTTTATTAGAACACAGCTACACTTATATGTGCACCTATTATCTATGGCTGCTTTCACATGACAACGTAGAGCTGAATAGCTGCAACTGAGACCACGTGGCCCATAAAGGCTAAAATTTTTACTGTCTTACTCTTTACAGAGGAAGGGTGCTGACCCCAAGTTTTGACAATATCTTTTAGAACCATCCACTGCACTTGAGCAGGTGCTGGCTAATAAGTCACCACCAAAATCCAAAGGTGAGCAAATGATTTTAGAATCAATGTTTCCCTGCTCTACTTTGCAACCTCATAGACTAATTAATCACTACAGATTGGCCTCCCTGGAAATCTCTCTGGAAGTCTCCCGGGCAAAGGAGTGGCCAAGAGGGAAACCAGTTAGAATTCCTCCAAGGCTACCTGCCACAGGCATCCTGAGCCAAGCTTCCTCTGCAAAGTACTGGAGAAGAGGTAGTCAGGCAAGAGAAGTATCGTCACTCTAAATAATTCAAACAATCCTGCTGCTGGCTCCAGACCAAATATGAGAAATTATATAATTAGCAGCAGCACATTTAAAAGACTATATTAAATATGCTAATGTTCTCACCACGTTAAGGCAAAGCTGCAGAAACGATGCCATCTATTAACTAGCCTAGGATCAGTCCAAATAAAGAGGAACATCTTCAGGGTATTTAAAAAATAATGATATCAATCAGTTTGACAGAATACTTTTCTTGGGCTACAAAATTGGTTAACCAAAAGTCTTACTCCATCTTAATGTGTTTTAAGTTACTTATTTCCATTTTCAATGTGGTTTTTCATTAACAATATATTATATTACTTTTATTACCTTTAAGTCCAAGAACCATTTTTTGCGTGTTTTGTTGTTGGCTTATTCTCATCATTTTGATCTCTTTGCTGGCAGATGAGGTTGTGTACGTGGGCTTTAATTATACATGTGCATATTCCCATCCAGTATGCAGAGAATAAGGCAAGCATGCACTGCAGCAAATATGACCTCACGTGCACCTCAAGCTATGCAGCATTCTTCTGTTAGTGTGGTCCATGCTTAACATCACAAGACCTGTAAGTTTTACCTAAACTCACAGTTTGTATATGAAGCTAGGTGTCTGGGGCTAGGAGTGACAGTCTCTTGGCCAGAGAGGACGAAATATTTGCAAATGTAATCTTAACGTCAGGGAACCTCTCAGGAGTTTTATTCTACTCAACAGTGCGTCCCATGCTGGAACTTCTGAGCCGCCCTCTTTGGGTTGCAGCGCAGACCTTGTACTGTTTCCCCATCTGAGCTTTGCTTTACTAAGCTTTGCTGCCAATCATAAATGGCCTCTTTCTGTGAGTTGTTTGTGGCAAGATTTCTCATAAGTTAGCATACCCCATATTTGATAGCATATTGTTCAGATAAATGTTTGTTATATAGTTCAAAACAAAGATATAAAATTTGTTCCACTTCAATCAAGAGATGAGGGTTTCTCAGAACCTAAATAATAATAGCACCAAGTAATAATCTCATTTAATCTTCATGACAATGTTTTGTGGTCGGTATGACTGACTCAAAGAGGTTAAGTAATTTTTCCAGGGTTACACAGGTGATAAGGACAAGAGTTGGTGTGACCCATGACCTCCCATCTCCAGGGTTGGTGCTCTTCTGAGGATGCATTTTAGGCTGATGTTAATGTACTGACTGAATGATGAAATCTCACATAATGGAACGAGCCCCAGACTAAAAGTCAGAAGCTTCAGGCCTCAGCTCTAACAGTAACTTGCTGGTTGACTTTGGGCAGTCACTTAGTCTCTCTGGGGTTTGGCTTCTTCACATGTGAAATGCAAGAACTGAACTAGAAAGTCCTAAACATTCTTTCAACTCCAACACTTCGGAATTCTATTGAGTAAAAGTAGTCTGACTCCCAAATGATCTCTCCGAAGGAAATATATATAGTGTGAAATATAAAGTATACTCTACAAGCAAATGAAAGGGATTTGGCGTTACACACGCTTCTGGATGATGCTGGGTCCCTCTCAATTAGCTAAGAGCTAATTAACTAAGACCCAATTAACTAACTAAGCTAATTAACTAACTGACCATGTACACAGGTAAAACTATGATTTCTATGACCCTCGTGCAGAAATCAAACTTTTTTCAGAATATTATGGGGGTACAAACATTTTGGTTACATAAATTGCTTTTGTACTGTTTGAGTCAAAGTTACCAGTGTGCCCACCTCCCAGATAGTGTGTATTGTACCCGTTAGGTGAGAATTTACTCATCCTTTCTTTGCCCCTCCCACCTGCTTGATTTCCAATGAATGTTACAGAAATCAAACTTTTGAGACAGGAGTGCCAAAGAAGAGTGGTCAGCCTGCCTCTCCTGAGTTGGGAGCTAGTCATTTTGCCTTTCTCTGCTTGCAAAGATCCAAAGTCTCTGATAAGTTCATTGTTTTTGTCACACTGCCTGATTTCTCCTTATTAAAAGTGTTCGGCATCATTGTCATTACAGAATTAGCATAGATGTTTTCCCCAGATCTTGACAGAGCTCATGCTGTGTAATAAAAAACATGTCTGGTCTTCTTCCTGGGAGAAGCAGGGAGCTTCTAAACCCTTGGAAGGTCCAAATGACAGGAGTGTCTATGGTAGGTCCTAAAGGGAGGGCAGCCTTGTTGGCAGTGGTGCCCTTAACCTGTGCAGTCTGCACTGACTCCAGGCAGTTAGTGCTGGAATTGCACTGCAACACCGCACCCTGCCCGCCATGACGGAGTTCTGCATGGGGACATGTCAGGCACCCTCCTACCTCAGGCCCTTTGCTCTGACTGCTCGCTCCTTCTGCCCTGGAGCATTCCTGCTCTGGGACCTTAGTAGCTGGCTCCATCGCCCCCTCAAGGCTTTGGCTCAAATGTCACCATCTTACTGGGGATTTCTCCCCTGTATCCTCCCCTATATCCCACCTACACACACTCCGTTTCCCTTCCCGATTTCACTCTTAAAAGCACTCACCTTCTGATACACTAGGTAATTTGCTTATGATTTTGCACATTATTAACAAATATAGTCCACTGATAGGATATAAGCTCTATGTGGGCAAGAACTTCTCTCTTTGGTTCACTGTTATATGCCTACTGCTCAGAACAGTGTCTAGCACATTGTAGATATTCGCTCGGTATTAATTGAATTGAGCTGAATCTATACCTATATGCATGTATCCATATATAAAATCAGGCTCCTGTGATATAATAAATTGAATTCACGTTAATTATCTATAAACACCCCTCTGTAGCATATTAAGCTATCCTAATTTTCATACTGGGGAACCCCACTGCGTATGGTAACATTTTATATCTCACTTGAACAAAAAGAAGCAATCAGACTCATTTTTTCCCATAGTTTTTTAAAAATGTACACTAGTCTTCTGACTTCTGATGGCATTCTCAGAATAATTCTGTTGAAAGGCTGCCAAGTATGAAACAAACAAACAACAAAAGGTATTAAAAAATAAATTTGGCTAAGGTGACATTAAGATTGAAGGGAAAACCTATAAAAGATGACTTTTTTTTTTCTCCAGATCTAATAAATGCAAAAGCTTTATAACCTTAGAGTGTAATAGGTGGGCAGGGGACTCTGTGGTCACATCACTGAGGTGTCCCAGCTGTCACATTGGGGGGACATCAGCCAATGAACAAAAGGCAATCACTGAAGCAGTTGGCCCTAGAGTACCTTCCTAACTAAACTAAATGTAGAGATTGTCTTTGGAGAAGATCATACTAGTCTTCTGACAATGGTTTGCCTTTCCTCACTCCCCTCCTCTGAGCTAACATGATCCTTCAGTCCTGTGGTCCCCAAGCCCCAGGCTGAGGCCCATTCTCAGTCTGTGGCCTGTTAGGAAACAGGCCGCACATCACGGCCTGAGCTCCGCACCACACCCACTCCCACGACACCCCACCCCATCCCTAGTCAGTGGGAAAATTGTCTTCCATGAAACCGGTCCCTGGTGCCAAAAAGGTTGGGAACTGCTGCTCTAGTCCAATTGCTGGCATTTCTTGACAGGGCTACTGTTTTCCTTTGGCTTTGTTCTCTGATTGTTTGACTAGGATTTATGTGAATTTAGAGAAACTCTCTATCTGTTTTAGGTCTCCAAGAAAAGTGGGACTCATGACTTCACCGTGATTCTGCCTGTTGAAACATGAAGATGTCACCCACATAATCTTTTTTTTCCCTAAAATCTTATCCCTGTGTTTATTTTCAGAGCTGATAAGAGAGAAAATCTAGCTTTAGGTGGTGAGGAATCACAGACTATCAATATCCTATTATATTTTAGTTATTCAGAACACTTACAATAATGAAAATCTATAAAGACAGACTATATCCACACACATATCAAATTATTACCCAAATTTGAAATGGGATTTTAAAATCACCTTCGCATCTGGTATTTTCCACAGGGATTTTCACTTTATCTGCTTTCCTGTAAGCAGGTATTTAACTTTCCAGAATTTCTTTTGTTTAAACCCAAAGAATGCTTGACACGTAGTAGGCTCTTACCATTGCTTGGCGTGGGGAAATAAATTGGCAGATTTCAAACAGAAACAAAAACGCAAGTTCATATGCCCTGTGGGCCCACATTAGAAGGAAAGCCCAAAAGTACCCTCCTGTACTCAGGGGTACGTGTGGGTCAGTGCAAGGGACAAAAGAATCTGTCGTCTTCCCCTGTAGAACTTGTTAAAAAAAAAAGTTAATTGGGAGTCCATTAGGCTTAGATGGCTGCAGCACTGTGGGTTCCTAAGCAAGGAAACAGAAACCCAACTCAGTGTAAAAGATAAAATGAAACTTAACCAATCAGACACTGCCAACTAATCTCTAACTAGGGACCTTCCACTGAAATGACCGAAATAAGGCTACTGATTCCTTTAACCAATCAAATATTTTCTTTCCCTTGCTTCAGTAAGGCTTATAAAACCCTTCTTCTCATGCCCCTTTGTTCGAGGCCAAATAGCTTTTTGTTTGGTGCTGCCCGATTCATGAATTACTGCCTGCTTAAATAAACTCTTCAAAATTTTAATGTGCCTAAGTTTATCTCTTAACAGTTCATTACCAGAGAGAATGACCCAGACAGAGCTGGACATTGGCCCTGAGGCTACCCTACCTCTGCTGCTCACAAGGAAACATACAGAGGTTATCATAGCTTTTCACTTCTCTTCCATGTTGTCGCAGAGCTTTTAGGCAGCTATGCTGTTGGTTTGGGGCTAGACAGGCCCCTGGCAGTATAACTTAGTTGAGAAGAGTAAGGGTCTGGAAATGAGACAGACCTTATCTCAACTCTCTCCTCCGCCGTTGTTTATCCTCTGGCAGAATTTGGATGCTTAAGGCTCTTAGATGTCCAGAATTAATAACTAAAATTAATAAGATACTATCTGGCATGAATATAATTAAAGCATTGGATGGAGGTTCAAATATGCAATTAAACAAGTATAACCTGGCTTGACATCACCTCAGAAAGCCCCGGAGAGTTCGGCTGGCCAAAAGCTAAGCATGAGCCTGCATTGCTTGGCAACTGCTAAAAGAAATTGTAATCACTCATAGGCTGTATTTGCTCAAGTTCAATGTGTCTATCAAGTAAGTTTGTTTTCTTGATGCTCTTTGAAGCCACCAAGGAGTACTGTGTTCAGTTCTGGGTAGCACTGTAAGAAGGATATTGCTGGCCAATATTCAGTATTGGATATCTGGAGAAGTATCCAGAGAATTGTAGCCAAGATAGCAGGGTGGGCTTAAAAAATAGGTGAAGGAAGTTTGCCTGGAAACACCAGCTTCTGGGAATTATCAGGCTCCAGGCCTCAAGCACCTGAAGGGTTAACAGGTAGAATAGATTCTGCTTCCGTTGAGTCAGCTAATATTTCCTGGGTCTGTACTACACTCAGAGCGCCCTGACAGGTGCTGTGGGATACAGAGATTAATGACACACAGGCCCAACCTCAAGGCACTTGCAATTAAGTAAGATAGAATGCAGAGGCCAGGATCCTTGGTTTTCACCCCAACTCTGCTACCTGCTGCATATGACTGTGATAATGGATTTTGTGTGCCAACTTGACTGGGCCACAGGGTGCCCAGGTTAGATATTATTTCTGGGTGTGTCTGTGAGGGTGTTTCTTTCTTTTTTTCCAATGCAGCGGGGTTGTGGGGAGGGGTGCTCAGTTGCCTTATTTGTTTTTGTTGAAACAGAGTCTCACTCTGTTGCCCTGGGAAGAGTGCCGTGGCATCACTGTAGCTCGCTGCAACCTCCAACTCCTGGGCTCTAAGCAATCCTTCTGCCTCAGCCTCCTGGGTAGCTGGGACTAGAGGTACACACCACAACACCCAGTTGGGTTTTTTTTTTCCCTTTCTTTTTGATACAGACAAGGTCTCACTCTTGCTCCGCTAGTCTTGAACTCCTGAGCTCAAGCAATCCTCCTGCCTCAGCCTCCTAGAGTGCTATGTGAGGGTGTTTCGAAATGAGATTTGGCATTAGAATTGGCGGACTTAATAAAGTTGACTGCCCTCCCCATTGTGGGTGGGCATCATCTAATCCACAAGGGCCTAAATAGAACAAAAGGCAATGGAAGAAGAAATTCACTCCCTTTTTTCTGCCTCGTTGCTTGAGCTGGAACATCTCATTTCACTTTCTTCTGCCCTTGGACTTGGATTTATACCATCAGGCTGGTTCTCAGGCTTTTAGACTTGGTCTGGATTTCCTGGTTCTCTAGCTTATACACAGCAACTGAGGGACTTCTCAGTCTCCATAATCACGTGAGCCAATTCCTTACAATAAATTAGTATCTCTCTATACATATGCATAGATGTTGTGTGTGCATGTGTGTGTGTGTGTGTGTGTGTGTATTACATACACATATATATGTAAAATCGGTTCTGTTTCTCTGGAGAACCCTGACTAATAGTGACTGTAGGCAGTTTCTTAACTTCTCTTAACCAGGTATTCTTTCTCTGTAAAGCAAAACTGCAGAGGTTTCCTGAGAATTAAATGTGATAAATATTCATAAACAATATGCATTTTTTAGGAAAACCCATAACACAAGGCCGAACTAATAATATGTTACAATAAAGAAAAGAGTGAAGAGCTGGAAAAGGAATGAGAAATCAGAAATGGATTAAAACCAGGTAGATGGGGGAAGGCTCTATGAAGACGACAGCTTCTGGATTGAACCTCAAAGGACAAGGAGGAGTTTGGTGGGTTGGCAAGGGGAAGAGGAAGAAGAGTGTTCCACGTTGACTAGACAGTATGAGCAAAGGTGGAGATATTGGAAATAAATGGCTTTGGGGAGACCAAACAATAATACGGTGGCTGGAGTGCAGAGGAAGAACAAAGCAATGATAACAGCCGGAAAAACACAACAGAGTCACATTACAACTGCCCGAGGTGGCACAGCAAGGAGCCCGTGGGCGGCGGTGGGCCGTGTAGGTTAACTCAGGAGACCGAATCTGTGTTCAAACAGGGTGTGGGAAGACTAATGTCTGGAACTAGGCAAGCAAGTTAAAGCATCTTTCTAAGAGTCCAAGGAGATGATGATAACGACCTAAGATAATGGCAGTGGCACTGGAAAGCGAGGGGCAAGTGCTGGCTATGGGGAGAGGAGGAGTAAGAGACGACTCCTTGTTTTGCAACCTTTGTGTTAAGAAGAATGCTGATGAATGCCATGAACCAATACAGGAAACCCGGGAGGAGGAATAAAGCTGACCAAGAAGAGAATGAGTTCAGCGGGGAGTGCTGAGTTTCAGGTGGCTGTGGCATAGTCCTAGGGAAGTTCGTAACAGAAGGCTGGAAATAGGGTCTGAAGCTCACGGGAGGAGTCAGTGTTAGAGATGTGGATTTCAGAGGAGGTACATTTAGAGGTTAAGAGTGTGTTGTCAAACATAGACAAACTTGGGCTTGAACTCTGCTTTCAATACTCGCTGTGTGGCTTTGAACAAATTTTTTATCATCTCTAAGTCTTAATTTCCTTAATTGTAAATTCAGGAAAATTATACGAACTTCAAAGGCTGTGCGTATTGCAGGCCATCTGGTCGCCATTTGTCACCGTCACTGTCTACCAAAACCATCGCTGCTGAAGCCGTTAAAGGAGACGAACGTGGCTAGGAACACAGAGCAATTAAGTGGAAAAAAGGACTGAGAAATGAATCCTAGGGAACGATTATTAAGGGATATACAGCAGGAGAGCAAACCTGAAAGAAGCTCTGGAGACGTCAAAGAGGCAGGCGGAAGACCGTGACAGCAGGACATCCTGAAGGCCAAAGGGAGAAAATTTCAAGGAGAGAATTATCAAAAATGTCGAATGCTACACAGTTGTCAAGGAGGATAAGGAAGGAAAACAGAGAAAACTCTCGAGGTAGTGATTTGGAGGTTATCCTTGCTTAGAGGAACTAACACATATGGTAGGCATAGAAGTCAGTTCTAAATGTAATAGGATTCAAAATCAAAGTTGCACCCAGACTCCAAGGAGATGTGTATCAGATACCAAAATGAGCTATGAGATGGATCACCTTCCAGAAAGTTCAAAGCAGATATAAACAGTTACAGGCCTTAGTCTTCTTACCCACTTTGAGGATATAAAAAGGCTTAAGTTATTGCACAAAAAGAAGGTTGGGCATGGTGGCCCATGCCTATAATCCCAGCACTTTGGGAGGCTGAGGTGGGAGGATCACTTGAGGCCAGGAGTTCGAGACCAGCCTGGACAACAAAGCGAGACCCTCTGTCTATTAAAAATTTAAAAATTAGCCAGGCATGTGGCTAATAGGTCCTGTAGTCCCAGATACTCAGGAAGCTGATGCAGGAGGATCACTTGAGCCCAGGAGTTGGAGGTTACAGTGAGCTACAATCATACCACTGTACTTCAGCCTGGGCAACAAAGTGAGACAGGAAAGAACAGAAAATGAAAGGAAGGAAGGAAGGAAGGAAGGAAGGAAGGAAGGAAGGAAGGAAGGAAGAAAGGAAGGAAGGAAGGAAGGAAGGAAGGAAGGAAGGAAGGAAGGAAGGAAGAAGGAAAGGGAAGAAACAAAGAAGGAAAGAAGGGAAGAAAGAAAGAAAGGAAAAAAGAGATCTATGAAAAGGATTTCTTTACAGAGCTGTGCTATGAATTCCTTCATTCTAAAAGAGAAGAGACACTTCCCTTCATCTTAGTAGGGGCTTCACTGGCAGACTGGAGTGCTCGGTCAGTGTCCTCTGGGAACAGAGAGAACAGCAGAAATAAGAGACCAATGTTTATGGCTTTCACCTGAGAACCTCTGCTGAGAACCTTTGGCAGCAGACGAAAGGAAGCTTGGTTGCATTGGTGGCCTGTGGTTGGGGGTGAAGGACGTATGCGTGTTCTGACGGATCTGAGGGAGCAAGCTGGCCTGCAGCTCATTTAAATTCTTCCCAAGAGGATCATCTGAGGCCAGCAGGGAGAGCTTTGGAAAACAAGGACTGAGAGAGACACAGCCAAGCTGGAAACAACTGGACAGACCACATCAGACTACATCGACAAAGAGTGGAATGTTCTCAGTGAGAGTCCCTGAAGAACGCGTGAAAACACCCGTAAGAGAAGTTGGCTTTAAGTAATAATTGCTACCTGGAGAGTTTTAAGCCAACTTACAACAGACAGGCAAGTGTGGACTTTCCACCTCCCCTTCCTCGTCAGCTGCACCACCCCTCGCTCCCACATTCCGATCCTGGAGGGTCAGAATGTCATGGAGGACGGGAGTGCATAGGAGAAAAGGCATCACCCTTGCCCTTGTCTTGTCCTTTGGGCAAGGGGACTGGCTACATTGGGCCCTGGATAGGTGGAAAAGAACTCCAATTGTGAATGACTGTCATGCGACTAGACGTTTTCACTTTGTAGTTGAGATGGCAATTTGTAGTTAGAAGAGTCCAGAACACTTCTTACTCTCTTCGGAGAAACCAGGAAAATCGGGATCGTTGAGGTGCCATCCAGTGGCAAAGAGGAACTTCTACCACTATATAGATCTAAGAGGACTATATACAAGACAGTTAAAAAAATAAAATGAAATAAAACCCCATAAATCTTGTGTGCTCCGTGTTACCCAAAACTATAGAAAGTGAGTCAGGAGGAGGAAGTGGAGGCTTCTGGGACAGTAATTTATTATTATTTTTTTTATTATTTTTTAGAGTTCAGCAGAGAAAGAAAGGCGCCATGGTTTGACAAGATGACAGAAACGACGAAAGGCCCTTTTAGGACAGGAGGAATTTAGGCCTGGCCGTGGGCTGAGAGGCAAGAGTCAGTACAGAGACGGGGAAACTGCGAATCCACCAGAACAACAGGACGGGAACACTGATAAGGCAAGGCCACAAAGACAAAGGGAGAAGGCACAGTCAAGAGCACTGTCATCGATTTTAGAAAGGAAGAGAGACTCTTCTTCCTTTGAAAGACGAGGGAAGCAGGGGAGAAGATGAGGGAAGATACAGGGGCATTTTCATCTGGGAGGAAAGGAAAATGAAATAGTTTAGAGTGAATGACTTTGATCATCCCAGGGGCTAGGAGGAAAGCTCACCTACACATGAAGGCAGTGGGGTGGTATTTACTACTCGGGAGGCCAGAATTAGGACTACTGTGTAAAAGCTGGAGAGAGATTAATTTGGGTTCAGTACACGAAATAATTTGTTAAAAATCAGCGCTAGAGGACAGTGGAATCGGCCTTCTCGTGACGTTGCAAGCTGTTGCCGACAGAGGGTTCTCGTTGGGGATGAACCCCTGTTGGGATGCAGCGGGGAGCGTTTCTGCACTGAGGGGGAGGCTGGATGACGACCTCCAAGACTCTTAGTGTCCAGGATTCACATTGAATGCTATATTTTGTAGGGTTTTCCACTCCCACAATTCATGTGTCACTGCTGCTGAATACAACAGAGAGAAGCCCGTGGGGACCTACAGAGAAAATGTAAGTACTGCACGTGTTATACAATACCTGGATTTCCTAAGTAGGAAATTATCTATTTGTAGCAAAAGAACTAATCTGTGCTTGAGTTAGATTCTTTTTCCTAAGTACAATATTCTATATGTCTCCAGATAGCTTTGCAGTTGATTAAATTTGAAATATCACTATGTTCTGGAACACTTTATATTTATGCATGAGCTAAAAAATAGCTGTGATCAAGAACGTCTCCAGAACCCCCTGCAGCCTTTCCACTGCTAAGAGTCAAACGGGAACTTGCTGACAAGAGCAAAGCACCTTAGCCAGCGTCTCTCTACTCAAAATGTCTCTCTACTAAAAAACCCCAAACCCTCTATTTCAAACATGAGGCTGAATTCTACAAATCAATCAAGAATAAGCATACCAGATTTTATATCCTTCTTTAATTAGACAATGAAAGGTCACACAAAAAACTTCCAGTTATTCAACAAGATAGCTATAATATTTCTTTAAAATAAGAACTGTATATTCCTAGAATTAACAACTTTTGAAACAATAATATATTCCAGCACCAACAAGTACCATGAATCTCAAAGAAATTTGCCTACGGATACAATGTAAACTGGCCTTTTAATCCAATGAAAACTTAAATCTATAAAGAATTGTCAGTCTATTACGAACCATTACTCATTTTACCACAATATTTTTCCTAAGAGATAAAATCCACTAGAACAATTAGCAATATTTAAATTCTGGGTCAAGGTTCAGAACCTAAGATCCTTTGACATCTTTAGACACTTAAGTAATATTAAAAGTCAATAGAGAAGGGTCGTATTTTATGTAAGTGTTACTATCTACAGTAATTTTGATTAACACACTGCCTGGTACATAGAAAGTTAGCTTAGCTTATTAAATAAATGACTGGATGAGTAAAAGAATGAATGAGCTTTGTTAGCAGTGGCTCAAAAACCACTTTGTGAGGAAGCCTGGTCTTTGTCCCAACTCCAAATATCTTCTGGTATTCCCAGTGACTTCTGATTTCCTAGCATCATCGGCCTCAGGACAGAGCAGCAGGGCCATCAGAGATCCCTCTGACCCAAATCAACACAGACACAGAGAGAGGGAGATGTTTCCCAAAGGCTGGGATGCCTGAACGCTATCATTTTTAGAAGTCTGACTAGTTCTTCTAAATGTGGTTTCATTTAATCTCCCAGAGATTCCCTCCAGAGAAGAGTGGGTATCTTCAAAGGACCCTTAATTCCCTCTCACCTCCACCATTGGAACAAAAATTAAGAGTGAAAGAAAGCAACAGTAATCACTTTCTGGTTCTAAAAAGCACCAAAAGCAAATCTTGGTGTCATCTGCCTCCAATTAAGTCCTGCGAATGAATCTATGTGGCTGAGTCCAGCTGCAATTCATAGGAGGTATAGTTCAGCTGAGGTGTCATTCACCAACAAGTAATAAGGAACACAGTTTTGAATGTGCTTTGACTTTTATTATCTCATTTATAGTCCATTACAACCCAGGGAAAAAAAGGTGTTTTACAGAATAGGAAGCAGGCTTGGACATACAGAGACCACACAGCAAGTCAGACATAGAGCTTGGATGAGACCCCTGTCTTCTAACACGATTCCAATACTGTTTCTACTATTCTAGGTTCTGCCCTATTTTCTTATCACTCAGAGTTAGGGAAAGCAATCAGGACCTGTGGTGAACGGTGCCTGATACAAGCTTCTGTCTTATCTCATTTAGGAAAAACGTCCCAGGAAAGTGGTCAGGATGGAATATTTCTAGAAACATTTACCAAGTGGACCCTGGGCATCCAATACCATGGAAGTCTATAAAAGAAGCTGAGGAAATGTCCACTCTAGAATCACAAACCCCGGAAGAACACTGTACTCCCAACGGGTCTGTCTAGTGCTGGGAGAAACTAGATTGGTAACCCCAGAGACAGGACGCTGGCATGCACGCACGTACGTGTGTGTGCACACACATCCACACGCCATGTTGCAAAAGTCTTACTGCAGTTTTCAGCTTTAGTAACTTCAGAAGGATAAACGCTACAAACTTGTAAAAAAAAACATCATTTGAAAGCTTATTTATATTTCTTCTATACTTAGTTTTGTGAATGTTAAATAATACATTTTAATTTTAATTTTTTGTTTCAGTCCACATATGCTATCTTCAATCAGAGGGGCTGAAACGTTTTACAATATGGCACACGATACGCTTACAATGCACACAAAGAATGTCGTTTATCACATTACATCTCACACTAAGCCCGTAGTCGAGTAAAGGTAATTTTCACACGTGCCGCTGTGAAATCTACATTGCTCCTAATCAAGCTTGTATGGCAGGCTTTTTCTTCTTTCTTTTTTTTTTAACCCTAGAGCACTACTTTTTATTATACCAATTCAATTTTATCTTCCTAGATATAATCCATCCTGTTAGAATCCTTGTGGATCTTCATTCTGTCTTCAGCCACACGGCTCCCCTCCCCATGGTTCCAACCACACACCTTTAACATTCTCCAACGGGCAGTTCTAACCAAGCTAAACCATATGGAGTCCAAAGCAGAACCCTGGGGTGTGGACTCCCAGTGAATAAATACAGTCTCTACCTTCAAGGACTTTATGGGCCAATTCTAATAGAGATCACCTCCAGCACATTTGACATCAATCTATAAATCAGTTCCTTTTGGACAGGGCATTCAATCCATGAAAAATACAACCACCTACACCACTCAGACCATCCATTTCATCTTAGTCAAAAGGGTTTCAAGTGGGGCTCTGTCGAGTGCACTGTGAAATTCCCAGACTGTCTGACACTATTCCTCTGATCCCTCAGGTGAGGGACCCTCCCTATGAAAGGTAAGATGAGGGGGCAACCTAGTTGCAGCTCTGTTGTTTATGTATTCTACTAACAAACATCATGCTGTAACCGTCAAATTCTAAAGACAGATCCAAACAAACAAATAGAAATTAGTTTACTTGTAACCCAAGTTCAAATAAAATCTGGACAGCTCTCAATAATATCTTCTGTGGGCTGAATGTCGAAGTCCTAATCCCAGTACCTGTGAATGGGATCTTATTTGGAAATAGGGGCTTTGCAGATGTTATCAAGTTAAGGTGAGGTCATACTGGATTAAGGTGAGCCCTAATCCACTAACTGGTGTCCCTACAAGAAGAGGGAAATTTGGGCACAGGCATAGACACACATAGAGGCAAGGTCACATGAAGACAGAGGCAGAGATTGGAGCGATACAGCCACAAGCCAAAGAATGCCGAGGATTGCCGACGACCATCAGAAACTTGGAAGAGACAAGGAAGGATTCGTCCCTGGAACCCTTAGAGGGAGCATAGTCATGTCCATACCTTAATTTTGGACTTTTGGCCTCTGAAACTGTGAGACAATAAATTTCTGTTGTTTTAAGCCACCCAGTTTGTGGTACTTTGCTATGGCAGACCCAGGAAACTAACACAACATCTAAGCAAACATATTTAGGTTTAAAGTAATGTCCGTTAACATCAGAATCGAGAGCACTTAGGAATTGGTTGGTAAAAAAACAAGATGGATGTTAGAAAAATCAACAGAGAAGATGAGAGACACTTAGACTCCTGAGCAGGTAGCAGGCACAGCAGGGCTGAGCCTCCAGATCAGATCTCAGTGAGGCGAGTGGGTGAAGAAACTAGTCAAGCAGTTTTGGTGGGCATTGGCTTTGGGGTTGAGGGGTTGGACAAAAGGTGGCATGCGGTGTCAGGCTCATCACCAAGGAGTCCATCGTCGTGCAAGGTAGACATTTCTCAACAAAATTCTGTCACTTTCTAATGGCGACAAATCACAGATTCATCAGTTTGTCATCGACATGTAAGCAAAACCATGTTGAGCTTCCTGTCTCCAACCTGGCATTTTCCTTGACTATTTTTCATCATTCTAAATTAGACAGCGAGCAGTGCAGGGAAAGGATGTGCCGCCTGTCTATCTATAGTGCTCTAGCCACCATTTCCAAGGTGCTAAGACTCCCCTGATTGATGACGGTATTGCTAAAATGGTTACATTCTGAACCAAAACAAGGAAGGCGTATTTTTCCACATGTGCAAACTTAGGGGAGGAAGGAAGCTCCCTTGTGGTTTCTTGTATTGATTTGGTTCCAATGTGGCCCCATGAAATATACGTCTGTAATGGCAAAGCTCCTCCCTGGAAGGACCTTAAGAGACGTCCCTAGGAGCTTTCCCAGCAGTAATTAGGGGGATGTATTATCGCTAATCCCGAACACACTGGGAGCTGAGTTAATTTTGAAAGATAAAATAAAAGTGCTGCCTTGCGGCAAAAGGCCCCTTCTTGGCACCATTAAATGCAGCGCAGCCCTGTGCAGGGCCAGAGTATTAATTCTGAAGATCTCTGTACCCCCTGCTGACACCCCTTTTAAGGAAGCTACTGTGGAACAGGCCAAATGAAGCATCGATGTGCAATATCATTTAGTTAGTACAGATAAGCTGGGCTAAATCGTGCTCAGAGCACTTAAAAATGATTCAAATGTTAATACATTAGCACTGGAACAGGCTGTACAAGCAACAGGAAAATTGCAGTTGTCAAAGTGTGAATTTAGTCGCAGGGTAAGTTCATCCAAGGAAGTAAAATCTCAATTTAGATTCTTTTTCTACCCGACCCCCCTCCCTTCCCTCTCCACGTGCTTCTTTGAGAATGGGGGAGGACGTTGTTACTCAGCAAATGTGTTTCACACCAAGAAATGGTTATATTCATCAAGGGAGAGGATGTGAAGTTCTCACAAAAGTAGCTTGAAATGGTCTTTCACAGACCAAACCACAAAAGATGGGCAAGGTGTCCTGGGTGTGTGTGTGTGTATGTGTGTTTGTGTTTGTGTACACATCTCTGCATATCTGTATGCATTCTTTCTAATGAGAAAGGTTCTAAGGGGAAATTGCAAGGGATTTTCTGGCAGTTTTCTGTTGTACTTCTCAGAAAGGCCCCCTGCCCGTTGTGGCAGGTGCATGGATAGCTGTAGCATCCTGGCAGAGAGCACGTTGTCTGTGGGGAAGGGAAGCCCGGCTGCGGGCTCTGCAAGCCTGGCCAGGTGGGAGTAGTCCCAAGTCTATTTGGGGGTTAGACAGAGACCCGAGGGCTTGGGAACTGTGGCCTACTCTGCTGATTTGAAACTGAGCTGTATTCCAGCTCGAGTTTGACAGGCTGTTTCTATACCAAAGCAACAAATGGACTTTCATTTCAGAACACACCTGGTCTCTCATACCATTCTATCACGAGCAGCTATTTTCTTTACGTTGAAAGTCAAGGCAGTTTATTTTTCTCAAAATGATGCTGTCAGCTCTTCTGCCTGACTCTTAACATTCACTTGTTCTACACAACGGCAAAGCTGTCTCATCCTTAAAAAGGGGTGGGGTGGGAGAGACCCTCCCTGAGGACTTGTGATATATTTATATAAATCTTTATCCCAAAGGGTATGTCTATCGGAGATAAAGATGGAACGCATTTAGAGAAAATTTATTTAGGGGAAAAGAGATGCCAAACCACTCTTCCAGTTGGGTTCCTTGAACCAAAATAAATCTCTTTAAATGATACATCTATACATACTTTTATTAGGCACTGAAAGTTTTCATGATAAAGGGACAATTTTTCATATTCTTATCCCTCCCTACAAACCCTAAGTCATTTTATATATGAAATAATTGTAGTATTCTTAAATGCATATAACTGATAACATGTATATATGCATATTATATAGATACTATGTGTGAACATACATTTGCAGTGTGAGGGTGAGACCACTACCTCACATCACTTATCCTATTATCATTAGTGCTCAAGTATTGTCCATCTAGTTTTTCAAAAGCTCACGAATTTGCTTTTTCTCTACACTCATCTAGGCAAAAATTTCATTATCATTTCAAAAACCATTTCCAATGAGACAGCATTGGATTTGTCGATAAATATGTAATATTTTCCTAATTAAATTGGAAGTAATATTATCGAGAAGAGTCTCTTTGTTTGCTACAATAATATTACCTATGATAGTGTTAAGATTCTCAGATGATTTATAGTATCAAAAAAAATCATTCTTAAAGTCACAAACCTTCATGTTCGTTTTCTAAGACATGTCTTTCCCTCTTTAGGAATTGTTCCCTTTATCGATTACAGAGAATCACATTTAGTTTCTTAATGGAAGGAAGCTACGCACCCTCACCAATGCCAATGACATGCAAACTTGAAGTATTTAAAGGAAAGGGGATTCCAAACCACATTCCCAGTTAGGAATTAAAGGAGCCCACATGAAAGCTGCGCCTAGACACATACTCAATAATTTTATGATTACAAATCCTTCAGCCATAAATTTTGAGAAAGATATATAATTAAAAATGTAGAAATGTATACCATGGTTTTCTATAAAACATCAATTTAGTTATTAAGTGGTTATAAATTAGCCTTTAGTAATGTATTCTTCTAAATGATTTAACCTTTCCAATTATCATTTCATCTGTTTTCTATATTTAAAAAAAAATCAAAGAAATTCAAGATATGGAAAAGACATGCTGGGTGAGGATCTGAAACTGATTTGGTAGCTTTGGAGTTGACATAATCTTGGCCTGGTGTAGCTCATTTTGGAAAGCCGCCTCAAATTTCCCCTGGTTTTGAACTTTTTTTTTTTTCCTTACCACTTTCATCTAGCAAGAAATCATCCTGGTAACGGAACTTCTCCGGTCCACATGCAATAAAAATGTCATCGTCACCAAAAAAGTCCTGAAGGCACATCACCTACAAGAGAAAAGCATGGCACTCAGCGAGGGGTGGCAGAACACCAATTACGACAATGCGCCCACCCCCACCCAAGGAGACATCTGCATAAAGCCACCTCCCGCCTAATGGATCGAAGGGGTAGCTTCTCCATAGGAATTTCAAAAGAGGGGTTCGAGCATCTGTTACTAGTAAGAAACATGTTCTGTTTCAGTTCTGCAGGAAGATGGGATAAGGGAACTAGAACCGGTAACTGTCATATTTATTACTTGATCTATCAATAGGCTCTGAGGTAAGAGCCCTTTGTTTCCATAACAGAGTGGATGCAGCCACACGTGGCAAAGGAGGTCCCCTGCGCTCTTCTAAATGGAGTGCCCCTTGATAGCAACAGAAGTTAGCATATGGTTTTAACAACAAATACGTTTTTTAGTAATTGATGCTGTCGTATGCATACGATAATCACTGAAGAAAAATATTTCTGTCATAATATGAACATCATAATCTCCTTTAGATCCACTCTACCTCCAGCTGAAAGAAAAATGGAATTCTTTATTAAAGGAATAATAAAGAAATTAAGTTATTGCTGAGGCTTAGACATAGAGATTACGGTAACTGTGCCCACCGCCCAAGCTACGCTTAACTCCAAACCTCCCAGGCCACCCACCTTCTTGTTGTCACGCAAAAGCAAAGTTTTAAAGCTAACTTTGGATTCAACGTATTCTCCAATGAGAACTCTAAGACAGCCAAATATCATTTTGCAAGTAAGTGTGGTCAAAATGAATACTTTTCAAGCACGTTGCTCTCTGTCTTTGGATAGGCTGTGTACTATTGTGTTCATAATATGTATAACACCAACTCTGGGAACACCGCTGATTTCTATCTATTTTCAATTTCCTCTGGCTGCTGGGGCAAATCGTAAGGCAGCCAATTGAAGGCACCCATTCAGGGCTATATAGAATAGACTTTCTAATAGCATTTTCCCCTGGATATCTGAGGGCCAGAGACAAACCTCTCTGCAGTGTGAGATTCCTTTGTCCTGTGTTTACTATTAGCTCCTCTCTCATCAGATCGTCTTCCAAATAATCTCTCATTTCCAAATAATTACTTGGCTGTTTAAAAATGAAATTTCCATAGCAGTTTGATAACCAACATTAAGCATTAATTAGGTATGTCTGTGGCTGTCAGTGCTTATTTTGCCTGTGAAAGCTTGAAAACACTGGTGATTTAGGAGGAACATTGTAATCACTGAGGGAGATGAAGCGAAGGGCTTTAAGAGTGGTGTCTGAAGCTCTGATCTCCTCCTTGGTTTAAAAACAGGCCCTTTGAAATCAGAGTCCACTATCCGTTTCACTCTTCTCACTCTCTCTGACTGCAACCCGACCCTGCTCATCTTCACCCTCGTGGTGGCCTACCTGCTCCTATGCAAGGTGGCATCATCCCAACCAACTCTACACGGCCATTTTCATTTTACATGTGTAAGTCTCTGCTGACTGTCTACTGTGTGCCAGTTAGCAAATTGCAAGATGAAGAAGATATGATCTCTCCCTCAGCAAAAATGTGAACAATTAACCCCAAAGAGCAGTATTTCCTAAAGTGTGGATGATCAATAGATTTTGTGCAAAAGAGAGTTCTAAGGCCAAATAGATTTGAGTTTATCCAATGTAAACAGGTTCCTTTGTTTCCAAACTTCTCACAACCCTTAATGTGCTAATGCACACCATGACTCCAAAGAAGACATAGAAAAATGTATTATTTCCCCAAATTATTTGATTCCAGAACTCTTTTCTCACACAGCATTGTATGGACTAGTGTTCTACAGCAGTGGTCCCCAACCTTTTTGATACCAGGGATTGGTTTCATGGAAGACAATTTTTCCACGGGCCAGGCTGGGGGTGGGGAGGTATGGTGAGCAATGGGTGGCTGTAAATACAGAGGAAGCTTCACTTGCTTGCCCACTGCTCACCTCCTGCTGTGCAGCCCAGTTCCCAACAGGTCATAGACCAACCGGTCCACAGCCCCAGGGGTTGGGGACCGCAGTTCTACAGAGTTCTCTTTGGAACTGCACTGATAGCCATCCATAGGTTTCTCTTTCGTGTATTCTCTGGGAACACAGGAAGGAGAGATCAGTTATCCACACTCCTCCTAGGCAGTGATGTTTCTTCAGCTGATAAATATTTAGTTGCTAATTTATTTACTCAAACATTATGATGTACCTACTCTGTACCAAGCTCTGTACCAAATATCATGATGACAAATCTCTGATAGATGAAAAATGTTGTTTTCTAAAGGAAATCATCTTTTCTTTCTGTATGTTCCCACCATTCTCATTTGAGAACATCAGATGACTAACCAGATCCTGTTCATCTACATGTGCATGTTTTATGCTAGTGCTACCTGGACAAACAACTATCATCAAAACTACAACATGTTACACGCAGGTTTCCAGCCAACTCTCTGCCACCATTTTCCTAATGACCATTCTCCAAGCTTGAGACTTAAAGAACAGAGCAAACAACTATCTGTCTTGGATAGTTTAGGCATAATTTTGTTGGCAAGAGGGAAATGAAACCTGATGAACTGATGTTCTTTCCAACCCCGGGATTCCAAGAATATGAAAGGAACACAGGGATGGTTAAGGAAAAGTAACTGTCATCACCCAGCACAAAAAGACAGGGGGAAGTCATTTCAGTGCCAAGCAACATACATTCATTTCTCTCTCAGTCTTCAGTGACTGAAATCAAAGAATTTGTCGAACTATCAGAAACTTTGATATTTTCTGTGTTTTCTGCTCTGCATCATTTCATCACTTTCTTGCTCACAACTTCCCACTGGGGAAGGTAGGTAAGCTCAGTAGATCAAGTTCACATTTATAAAACTGCTCCTTGTTAGAAGCCTTGGTAAAAGAGTTGACAGCAAAGGAGGCTTAAGCACAAGGTTACAATAAAGATGGATTTGGGATAATCTGCGCACTTCAATCATCCATGCCCTCGCACACCACCACTGACCTAGAGGTACCCATAAGTGCATTCCAGCTAACAAAAAATAATAACATAGCAAGATTTATAACCTTCTTCTCTAGACAAATACACTTTGAGAATTTTCCTTGAAGTGTTACTATACATTCTGAAATCAAGAGATTATAAAGGGTAGGAGAAATGGAAAAGCTATGTTTTGCATAATAATCTGATTTTATATATCTATATACAGTGTTACTCCTTTTTAAATATGATGTTCTCAAAATTCAGTGTAGTTACCAGCTTTAAAAAAAAGTTCAATTTGTGGATTAAAGAAACATGCTTCTTGCTACGAGGGGATGGCGACAATGGACCTCTTTCTTCATCATGAAATCTCTGCTCA
Organism: Propithecus coquereli; assembly: GCF_000956105.1. Taxonomy (NCBI): domain Eukaryota; kingdom Metazoa; phylum Chordata; class Mammalia; order Primates; family Indriidae; genus Propithecus; species Propithecus coquereli. The sequence continues at coordinate 3,761,648 of NW_012145523.1, forward strand.
GCAGGTGTCAGATGTTGGAAGCATTCATCAAGATTAGATACAGGCCAGACGCAAAGGCAGAGGTATCAAGTTTGAGACATGCAAGATGTCCAACCTATCTGGAGAAGCACCTTTCTGAGCTTTCCTGTTTCACCTTCATGCTCCTGGACCTCCCAGGAGAGTTGGTATTGCCAGGGCCTGCTCTTCTCCGTGGTTTCACGATGAACACGTATTCTGCTCTTGCAATATCTCCCAAATCCAGGACTTTCCCTGCCCCCTGCCCGTCTCCCATCGCCATATCAGTCCAGAGCTCATCCTCCTACCCGTGGACCTTGGCATTCTCTCTTGTGGATTTTCTCGCCTCCTATGTCCTTTCTCTCTAATCTATCCTGTTTAATTCTATCAGTCTACTCATCCTTAGCAAACCTTCAGAATCTCTCTGCATGGCAGTCTTGCCATTCTCGAGTTAATCTTTCTGAGCCTGGCATTGTGGATGCCTCAAAATCTGGCTCCAACCTACCTTTCAAGATTCTGGTTGTTTGAGTTGTGACATAGAGTCTGATACTTAATAAGCATTTGTTAGATGGAGGGATGGATGGATGCATGGACTATGCTCTAACCTGAAATATGTCCCAATTTATCCACTTTACCTATGATCTAAAAAGGGCTTGTTCTTTCCTACTTATGTGGGTTTTTGTATTAATTTTTTTTTTTCTTATTTGGTATCCCTTCCTATCTACTCTTTTCCTATTCAAATCTCTTCTGTAGTCCAAGGCTCAGTTGAAGATTCAAGCCCTACCTTCTCCATCCATTCCAATCCAAAGTAACTCATCCCTGCTCTGAACCACTACCCATCATTCACCATCATTCAATAAATGTTTACCAATCATCTATTATTTGCCAGCCACTGTGCTAGGTCTCGAGGATATGAATGCCTTCACCCTTAACCTCTTCTTTTCCAGTATATATGTCTACAGACTTATGATCCAAAGAATTCCTAACATACTGCTGGGACTCAGTAATTCAACAGAGAGCAACCTACATTACCTTCTAGTGGTTTTGTCAAAGCCCGAAGTCAGGTGGTGTGACTCCAGCCCCTGCTCTGCCAAGTCAGGAAACCCCAGTCAGCTATCTTGAAATGAGTCCTGTTTCTAAAGACCCTAAATTCAGTCATGGCAGAGGCAGAATCTCTTGTTGGGTGCCATTCTTTGGCACCATAGAGATGTCTGCTCTGGCACTAGTCTCCAAAAGCACAGCACTGTCATCAGAGCCCAGGTTCTGAGTTAAATTAGAAAATCTCTTTGTGCCTCGGCGTACCATATCAGTTGTTTTAATGATTAGATGAGTAAAGACCATGAATCTGTAGAGAATAAGTCTTTAATAAATTTTTGCTATTAGTATTTTTATTAGCCCAAATGTATTTTTACTTCCAAATGAGTATAAATCAAATGAATACTTAATAGAAAGGAAAAAAAAATTTAAAGCAAACACAGACCCCGGTGCAATGGTTCATGCCCATAATGCTAGCACTCTGGGAGGCTGAGGCAGGAGGATTGCTTGAGGTCAGGAGTTTGAGACCAGCCTAAGCAAGAGGGAGACCCTGTCTGTACAAAAAATAGAAAAATCAGCCAAGTGCAGTGGCACGTGCCTGCAGTCCCAGCTATTCGGGAGGCTGAGGCAGGAGGATCGCTTGAGCCCAGAAGTTTGAGGTTGCAGTGAGCTATGATCACACTGCACTCTGGCCTGGGAGACAGAGCAAGACTCTGTCTCACAAACAACAACAACAACAAAGGAAACACAGTATGTGGCACGTAGGCACTGTGACATGTTGCCCCTTCTTGCTTCGGGAATAAGAATTCTACCAGTATTATTATTTTGATGAAAAACATACTTGGACTTAGCATCAGTGAACTGGGGCAAAGCTAGTTGAAGTTGGTAACACAAAGGGGGGGCATGGTCTATGCCTCTGATTTCCATTAGGCTCCCACACACAGAATGATGCTGTAGAAAGTCATTTGCAAGTATGTTTACCTGATATTACAAGCATAGTTCTATGAACCATTGTCTTAACTCAGGGCCTCTTGGGATCTGTCACCAATTTTTAGTTTTGTGGAAACCAAAGATGTGTAGTCCTCTGAGAAAACTGTCCTTTACTAAAATATCCTCCACTAGAAAAGAAATCGCATGTAGAATATATACAGTTCATAAAGGAGGTAATCTGTTTATGGCACACAGACCTTAATATTCTATCTATCAATTAATTTTCAGTTCTTATCTAGTGCTTTGATGACTATAAGGAAATCTAACTCCAAAGAAAAACATTTCACTTATTGTGTCAGAGTTTATCTCAAATGGTGCTTAGCATAATGCCATACCCACGGTATCTCAAAAAACATGGGCGATTATAGTTGCCAGATGTGCTGAAAAAAGCCCTTGAACAAGCATCGGGATACCTGGGTTCTCAGACCAGACTTCCCATGATCGTTGTATGAACTTGGACAAGTTACTTAAATTCTCTTGCTTACCAGTTTCTGTATTAGTTCTAATATGTTTTACCACAGTAATTATGTGATAAAGATATAAAGTATGGATGAAAATTCTCTTTTGGAGGTGTGATATAAGAAGAACAGATCTATATGCATTACCATACCTCATCTTCAATACACATTATTGCACTTAATCTTTTTCACTATGAAGGAGACAGACTCCGTTTGACAATAGTCAAATATCCCCATTTTACGGATAAAAAATAACTTAGCCAGATTAAACAGAAGCTCAGTAGAAATTTGAAACCAGGTCAGTTAGAATTCCAATGCAGGCTCTTACTACCAAGTGCAGGAAAACAAGTCTATTCAAATGTACAGAAACACATGCCCTGATGTTTGCGTGTGATAAATTTCAGTTGATAAAACCATATGATCAATAGTTATCACATATATTGTACGTTAATCGTATATAATAAAAAGAGTGTCCAACAAAAACACATTTGTTAAAAAAAGGAAATTTGACTAATTTCTTTAGCTCAAGGAAAACATATTCCTTTTGCTGACTCTCTTTATGTGAAATCTGAATTCATATCTCTTCCATTAACTTGTCATTACGGTGCATACTCGGCCTGGGAGACCAGGCTGCTTATAGGGGAAACAAAACACTAAAGACAGATATGGACTTCCTCTCTTCTGAGCTTCCGGCCTGAGTTGCTCTGCAAGGGCAGAGCTTCAAACAAAGGCAATAAAAGCATCTGCTATTTACACATTTCCAAAGCAGAACCGTGGAATCCATTCCCCCTCACTGGAATGAGATCTCCATGGTGACGCTGGCTTCAGGGAGCTGGGCCAGTTTTTCAGCAGGGCCCAGGCGAGGATATTTTCTTTACAAGAGCGCCCTCTACAAACAGAACAGGGGATATCTCCATAACCCCGGCCACATGTGAAGCCAGGGAAGTCACTTGTCTTTATCAGGTGTCTCTCATTGTGTTAGAGATACTAAAATATTTTATCGTCACCCATTTAACATATTTTAAGTGAGATGATAAACCATCACACAAATAAAAGCCAAGAGATTCATTCCATTTACTGGGATCACTGAGCAGGGCATATTCTTTCTGTTTTAATTTTCTTTTTCATTAAATATTTATTTATAATTTCTCATTCCTCTTGATACCAGTTAAAGATGGTAGACTTATGGGTTTTGTTGTTCACATTTAAATGTGAAACTCTTTACCAAAAAGGAATGCTTATACCTTTTTTTATTAAAAAAAAAAATCTAGGAACCTATGTATCTAAGGTGCCAAGTTAACAACCTTCCTCTTTCTGCACAGTTCGTAATGTGACCATTATAATTAGCTTTCAGTTAAAGCTTGGCACATATGGGCCTCCTCGTCCTGCCAAAACTGAGTTGAGAGGAGGTTCCTCTTCCAATTTCATTCCATACTTGGCTTCTTTTCTCCACTCTTAGCACTGAGCGTTTTTATGCCACATGATATTATAAGTCAACCACTATGAATTTTTCTGTTCTATAATCATGTAATTTTGTATGATTCTGGTTCTAAAATATGTCTACAATTAGTTTTATAGCCAAACACTAGAAACGTGTTATGTTATTGTCATAAAAATACATTCTCCATCATTCCTTTACATTTTCATTTTCACTTTTTCATTTCTTTGATGATAAACTTTACGTGTGATACTTTATTTTATGATAGTTTCTCCCGCTAGAAATTTCCATTAAAAAATCCTTTAAAGAAACTCTGGTTCTTAGCCAAAGAATCATAGATGTAGGAATAAAAACTAAGTAATAATAAAAAACAGAGAGAGAAAAATAAAGATCCTCAAACTACTTTTCACAGGTTTTAAAACATGAAATTCTAAGATACTTTTTTTGTAAAAGTGGATAATATTGTTGAAATTCAGAATAGGCTAGGAGATAACATTGGAATAATAGGCTGATGCTTAAAGAATCAGAAAAAGAAAACTTTCTCCTTTGAAATGCTTGCAAATCATTTGCTGGGTCAATCAGAAAGAAACCACCGTGGGATTGAAAGTGCATTCATTCCGTGGGAGTGTTCTCAGCTACTCCAGTCTACGTGGACATCAGCCGTGTTGTTGAACATACTCTGACGGGGGAGCGTGTCCTTTATGTGCAACACATCACCATCTTGCACAGGTGCAGACGTACCTAAGTGGACTGCAACCTATTCTAAATGATTGATATTTCATTATTTATCCTATTTTTTTCATACTAACATTTCTCCCTCTTTTTAAAAAAATGTGTGTCTTAGTCCATTCAGGCTGCTATAACAAAATAGCATAGACTGAGTGGCCTATAAACAGCAGGTATCTATTGCTCACAGTTCTGGAGCCCGGAAGTCCAAGATCAAGACACCAGCAGATTCAGTGTCTGGTGAGGACCTGCTTTCTTACTGCAGCCTCCCATGGTAGAGGGGACAAGGGACCTCTCTGAGGCTTCTTATAAGGACACTGATCGCATTTATGAGGGCTATGCCCTCATGGCCTAATCACCTCCCAAAGGCCCTACCTCCTAATACCATCACCTTGGAGGCTAAGATTTCAACACAGGAATCTTGGGAGGGAACAAATGTTCAGACCATAGCAACGTGTAAAATGACCCTCTAGTAACAAATACTGACCAGGTGCCTTGGCTCTACCACCTAATAGACACGTCATCTTGGACAACTATTTAACATCTCCATGCCTCAGTTTCCTCATATGTAAAATGGAGCTGTCAGTGCTTCCGTGGGGATTCAATGACATAAGATACGTAAAGTGCTCGGTACCATGCCTGGCTCACGCAGAGCACAGGGATGAGGAGCTACTGCTATTAGTGCTGGTATTAGGAAGGCATAGCAGGTAGGTCTCTGTGTTGGGCACCACTCTGAGGGATTTGGGGCTATCATCTAAGAATAGAATACTGAAAACTCTTGGACATTCAGGGAAAGAGAGGTGTGGAGAATAGAGCTTACTTCAGAAGTTTCCAGTCCTGGTCTCTTGCTAAGTTAAAACTACATCAATGCTGTTAGTGTGTTTGGTTTCTCCTCCTAAGACATCCTTTACTTTTGTCTACCACACTTCTAGAATAGCTTACTCTGCCTGTCCCTCTGTCACTTAAGGAACTAAAGCATAGTTCAAGAAAATGAAAACTGTTACACAGTAATCTCTTTGAAGAGGGTACAAATAATCTCTGATCTGAACTCAGAAGCAAACCTAAATCAATTACCTTAAGATGAGTGTTCAACATTAAGGGTGGCCAGGTCCAAGCATTGGCTTATCTGAACAGTCTAATTGAGCTCATTATTTTCAGAGCTAGAAAAAGAATTAAACTTATATGCTATTGCTGAGAGGATCTCCCAAAAGATCCATGCAAGTAGGTAGCTGAGATTGTGGCATGGCTTTTAAGTAGGTAGAAACATCTTACTATGATAACTGGAAAAAGAAGAAATAAAACTATTAAGAGAAACATGATGCCACTGAATGCAGAGCCTTTTGGAGTAGGAGGAGGAGGAAATCTTTAAGGGGTAAAATGCAGCCTTGCTTAACATTCAGAGAGTGACACTGGGCATAATGCTACTTTCATATGACTCTCAGGAATGCTTCAAGCTCCTATCACCAATGCCAAGAGGTGCTCTGGCTGTTGGTAGCAGGAGTCACAAACACAGAACCAACTGGGCCTAGGCAGGAAGTAGAGAAGAATGAAGGCCAGGCAAAAAAAAAAAAAAAACCCATCGGTGGTGACTGTGGCAAACTGGATAATAAATGCCCATCTAAAGTGGACAGCTGGACCAGGCACAGTGTCCCCATATTATCCTATTTTTAAATTTTTAACAATAAGAATTGTTAAATTTAACATCTCCAATTAAAAAAAAAAATCAGCAGTGCTATATAAGCCTATACAGAATGCTCCTCTGGCCTGGATTCAGTTTTTGCAACTTATGATCTACAAATATATAAAGTTTCAAAAATAACTACACCTTCAAAAAATTTTTCGAAAGTTTACTCTTTTATAAGTTTAGTCTATGTTCTTGTGTTAGGGTGGTCACCACTTGCAAAAGCCAAGATGAAGGACAAAGAAGTGATACTTGGAGATGCTCCTACTAAATGTTCATAAGCTTAGAAAACACCATGAACGGAGACGTTTGGGGAAAAATAAACTTAGAGCGAAGGAAAGGAATCCCCAGTGAGCTGGTGTCAGGTGCTCTGCAGGGGTCTTGATATGCAAGTGATGTTACAAAAGTCAGGCTTCAAACTCAACCCACCAAATCAGTGTGAGGCAACATCCTCAGAGTTTATCTGAGTTAGGTGTTAAAAATGTATTTAAAACAACTAGTTGCTCTCTTATAATTCTGTTGACTCTTACTCAACATCCACACAACCAGTGAATCCTGGTGCTCTGAGTCTTCTTGCAGAGGTTTTAGAAGGAGCCCATGCCCAGCGCCACAGCCCTAAGAGAGAGACTTGACACACAACATTACATTGATTTCTCAAAGAAAACCTTTGGTAAAATTAGATTTTTAAGAAGTTTTGTTAGAAAATAATAATCCAAAGTATTGGCATATATCTGAGAGATAGAAGCATAAAGATAAATCACTTTGCCTTGTATGTTCTTGTGCACTGGCTTATTGCCTATTTTATTGCATAAAATAATATTCCCAAAGCCATGTAAGGGTGCTTCTGCCAGGAATATTTGTAGAAGTCACTTGACATTAAAGTATGGAGTTGGTTGCTTTAAATATTTCTATTTCTATTTTGAATCTACTTCTCTGCATATATAGCTTGACATTAAGAGGGATTTTTTTATACAATTCAAATTAGTTGTCTCAAGTAAATGATGTTTTTCCAACGACGACAATCCCATAAAGCTGGTATTTCCAAAATGATTGTTAGCACCACCATCACCATTACCATGACCATAATCACTACCACTATCATCACCACCATCAT
>NW_012145523.1:3769463-3771344 GCF_000956105.1 Propithecus coquereli
CCACCACCATCACCAACACCAACACCAATACCATTACCACCACCATCACAATCACCACCAACACCAACACCATTACCACCACCACCATCACAATCGCCACCAACATCAACACCATTACCACCACCACCATCACTACCACCACTACTACCACCACCCTCACCACGATGGGAGCCCTCATAAAACTTTACAGTGTTTTTCTTTAAATGAACTCAGGGCAGAGCCTTTTGTCTCCTATGCATTCTGTGTAGCATATTAGTCAGTGCTCTGCTCGTTGGGTGCTTAATCATTTCAAATTGATTATAATCATCCCAGTAATATACAGTACAAATACAACCTAAAATTATACTCTAAAATTATTTTATGAATAAATTACTTTTTCACTCATACTCGAATGCAGCTAATAAAGACATTTACATGGCTTTGAAAATATTATTAGATCAAATACTTGTTCTTCCAAAAATATATTTGAGACCAAGTCAGCTTTTAAAATTGTAAATGGAAACATTCTCTGGAATTGTTTGAATAATAATACTGTTTTGCATAATTGTATTAAGGGATATCTAAACACAGCTGAAGAAAGGTTGAGAGAGAGATGGCAATAGTAAGATAAAAAAATTTACTGTTCAAAATGAAGGCTTGGTTTTAAGACATTATGTTTTGGGAACACAACTATGAATATAAACTTGGAGATTTTCTCTACTCAATGGTCTGTTTAAAAATTATATATAGTCACTAAAACACCCTAGGCCAACATTTCCTCTTTGTCTTGATCATATACATGTACGTCAGAGCATCTATATTTCTTTTTTATCTAAACATAAAGTTGAGTGAATAACATGGGGCTGGTTGCCAGCTCCCCACAGTGCATGAGCTACACCTGGTATGAAGCACCACGACTTCACGTGCCCACGGAGGCCTGGCAGGTAGCATGTGCAGGGAAGGGGACAGCATAACAGCACACGGTGCAAGCAGGGCGATCAATGGCCATTAACACAGGCAGACAGGAAGAAACTGATGGGGACTGCACTGAACTGGAACACCCCTCGCCACCTAAATGGGGCAGCTCAACTCTTGTCATGCAGGGAAGTAGGCCAGATTGATTGATTAATTCCCTAAGAGAAAGTAAAATCTGATTTTTATTTGAAAGCCCCTGACCTTTAAAAAGTTGGTGATAAATTTATGTTTTATAAACAACGTGTACTCCAAATAAAACACACCTATGCCCCAGATACAACCTATGGGCAGGAAGTTTCCAACATCTGGGGGAGAATTCCACCCAGTGACCAAGAGCCATGGTGACTATGTACAGGGCCAGTTCCCAGAGCTGTGTCAAAAATCTCAAGAGAGACTCCCAGGCTTCATGACAGACTCCAGTGCCTGTCATTGCCAAAGGAAGGGTAGGGTGCAGTCAAGAACCACCAAGCCTAGAAATTACAGCTCCTGAAAAAATCAATACAGTGAGTCTCATGTATGTGCATGTACGCACGTGCATATGTGTTTGTGTGCACACATGCATGGGAGCACCCACATGTGTTTACACTGGTGTCCTGGGAAAGGGGTGGATTCGTCACCTGAGATCATTTCCTCTTTTCCTCTATGCCTGGTCACGTGCCTCTCCCTTCCCCCTTCAGGGAGAGAAGAGAGAAACAGTGAGGAGAACTGATAACAAGAAATTTCAGAGCAAATGTTACCAGCTCAGTATTGATGGAACAAAACTAAACCCCTCTGAGAAAGCCCAGAAGTGCATTCCCCCTCCCTCTCCCATCCTCTGGCTGCAACAGCTAATCATGGTCTCAAAAGCTATCAACTTTGCCTTAAAAGTAAAAGATCTCTCCTTAAAAATAAAAATCAATCATATGCAATAATTTTCCTTTTGGCTAC
>NW_012145523.1:3772509-3805792 GCF_000956105.1 Propithecus coquereli
AGTTTCCAGTTTGTCCTTCCCTTATACCATTTGTACTCTGAAAATTATTTGATCTAACAGAAGTCAGACTTTGGACAACTGTGAGACATTAAAACTACAATCAACACTGACCAAAGTACCTGAAAATAACATTTTCTTTCCCTCTGTATATTATCCATTTTTCTTTTCTATGTGAAGAATACAATGCAATAATTAAATTTATATAAGCGATCTCCTTGCAGCCCCTGAAAATCATATTCTTTTGAAGTACCTGACAAGCGGAAGACTCAACATTCCCTCCATGCAGAAACATTTGTCCATGCCGATCATACCTTCCTTGATGGTAAAGGAACGAAATCTAAGCGAACCGCAAAAAGCAATCTAAAGCTTTCAAACCATTTAAAAAAGGCCTAACCGTCCAATGTAAATCTCAAAACTGAGGTTCGCTCCCTGTTTGTCATGTAGATAAACATCAATAGGTTAGTCACAAGTTTTAAGTCTGACTCTTTTTCTAATTTTAATTTTTTAATTTAAACAAGAGATATTTATTTTTTCACAGATCTGGAGGCTGGAATTCCAAGATCAAGGTGGTATCAGGGTTGGTTTCTGGTGAGGCTTCTCTTCCTGGCTTGCAGTAACTCTAACTCCGACGTCAAGTCTCATCGATATAACTAAGGTTAAAATCACCATGCAAAATAGCTATGGTTATAAATGCATTTAAATGAAAACCATCATAATACTATACTTTCTAAAGTAATTAAGTCATAAACTTCTTTTTACATTATTTGTAGTGTTATACTGCCCTTTAGTGTCCAAACACATGAACTGTTAACAACATTTTTTCAGCTCAAGAAATGTCTTTAGTGCTCCCCTCGGCAGCACATATACTAAAATTGGAATGATACAGAGAAGATTAGCATGGCCCCTGCACAAGGATGACACGCAAATTCGTGAAGCGTTCCATATTTTTGTAACCTAAACATCTGTACCCCCATAATATGCTGAAATAAAAAAAATGTCTTTATATGAAATTTTAGAGTGAACAAAATAGTCATCTCATTTTTTTTGCTGTATCCCAGTGAAAAGTGTTGCTATGGGTTGAATTCTTATGTTGAAGTCTTAATTCCTAGCATCTCAGAATAGGATCTTATTTGGCAATAGGGTCACTGTAGATATAATTAGTTAAGATGAGGTCATATTGGAGTTGTGTGGGCCCTTAATCCGATATGACTAGTGGTCTTATAAGAGGAGAAAAAAATTGGTTTTTGTTTTAGTTTTGTTTTGAGACAGGGTCTCACTCTGTCACCTAGGCTAGAGTGCAATGGCATCATCACAGCTCTCTGCAATTCCAACTCCTGGGCTCAAGTGATCCTCCTGCCTCAGTCTCCTCAGTTAGCTGGGACCATAGGTGTGCACCACCACGCCTGGCTAATTTTTCTATATTTTGTAGAGATGGTGTCTTGCTCTTGCTCAGGCTAGTCTCAAACTCCTAGTCTCAAGCAATCCTTCTGCCTCAGCCTCCTGAAGTGTTAGGATTGCGGGTGTGAGCCACCGCACCTGGCCAAGAAAAGGAAATGCGGACACTGACACGCACACAGGAAGAACACCGTGTGAACATGAAGTCAGAGATCAGAGTGATGCTTCTAGAAGCCAAGGAATACCAAATACTGCCAGGAAGCACTAGACGCTAGGCAAGAGGCATGGAACAGATTCTCCCTCACAGCCTTCAGAAGGAACCAACCCTGCTGATTATCTTGATCTCGGACTTCTAGAAACATGAAGAAATACGAGACAATAAATGTTTGTGTTTAAGCCACCAAGATCATGGTACTTTGTTACAGAAGTTTTAACAAATGAGTACAGGTATGTATTTTTCATGCACAGAAAAATATAGAAAAACAAAAATTTTCCTACAAAACACGCTTATCTCATTTGGACTTAAAAGGATAGGAAGGATGGAAGGAAGAAGGAAGGATGAAAACCTAACAGATTATTATTAAACTGAAACCTGGAGATTTTTTAGTAACATCAACTGTTATATTATATGTACTGAATAGTAAGTTAAGAACAGGAAAGCCTTTATGGGACACCGCCTTGACTTCTAAGACAGAAACAAGGAGTCATGACAATGCCCCAGGAACAAGCGGATGATGGGCAGGACCCTGTTCTGCGGCAAATGAGGAGAGGGAGTCTCCTAACCTTGACTCTGCACTCTCAGGGCCACCCTTGCGTGTCTCTGAGTATCAGTCTTGTCTTCTCTAAAATGAAGTTTGATACCACATGAGCAATTCCTTTTCTAGCTCTTTTGTTTTACAATTTACAAAGGACACATGCCAAGGACAAACTGAGGGGGCAAATGTTTACAGTGAACCTACTGTGACGGAGGCAGCACCCACAGAATGCATCCTTATCACCAGGTTGAGGAGCTTCCAGTTAGTACAGTGGGGAACAAAGGAAGTATTTTCATCCTACAATTTATCAGACACTCTTATTGAATGTTTTGGTAGAGTAGGAGACCTAACAGGAAGCTTTGTTTAGCACGTTTTGTGAATTCTAAGACTGCGATTGTCAAGAACTGGTTTATGCTGAGAGGTTAAAGGTTATTTTTAAATTTCTGGCACTGTTCTAGTCAATGATAACTTAAAACTTCAAAGTTCTAGGTGTTTCTGGAACCATGAAATAGTTAAATTATTATCACAGTATTATAACAACTTGGGAAAAACAATTCTTTTAGAGAGAAAAATACTTCCAGAACCAGATACAGTAGTTAAATTGTTACTACTCTATGATAAAGTTAAACTTAGGGAAGACTGTCTTTTACAGATTAAAAAATACTTTAAAAAATACACTAAAATCCTATTGTATTAAATTATAAGAAGATAATTTTGAATTATCAGGAATTATTTTGGCTCATCTTCTGTGCAGAACTTCTGGAAATGAATTAAATTTAGAAGATAAGGGGGTGTATAAAATTGCAGAATTAAAGACATTCAAAATGAATACGCTGTGCAGTGCCAGGTTTTGAGAATTTATAATACAGGGTTGTGAGGGGGGAAAAAGGAACAATTTTAACTAACAATGAAAGCATAAGAATTCCAGAAGCAAACATTTTGCAAAGGAGGAAATGAGTATGCAAATTGCATGAACGCAGGATTTATGAATTCACAGGCAGTGCCGGAGTTTTAAAACTTCCGTCTTCCTCTCCTACTTGGCACTTTGCTACCTAAAATTCTGCCTTCCTGAAGCCATTAAATCCGCTAACCAAATTACACCGAGGCATGTGGCCGGAAGTATTTATTTTCATCTCATAAATTCAAATCTTTGTAAACGACTTACTCGAACATATTTTTTATTTTGCTTGCATCCAAGTTTTCCTACACATACAAAAAATTTGAGCATCAGAAAGAAACATTCTTGGAAGCTATAACTTTCAAGGGTTTAGTAAACTGAGATCCACGTGCCAAATCTGTTTTTGTACGGCCTTTGAGCTAAGAATGGTTTTTATATTTTAAAATGGTTGGAAAAAAATCGAGAGAAGAATCACATTTTGTGTCAGGTGAAAATGGTAGGAAATTCAAATTTCAGTGCCCACGCTCATTTGTTTTATGTCTGTCTTTGGCAGCTTTCGAGATACAAAGGCAGAGTTGAGCAGATGCAACACAGATCATGTGGTTCACAAAGCCCGAAATATTTTCTATCTGACCCTTCTTAGAAAAAGTTTGATGACCGCTGACGTAAGTCATAATCTAAGTTGCTTTGACATGAAATCAGGAAGTTCCTTTATGTCATACCCTGGAAGACACCATTCTGAGATGACCATTGCTGTTCTTCATTCCTTCTCCTCCTAACAGCCAGCTGAACGGAGGGTAGGTACTACATAAATGTGTCATTCATCATGCTAAATTTTTTCTTAACAATATAAACATTTATTTATTTATTTTTATTTCAGAATATTAAGGGGGTACAAATGTTTTTGTTACATGGATACCCTGTATTAATATAATGCTTAAGTTTTTAAGTACACATAGCCATCTTTCAGCGGTAAAAGAATATTCTGGTATATGCCAACAAATCGCTATTCTGTTCTGATCAATGAGCCAGGCCGGCGTGTGCTGACCGTGCATCCATATTCACACGAGCAGTTAATCCAAAGGACCAGCTCCATTGACTCTGTGACTCAAATTTAACTGAGTTAGCAGCAATATCTGGAGATTCCGTACTGCGTACACATGGCCCCGATTCCATCTGATACTGCCATGCTCTTTCTTAGCCAAATTTTACTCGCCTGGTTGTACGTGATGTTTCCACGTTTAAAAATATTTACTTTTTTGGGTATCTCAGTATACCAGTGTCTGTGCAAAGCACAAAAAGAGAAATTCCTGTTCAGGGAAACCTTGAAATGTCCTCCCATGAAGGAAAGTTTATTAGAAAGTGGCTAAAGAATAGTTGAGAAGCCACACTGTTTCCTCTGCTATTGCAGGAGGACTGGCTGAAAGCCACTGAGTGTCAACCACACTTATTCCCTGTTTCCAAGTCCCCTTCCACTCCCAGGGGTGGGCCGAAGCACTTGCTGTCTTCTCCCTCTCCCTCTCTCATTTTAAACTGTTTTCTCTTGTGCTGTGTCCAACTTTAGAAATACTGCTCAGAGCCATATAGAAATAAAAATGATAAGTTAAAATCAAGAACAGTAAGAAACAGTAAGGGATCTGGACTTCTCATCCCAAAGGGAGGAGGGCCATGGGGAGAGTTCACAGAGGCTAGAAATAATATTTCAGGAGCTAAAGAACAGTTGAGAAATAGCTCAAAGTCAGGGGATAATTTAAAAAAAAAAAAACACAAGAAACATAAGAAAGAACTTTGTGAGCAGATGATTCATTTAAAAACTGAAATGAGTTGCCCCCCATTAGGGTGGCCATTATTAACAAACGAACAAAAACCAGAAACTAACAAGTGTGGGTGAGGATGTGGGGAACCCGGAATTCTTGGGAAATGATGGTGGGGACGTAAAAAGGTGCAGCCACTGTGGGACACAGCACGGTGACTCCCCAAAATATTAGACTCAGCATCACCGTACGATCCAGCAATTCCGGCTCTAACAGAATTGAAAGAAAAAAAAGCAAGCGCTTGAACAGACATTTGAACACCCATGTTCATAGCAGTGCTGTTCACAACAGCCAAAAAGTGGAAAGAATCCAAATGTCCATGGACGGATGCATGAATAACCAAAATGTAGTCTAACCACACAACAGACTATTATTCAGCTTTAAAAAGGAAGGAAATTCTGAAACCAGCTACAACGTGGATGAACCTTGAGGGCGTTGTGCTAAGTGAAATAAGCCAGTTACTAACAGTTAAATATTTTGCGATCTCACTTATGTGAGTTACCTAGAGTGATCAAACGCATGAAGAAAGAGTGGAATGGTGGTTTCCAGGGGCTGGGTGAGGTGGGAACAGGGGTTAGTGTTTAATGGGTATAAAATTTCAGTTGGAGAAGATGAAAACGTTCTGGAGATGGATGGTGGTGATGGCTGCACAACATCATGAACATGCTCAGTGCTACAGCACTCAACGGAGGAGGAACGACAGCGGCAACCAGTGAGGGGCTTGGGGCCCTGAGCCCTCTGCAGGGAACCCCTCCACTTCCTACCTCCCCCAGCAGAATTTCCCTTTGCTTTTCTTCAACCTCAGATGAAGCTGCTCCTGTTTGCAATGATTACCCTCTACAGGATGTGGCAGATGGTTAAATTAACACTAACATCTTGCACATTGAAAATCAAACAATGGCATTACATTATGGCCCACGTGACTATTGATCTATTGGAATTTCTCTGAAATTCAATTATCAGGGGGCAGCTGAAATTCTTCTCTCATAAAGAGGGAAGTTCAGGTATTGCTACACTAAGTTTTTGATTTACAACTATTTCTTTCAGTAGATTATAGGTTCTCAGCCCTACCTTCTAAGAAAAAACAAAAATGAAAGAGTAAAGCAAGAAGAAAAATCCCAGCTTACCCAGATCAAGCACAGAGGACATCTCTACAAACCATCACCTTTGGGTGCACTTGGAAGAAAAAGAGTTTTTCTCAGGACTGTAAGGACCCTCCCAATGTATGCATTCTGCCATCTTCGTCCTAACCAACCAGCCAACCAACAAGAAAAAAGAAACACTTCTCCACAATTCAAAACAAAGCAAAACCTCTCATGTAAATTTCTCTGGTTTTGGTATAAAATGTTACAAGTTAAAAGATGGTCAAAATCAGAAAAATTACCTCCCTATGTAGCAGGGGTGCAGTGCCTCAAGAAATTGTTACTTCTCCTGTGACTACAATGAGCATAAGTCCAAGGACTTCCCTTCTTTGTCTAGACTAGATCCTTCCAATCTTCACTGACTACACTCTCAGGAGCTTCTCCTTTTCCAATTATAGACTTAAAATTCCCATCCATGGATTGGTGACCTCCAGACTTGGATGCCTACCCTCTCCCCATGGCTCAACTGTGTTTGCATCCTTTGTCATCAGGTGGTTCAGCACCAGCAGCCTCCCACCCCATCCTGTCCACCATCTGGACCACATGGTGCGCCTCTTCCCTCCCCTGAGGTCTTTTCTGTGGCTCTCAGACATCTTCCCGCAAATTCTTCCCTCCTGTGGATTCTCAATCATCCAAATCCATCAACCATTCGAGATGCGGTCTTGCCTGCCCTCCAGATGGGGTCAAGTGACAGAAGTCCTCAAGAGCCAGTGGAAGCACTCTGCCTTGATGTGGTGTGGACTGTCACAGAAGTGACGAGGAGCAGGTGGCATCTTAGTGAGGTGGCAGGGACACTGGGCTATACCACTGAAACAGAGCGAGAAGGAAGCAATGGTGAAGACTGCAATGGAGATGAATTCAAAAGATGGCAAGAGTGCAAAAGCAAGGGAACTTTGTGCTTAATTCTGTATGTGGGATGAAGAGAAGGAAGGCTGATCTCACGGACCAACAGGGCTCAAGCACGCCCCGTATCGTGAGGACCCCCAGCCCTCTGATGCAGTGCTGCCCTTTCTCCGCTCCTCTCCTCTGGCCAGCGAACATCACATCACGAAATGAACAGTCCTCAAACTGTACAGATGCATCCTATGCCCACCTCCAATGCCTGTTCTTCCTCCTGTCTTTTGCAGATATCACTATTAACCCCGAGTCAGTTCCCAGAACATTCCGGGGCCTGCAGCAGAGAAGCTTCCATGAAGAAGACAGAGAAAGAAAGATGGGAAAGGCATAAGGACAAGCAGGCAAGGGTGGGGCTGAAGGCGGAGGGGCAGAAGGAGGGGAGCTGGTCAGCTGAATAGGGAATGCACTGCACTCTCCGGGTCACCCAGCAGGGGTGCAGTGGGACCCCCATGGCATCCTTCCATGGCGTGGCACCTGCAGAGACCAGCCAAGGAGCAAACGGGAGGAAAGAAAACATGACCCACTCAGAGGAGCCCACATCTGTCGCTGGCAGGCTTTCGCCCTAGCTGGGACGACCTCCCCACATGCTCAGGGCCCATCTAATCCTTCAGGGCTCAGCCCAGGGGCCCCTTCTGGGAGGTCTCCCAAGGGGCTCAGTCTGCTCCCTGATTGGGCCAATGTGCCCAAGTCCTCCTATAGGGCGCACATGGCTTTTCTCTACCAGGGCACACACCTGACTGCATTGCAATGATCTGTCTTATTCTCTGATCTTGGGACTAGGAATAGACGTCTTTGGACTCCCCACACCTAGCCAGTCCAGTGCAAAGGAAGGTGCTCAATGAATGAATGAGGAAAAGGAACAAACAATGTAGACTCTTCCTTCAAAGGCCTGGGTGTGAAAAGGAGGAAGAGAGAGCTCAGTGGCTGAAGGACAGGCAGGGCTAAGGAAGCACATTTGTGGAAGGAGGAACCTGAGCCTATTCAGAGGTTAAAGGGAAGGAGAAGATGCCAAGAGACTGAAGATGGAAGGAAGGGGGCACAGTGGTGGCTCGGGTCCTGGAGAGAGGGGGCCGGGAGCACAGAGGAGTGAGTAACCTGGAGCAGGGACAGAGAAAATCCCTTTCTGAGACTGGAAGGAAAGGGGTGATATAGGCAAGGTTTGGGGGATGGAGAGGAAGAACCGTCTGCAAGTTGAGTGAGTTTGTGCTCTGGAACCTCATTTTTCTGCATAAAATATAGGAGGAAAGTTCATTTACTAAGTAGCACGCAGAAAACATAGAAATAAAGAAAAAGAATAGAAAAAGTGAGAAAAGTTTAGAATAAGTTCCCAAGACAAAATAACTAACACTTACTGAGCATTTCTTATACACTAGGTGTGACAGGCCAAATTGTGTCCCATTCCCTTAAGTTACTCTGTTGATGTCCTAACTCCAGTACTTGAGAATGTGACTGTACTTGGAGATAGGACCTTTATAGAGGTAATTAAGTTATAATGAGGTCACTGAGGTGGGCCCTAATCCAATTTTGCTGCCGTCAGATGGGCACAGAGGGAAGGCTACGTGAGGACACAGGGAGAAGGCGGCCGTTTGCAAGCCAAGGAGAGAGGCCTCAGAAGGAACCAGCCCTGCAGACACCTTGATCTCGGACTTCTGGATTTCAGAATTGTGAGAGAATAAACTTCTGTTGTTCAAGCCACGCAGTCGGTGGTGCTTGGTTATGGCAGGCCTAGCAAACTCAAGCATCAGAAATGGTGCTGTGAACTTTAGCTCAACAACCTCGTTTCAATCAACAGCCCTTTGAGGCAGGTGCCATTTCCACGCTCAGTCTGCAGTGAGGAGAGTGAGGGCCGAGTCTGTTCTCCAAGGGCACAGCGCCTGCCCACAACCCCTTCAGAGTGACTCCAGAGGCCACAATCCTAAATGCTGCACCACTAAAGACCAGCTCAGGGCTTCTATCAACCCATCTGTGATTGGAAACCCCCACTTGAAAGGCATCATCGGTCCCATCTACTAACCGATTGTCCAGCTGCACAGAGCTACAGGAAGAGGGAGGGCAAGTGGGACTTGCGGAGTAGGCTAGGGGTAGAGTGACCAGTGGGCGTGGGTGGGAAAGAATGCAGATGAGCCAGAGGCTAATGCCAGTTTGGCCACTGTGAAGAAGAAAAGGAGGTCTGACCTCCATCATTGGGCTGGAGACCTCAGTGTCTTGTGCCACCCAGCTGGTCCAGGTGCCAGCCTGGTGTGCCAGAAACACAAGGGCACAGAGGTGCAGGGAGATGACATCAAGGGGTCCACTCAATCTTTCTGGAAAAGTCCCCCTCCACACAGCAGATGAAGGACACCGCGCCCTTCCTCCTCAACCACCTCCAAGATGAAACCAGGGACACCTCCCGAGCTGGAGGCCATCCCATCCCTGCCCCATTCTCTAGCAGAGTTCTGACACTGTGGCTTTGTATAAAATGGTTCTGAGACTGAAAATGAGGGGGAGGGAGGCCTGCACCCCTGAGCAAGAGGATGAGTGTGCTTTTGGAAATCTTGAGTTTGAGCATCATGCAGATCTGCCGAGGTTTCTTTTCTTGATTCCTTCACGGCTCTGCCCTCACTTGACATCGCCTCAAGGATTTCCTGCCAGGGCTCAGTCGAAACCTGATGTCTACTGACATTTGGGCCAACCTCCCTCACCCTTCTTGTGCCAACCCACCAGGGCAGTGAGCCCCGCCTGCCCTGAAAGTCGGTGGCTATTTATTTACTTGCTGTGATTCAGAAACTTTCGGAATGCACCACCATCTTCCCTCAGCCTCTGCGACGTTCTGTGCACTGCTGTTGTTGAAACTTTTGGTGATGAGACTTGAACCTACGAACTCGAGGCAAAATTTTGTGAGTGACCCCAAGAAGGGTTCTGCCAGCACTTAAACGTCTCTGAGGTTTTAAGCAAGGCATGGCTGGACACCGCGCTAGGTAACTCAGTCAACTCAAGCGAGCAGACCATGACATCAGTAATCATGGGCACAACGTCCTAAACGAATGAACAGTGCCTCAGAAGGGGCCTAGCGCATTTAAGCCTGGGTGGAATCTGGATTTTAGTTAAGGAATTGCAACAGAAATATTCTAAGAGCTTCATTTGTGAAACTCGCACCCTCTCCAGATGTTAAGAAACGACAAAAATAAAATGCTGTATTTTGTGTGTGTGTACATATAAATGTGTGTGTATATACATATAAATTCAAGTTTTATCAGCTGTTCCACGTCTATACGTTACTTCGTGCATATCAGGAAGCTGAATGCAGTACTGAGCTTCATCAAAGCCAGTTGATGACTCTCCCTCAGTGTCTGAGCAGACTGGGGTGTGTCTCCCCATCCCCCAACCCACCAGCCGTGTCTTCATCTCTGTTCTCTCTCAACGGGATGGGCTGGGCGGGAGGGAAGGGTATGTTGGCCACTCACAGCTCACCCCAGATAAGTTCCCTGAGGGCAAGCAAAGGATTGGTGAGTCCAAGGACTTCTTTCTGATGAACTACACTTGGGTGAATGACTATTGCAAAGCGCATTTGACTGGAGCACATTGTTCTCAGTGTGTCAGCATTAGGTATGCGTGGATCAAAGCACAGAAACGCATGCATTCAATACCGATCCCCAGGTGTGTGCTGAGGGGCTGATGTCTCCTTTGTTCCCTGGGACACGAGTGAGGAAACACCAGTAAGGTCAAACCACGGCCAGAGATGGGTGTGGGCAGTGACAAAGAGAAAATCCCAGCTCACCAACACTGGTCCGCTCTTCTGTGACTTACAATGGTAATGATAAGCCCACAAGTGCGGCTCCGTGCTCAAGGACTAAATCCAGGCCCAGACGTTGTCCCAGCAGTATAGGAAATGATGAAATGTTGTTAATCTCTTTCCCCATGAAGAAAGTCAAGGGGGAAAGAAAGAGTTCAGAAACAACTCTGGGTTAACAGGACTAGCCTCCTCTACACGGTGTGCACAATTACACTGTCAGCAAGAGTTCTGTGAGTATTCCAATGCCAGCCCTCTTTACAGACCGGCATAAATAATGCGGAGCAGAATGTCATTGTCCCTGAATGAAATCTGTAAGAATTATTACTAATGATTCATTGTAAAATTATAAATTGGTGTCAATTTTGAATATGTCACTATATTGACTTGATACAAATAATACATGGAGAAAACACTTGCCCATTTAGAAGAACTGATTTTCTGCTTTGTGCAAGAAAAAAAAAAAATTCCTTTTTTCATTCAATAAGTCTACATGCACTACTTTTAAAAAATGATTTCAATTCTTCTTCCTTATAACACATTACAATAAAGGGAGAAAAACTCAGAAATAATACACAACAGAAGAATTTGCTATCTTAATAATGAAGTAGAATTTGAAAACCCTCCAAGAACAACCAACATGTAATATCGCATTTCTCCACGTGGGGTCACTACAACTCCAGGAAACTCAAACTTATGCTTGGAGTAAAGGAGATTAGGTTAGACTTCCATACCTTTTTTTTCTTTAAATGTCCCATTTTGTGCAAAAGTATTATAAAATGACAATGGCATGAGTTAGCAGAATAATGGAACTATCTTCCAGAAAGGTTGTAAACTCCCTTGCATTATACCCACCTATGACTTACAATACTGGTAAGAGTAATGACCACCATTTTATTGAGTGCCGGCCATAGTGCTAAATGCTTTACCTACATTGTCTTATCTAATCCTTAAAACATTCTCTTCCTTGAATAGTAGTTATATGTGTTTGTTTTTAAAATGAGACATCTGAGCCCTGCAGAGTTTAGTAACTTGCCAAGCTGTCCCTGTGCCCAGTCTTGGGGAGGGTTCTCTGCTAAGCAATGAGGTCACCAAAAGGAGGCAGCTGAGTCTCTGGTCCGGAGAGAGACCATTGTTACCCATGAAAAGGCAGCAGCCCAAGGCCCTAAACTAAGTGCCAAGCGGCATCCAATGACTACTGACAGCCAAATAATACAGCCCGTGCTCCAGGAGGCTTGGGGAACGACTGATCAGTGAGGCCTTTTGGAAGATGGGGACATCAGCTGATGCCTGCAGGGGCTCAGGACCGAGACAACCAGAAAGAGAACCTGTGAACAGGGTGAGGGGCGACAGCTTCCAAAACACCACGGTCACTGCTTGGCAAATGCACAACGGCCAAACCATAAGCGATATTGTTCCCAGCACTGTCCTTTCCCGTTAGATCCCCGAGGGCCCACCCATTTCTCACTGCTTTCCTCTCCCAGCGTCAAAGTACTGACTCAGAGCATTTTTGGCTAAAAGGGAATGGACTAGTTTTTTTTTCTTTTTTTTCTTTCAAAAAGATGCTGAGTTGGCTTCTCTTCTCGGTCAAGTGGTGATGATTCACTGCGAACAAATCCCAGTGGCGAGAGGCCAATCATGGTCATTTACCTCATTCAAATGTTAACAGCTGGAGAGCAGTGTGTTTTTGCAATGTGTTGCTCTGCAGTAAGGGCTGAAAATGGCCTTTGTCTCTCAGAGGCCCCCACATGCAGGCGGCCCGGTCCCCCTTCCACTGGACGTGAAGGGTTCTCTGAGCAGCTCTGGCACCAAGTCAGCTGGAGCCGAGCACACTGGTTCTTTTGTCGTTCTGAGCACAACATATTGTAACCGAAAGTTTGCTGTTGGGAGTATAATGGAATCTCATATATTTGGAACCAATAGGAGAAAATTATTTTTTTTATATTGTGATAAAATACACATAACACAAAATCTACCATCTTAACCGTTTTTAGCGTACGGTTCAGGAGTGTTAAGTACATTCACAGTGTTGTGCAACTCTCACCACTGTCGATCTCCAACACTTTGCTCATCTTGTCAAAATGAAACTCTGTACCCATTACACACTAACTCCCCATTCCCTGCACCCCCAAACCCCTGGCAATCTCCATTCTACTTTCTGTCGCTGTGATTTTGAATATTCCGGGTACCTCATATAAGTGGAATCACAAAGTATTTGTCTTTTTGTGACTGGTTTATTTCACTTAGGATAATGTCCTCAAGGTTCACCCATATTGTAGCATATGTCAGAGTTTCCTTGCATCTTTTAAATAGACTTTATTCTTCTAGAGCAGTTTTAGTATCACAGCAAAATTGAGAGGGAGGTACAGAGATTCCTGATAGACCCCTTGTCCCCACACAAGGACAGCCTCCCTTGCTATCAACATCCCCGACCAGAATGGTACATTTGTTACAAGTGATGAACCTACACTACACGTCATTATCACCCAGAATCCATAGTTTACACTGAGGTTCACTCTTGGCGTTGTACGTTCTATGGACAAATCTATGACATGTACCCACCATTACAGTATCATTCAGAGGAATTTCACTACCCATAGGAATCCACTGTGCTCCTTCTTTTTTAAAGCTGAATAATATTCCATTGTATGTACATACCACATCTTATTTATCCATTCTTTTGTTGATGGAAACTTGGATTGCTTCCACCCATTGGCTATTGTGAATAATGCTGCTATGAACACGGATGTACAAATATCTCTTTGAGACCCTGTTTTTATATCTTTTGGGTATATTTGCCCAGAAGCAAAATTGCTGGACCATGGCAATTCTATTTTTAATTTGTTGAGGAACTGTCTTACTGTTTTCCACAGTGGCTAAACCATTTTCTATTCCCATCAAGAGTACACAAGGATTCCAATTTTGCTACATCATCACCAACACTTGTTATTTTCCGATTATCTTACAGTAGCCAACCTAGGGAGTGTGAGGTGAACCCCTTTGTGTATTTTTAAAACTCTTCCCAAGGTTGAAATTCTATGAATTTTTTAAAGCCCTACTTATAAAATATTGCAGTAGTACCTCATGGCTACAGAAATGCATTCATTATTCATTTAAGATTCCACCACACCCCCCGGAAGGATGCTGGGTCAGAAAGCAGGAGAATTAGGCTGGGGTCACAGCCCCCTGGGGTCATCACTTTTCACAAGGGAAAGAAAGAACCAGACATCTAACCACCGATATCACGGCCACCAACTTAAGTGAATTTCAACTTAGTAAAGTCAGCATCATAAAGTTCCACTAATTTCTAAAGCCAAAATGGGCCCACAGTGAGGACACAATGTGAACATTAAAAATGCAAAACAAAAATTACCATAAATAACACAAGTGAATACTTTACTTTCAGATTTGGAACATGATTTCTCAAAAATCTAAAACCTGATTGCTAAGTTACTCAGAGGTGTTCAAAGCCCGTTCATTAGGGTGAACTGCTTTTCCATCTGCTTTGTCTTTCAAGCTTCCCGTAGGGTCGAGAACTCTTTAAAAAAGTCAAGAGGTGCACAGGAAGATCCCTCCCCACTGGAGCCTTTGTTCCTAAGGCTGGTGGAAAGAGTGAGTCTCTGGAAAGCACGCCTGCCAAGGAGCCAAGCTTGGCCAAACTCCCGCTGGGCCTGGCCACCACCTCTTAGTCCTCCCACTACCAAGGCATGAGTGTAATATCAAGCTCAGTGTCTGCAGTCTGGAAATCTGGGTTGGACTTGACCTTGGCTGTGGGCAAACTGCTCAACCCCTTTGAGCCCCCATGTCCTCAACTGTAGAATGGGGCTGATACCACGTGCCACCAGTGGTGCGGGCTAGCATCTGTGAAAGCCACCGGCACACAGTAGGCTGTCAATAAATGCACACTCTGGAATCAGGGACCACTGATTGTGACAATCAGAGCCTAGCGCGATAATCCCAGAAAGCTGCCTCTCGGTCTCTGACCCTGCTGTCTTTCAGCGGAGGACATGGCTTCAGTCAGCGTTGACAAGGTCAGAGCTAACACGACGGAATGCTCTGGACGTCCTCTCAAGGTCTCTGAAAACCAGTTGAACCCTCTGTGAGACCCGGATGAAGCCTCAGTTGCCTCATGTCATTCACGCAGACCAAACGACACTGTTGTCAGACCACGCTGGGTGCCTCCACCTCGGGGAGAGTCGGGGCCGAGCCCGGAGGAGAGGTGACAGCTTCACATGCCCAGAAAACCCTGCTGGGGGCGAGAACCATTCGCCTCCCCTCCCTGACAGGGCTGTCTGGCTGGGGGCAGCAAACTACCAACTCTGGAGTTCCAGAAAAACTCTGACACCCAACCTGCCTAAACCGTCTGCCTCCACTTGCTAAATTCCATGTCTCTATTTGCCATCTTTATGGGACATAATTCTGCCACCGTAAACCTTCCAAAGGAAGGGACAAAAATGTTTTGCAGAAAGAAATTTTCCATTTCTGTTTGCCCTTTTTCATTTCCCATCCATTTTCTCTTTCTTCTTCCATTTTCTAGAATTCCCCTGATCACCTCTCTTCGCTCTCGCCCAGGTTTCTCTACCAGCTAATTCTCCCCCTCCCCGACCCCTTCCCCGCTTGGCTCTCACACTCAGCAGCGACACAACCCCGTCCCCCCGCACACGCACACTTGAGAGGCCTCCCGGCGGCGGCGTGGCCTGGTCCCGCAGCACCATAATCGTGTCTCTGTGGTGCCTCCCGTCACCATGGAAACGAGCGTTTGCAGGCACTACAGACAGACAGAGCCATTACTGTGGCTGGTGCCTGTCAATCCACATGTGAGTGTGTGTGCTTAAAATAGAAGTTCTGCGAATAAAAACAGCAATTAGGGAAATCTGGAAATCTTTCTGAATACAGATGCATTTAGCCCTGCTACCAGCTGACTTCCCTTCCACATCACCCTTCTCCACCGTTCTTCCCAACAGAGGTGTGGAAAGCCAATAAGCCCGTGCTCCCTGAAACAATGCCTGCTGCAAAGGGGATTAGCCATCCTTAGGGATTTACCGGGTATGAGGATCAACAATAGCAGGTGTGGCACAGGCAGGCCCTTCAGAAAATCTAACACTGATCCTGGTTCTTTGCATCCAAAAAAAAAAAGAACAAACAATTGGATCACTTATAATACAAAAGAAGAGAAGAGTATTTAGGAAACGATAAATGAAACCCAATTCATAAGAAGCTAAGACATAAATACCAAGACAGTAGACCAGGTTGTGAATGAAAGCTGGCTGCAGTCAGCTCATTTTGCAATTAACAAAGGGCAAGTGATTAAAAGGTAACAACTCTCTGGGCACCAGTAAATGGTAACCTGGTGTCATCTCCTTTTGTTACCCCAAGGAGAGGTCCTTGGCGGCCATGGCCCTTGGGGCTGAGGGATTTGGTGGCCTGTGGGCCCAGGGAGAGGCAGCTAGGGAGGGCCACTGAGTCCCTGCTTCCTCTTCCAGGCACTCTCTTCCTTCCTTCCTTTCCAGAATCTTCCTCCTGTCTGGCCAGGCAGTAACACTAACTAGCAGAACATTACGGGTTCATTTTAAAATGAACGCTTGCCCCCAAATCAAAATGTATCCCAATGGAAGAAACAGAAATTTTACCAGGAAGAATGCCACATCCTCAGCACAGTGGTATCTATCCCCAGGTTTAAGGAGAAGTAAAAAAACCCAAATAATCATAATGATAGAGCCGGAGAAGATAGCAAGACCTCATGCGGTCTAGCCCTCACCGAGGAGGCAGATGAAGCAGCATTATCCCTGTTTTACAGAAGTGGGGAGTGAAGGATTTGGTCCTGAACCCCTCCCCAGCAAGTGAGTGCCTAGAATCTGAGCATTACATCTTCTCACAGGTGTACGCTGACTCTTAGCTCTCCCTCGGCTCGTACGCATGCTTTCAATCAGATCTGAACAGCCAGCTAAATAGCGCAGGAGATCAAAAGCACATATTGAGGAGTGCAGAATTCATCACCTCTTTCACAAAAACAGCACTTTTCATGATCCGGCTGACACTGGCTTCCTGATACGTTTTTTTGTGCGGCTCACCGCAGCTTTCCGCATCTCTGAGTGAAAGTATCCAGGGGTGGGGCGTGGGGTTGCAGAAATGCGGACACAGATGAGACTCTCATGACCTCCATGGGCAGACCAAGATCCTTCCCTAAGCAACAGGCTGCACCTGTTAGTAGAGCCACACCTTGCTTTTTCCGGCTATGAACTAGCGGGTCACGGCGTGCGCGATGTGTGCCAAGCACAGGACACAGGTCAGGGAGGGGACAGCGGGTCCTGCAGAGAAGGGGGAGATGGTACGGGGACAAGCTTCGTCACCTCCGGGAAGCCTGGGCAATGGTGTTAAAGGCATTTCTGTTTGCACTGAGAAGGTTTAATGTTCTCAAAAGAGCTCCATTTTCCTGATAATATTTTGCATATTATTATACAATTACTTTCCCTTCCCTGTGCTCTCTTTAACGGAGCAGAGAAAGGGGTGGGGAGTGTGCTCCACAGAGCCTGAGACTGGCACAGAATTAAATATCGATGACGGTGCCACAAAGGCGCTGACACACATGCAGACGCCCCACCAACAACCGTCCGCACAACCACAGAAGACACAAGTCTTTCGCTGCCTGCACCCCCAGGCAGCCAGGCCGAGGCAACGGGAGGCCTCGGAGGGTCACCGAGAGACTAGAGCCAACCTGGATGAGTGGCCCACTAGGGCGCCATGACCATTCCTTCCTCTGCAAAGGGAATTCCTGCAAAATCTGCATTTTGCAGAAATCTCCAAAAATCTGAATTTCAAAAAATCAGATTTGCAACCTCTGAATTTGGTCCAGCTGCTTCCAGCTGCAAACTGAGGCTTTATTCCCTGCCCGCCTTTTGTAGGGAGGGGGAGCTTGACAGCCTCCGTGAAGAGAAATGCTCTTCCTTTTCACTCCTAGCTGCGAGGTGCTGGACACCGGCCTGCATCTTTTCACATGCATGGTCTCGTTTCATACCTAAAATGACCCGAGGGAGCCCCTGCCCGGCATTTTCACAGATGAACTGGAAGGAGGCTGAGAGGAGACACCTAATCCGCACTGGCGGGTGTGCCAGGACTGAGGTCAGGTCTATAAAATTATTCTCTTTTCCCTAAGATTTTAGGGAACCAGTACTGTCTGCTTTAAGCGCCAGAAGCTTACAGTGCGAAGAGCTGCTTTTCTAATGTACTGCTGATGTCTGAACATTTCTGGGGCTTTCATGGCCTGGTCGCCTCACTGTTTCCCACGTGTGTCTGTTCCACTAGGGCCAAGGAGCACCCGCCACCCTCGGGATCCCCAGTCTCAGGCCAGCCTCCTGCATGTCGGCCGGTCAGGGCAGCTCCAGCTACCTGTTGGACCTGCCTCTGGCCCCACTTTTGGGAGACTTCTGGGCGTTCCCCATCCCTTCTCATCACTTCCCTCTTCCCCTGGCACCAGCCAGCTCAGTCCTGATGGGGCCAGAACCGCCAGCCCCTGTGTTTCTTCTCTCCACCTCTGAGGGACTGGAGCGCCACTGTCCTCAGGACTCGGGGCACACTGGCCCCTGGCCCACATGCTGGCTGGGCCACAGTGTGAGACCAGCCCCCCACGTGACAGCAGCATGCCGACACCGGTGCCCGCAGAGGGGACCACACACCCAGGCTGTTGGCGCTGTGGCATCCCTGCTGCATGTGAGGCTGGGGTGCCCGTTCTGTCCCAGTGCTGTGTGGCCAGCTGCTTCCCTCTCTCTCTACCCCAGTGCCAGCCCTTCCCCGGAGTCCTAGGAACGCCACCTGGAAGAGGGCTGTGCACTGTTCACCACATGGCCCACCCAGATGCCAAGTCATAGTGTTGGGGGCGAGGGGAAGTCACGGCTTAATATTTCTAATATTAATATTAGAATTATTAATATTAGAATATTATTAATTAATATTTCTAATATTTCTAATAATAGATCACCATTTATGATCTATTTTTTAAAATTCCCAAGGAATGTCCTAACAGAGCCCCCCCACTGCATGACATGGCCTCCTCTGTACTCAGTCTGTGCTGCTTAAATCTATTTTCAACAGTTGACCTGGAGTTACAGAAACTGGTTCCTCCTCACTGTCTTCTGAAATACTAGCGTGGCTTGACAAACAGTGGTTTCCATGGCGATGACAAAGGAACATCACCCATGTTGCAACAAGCCTCTGATTTTATCTTGAACCATTAGCTTTCACCCACAGCGCATTCATTATTCATTTGCAGTAAGGAAATGGCTGCAGCCCAGAACGTTTCAGAAGACCTGAGTCGTCACCACCGCCCGGAACCACTCACAGGACACTACAGGCACATGCCACGGGGAAAGCCAGTGCCAGGATTTACACAGCCTTCAGAAATTACGTGCTAGTGCGCTCTTAACCTGCAGGAACAGCCTTTACAGTGTAAATATAAATTTTCAACAAATGATAAATTAGGAACTTTGCAGATTATCCCATGATTGCAGCGGTCCCCAACCTTTTTGGCACCAGGGACCGGTTTTGTGGAAGACAATTTTTTCATGGATGGGGGTGGAGTGGTTGGGGGGCAGGCAGAGCTCAGGCAGTGATGCAAGTGATGGGGAGTGGCTGTGGCCTGGTTCCTAACAGGCCACGGACCAGTACTGGTCCTTGGCCCAGGGGTTGGGGGCCACGGATTTAGAGGATAATGGGGGACAGTCCTCATAATATACTCTCTCTCTCCAATGCCTGCTGCATGCTGTTCTTTCCTGAGTTCACTATCTCCCCACTACAGACTCCCTGTGATGCGTGTGCACCTGAAAAGTTCGTGAATTTAATATTGTAAAAGATCTATACTTCGGAATTTGACCTTTATAGAGACCTTCTTTTCACATTTTTCATCTTAAAAGAAAATAATCTTTAATCTTAAAAAATAACTGATATATGATAATCCAAGAGTTGACAGGAGCCAGATACAGCTTTTTGTTTTTTAAAAAAAGTACAACTTCTCAGGTGGCCAGTCTTAATTACATTCTTTTATACATGTCTATTAAAATATGAAAATTATGCCTGAAGGTGGCACACTCATGAAGAGACTGTAACAAACATAGAAAACATATTCATGGTCCTAGGTCCTCGAGTTCCCCACAATGTCTCCCTGTTTAAACCATGTGTCAATTGTCCCCAAGCATATAAAAGTCGGCCGGATATCAGAGTACAATCTATACTAATATTAAATACAGAAATACCAATGAAAAATAACTAATATTCATGTGTATTTAAGTAATACTTTTTAACACTGCAGTTATGGCATCTATTCACTACCTATGTTTTGAAACACGGGAGACCCACCGTCACCACTATTTATATTTTGAAAACCATCTTTCCCATCCTGCCCTGGAGATCGCTGAGGCTGTGTGCCTTTTAAAGGCAGCCCAAGATTTTCCAGAGCTCAGGAGCTTAGTCAATAAATCAAGGCCAGGGACCATTTCTGGGGAGTAAAAGGATTTAAACGTAAGCAACACATTTTAAAATACTGAAAAACAACAGAAAGGATTTGGCAACAGGTAGAAAAGGGAATGGGCCACTTTTCTTACTGAGAGAGAAGGCACCTTACACACCTGGCTGCGGTGGGCAAATTGGCAGCAGTCCACATAAAGCCTCCACACTGCCCAGGCCTTTGCAGCGCCTCTCTCTCCCAGAGGGGGCGCTCTTTGGCACTTCTGAACCTCAGTCCCATTGGGTTCCTGGCCTCTGCTCTCTGCCTGATCTCTTGTGGTCCCTCTGTCCACCTGCTGCAAGACCCTCAGCATCCCTCTCCCCTGCAGGCTATTCCTGGCCAACCGCAAACACTTGTTTTTACCCTTCTCTGAACTTGCTTTATACCTGGAGACAGTGACTATAACACACACCATTTCTCCACATGGTTCTTTGATTCAGTGTGCATGACTTTCAGCCCGGCTTGGAAATCTCTGGATTCCTCATGGCACCTATGTGGAACTGTTGACACTCTGTGAACCACTTTTTTTTTTTTTTTTTTTGAGACAGAGTCTCACTGTGTTGCCCGGGCTAGAGTGCCGTGGCTCATCATAGCTCACAGCAACCTCAAACTCCTGGGCTCAAGCGATCCTCCTGCCTCAGCCTCCCAAGTAGCTGGGACTACAGGCATGTGCCACCATGCCCGGCTAATTTTTTTCTATATATTTTTAGTTGTCTGATTAATTTCTTTCTATTTTTAGTAGAGACGGGGTCTCGCTCTTGCTCAGGCTGGTTTCGAACTCCTGAGCTCAAACAATCCACCCGCCTCGGCCTCCCAGAGTGCTAGGATTACAGGCGTGAGCCACCACACCCGGCCAGTGAACCACTCTTGATTAAGTTGGGGCAGATGGTTTCTAAGTTCATTTTGAACTTCAAGCAAGACTTCATAGGATACTATTTTTGTTGGTTTTTAAACAGATATCCAATGCTGGGAAATTTTTGTAAGGGAGGTATTTCTGAATTTTTCATCCAAGTTATTTTGAATCTGATGGATTCTCTTATAAATAATGTCTACAAAGCAAGCCTGGAGAATACAAAACTGATTACAGAGAGTGACACTTTCGAATTCCTGTGATGGGTGGTGACTGCCTCAGGCTTCCTAGTGGACCAGCTTCCTGATGGGGTGAGTGGACGTATCGGGGTTCAGGGCACACTACCCCAGAATATGGCACCTTGGCATTTGAGAAAAAGCGAAAGCAGGAAGGACTCTGTCATCTCCCCACCCCTTCTCCTTCTCCCCTGAAACAGGTCATAAAACCTAGGGAGGATTTTCTGACCTTCCCCGAAAGCAGGTCATAAGACCCTCCGTGCGAGGTGCCCTCCCTATACCGGGAAAAAAGAAGCATAAGACACACGGATGCCAAGAAACATCTGCAAACGGGCCTTGCTAAGTCTCCCCCAGTTTATTACCATCACAGCTACCCTCTGTCCAATCATGTTTCTCCATGACTGTCCACTCTTCAACAAACCTAGCATAAAAATACATGTTTAACCATTTCTTCAGGCCTTCATTTCCTTACGAAGGCTCTCATGTCACATAAAACCTACATGAAGAAAATTTGTACACTTTTCTCTTACTAGTCTGTCTTTCCTTATAGGCGCCTCAGTCACACACTTAGGATGGGTGAGGAAAAGACACTTTTCTTCCCCTACATTGGCAAAGGTCTGGGTTCAAGATCATTTTGTGAGCTTGAACCTGACCACCCTGTTCTAACCTCGTATCACAAGCAACTCATCTATTTGGGAGGAATCCTAGAAGGACCTTAAACACGGCAATGATAAAGCTTTTGCAAATGCCTGGAAAGTGCCACATAAATCACCCCAAATGTCAAATAAAAATCTAAATGACAATTTTAATATTAAAAATTATATTTTATGATTTCACTGGCTGAGTATGTTTTGGGTTAATCGCCTCTCCGAGAAGTCCCAAGGCAACAGATAACAAATGGCCAAATCTTTCTGATCCATAACTAAATCATAGCTAATAGTGGTTCCCACACTCACAGTTTCTAGTTCACACTTCTGCCTCCTGAAAACCTCAACTGTTCACAGGTTGACAGACAATGTTCAATTCTGCTGTTTTGAAACTCGAAGTAGTCTGAAACCACTTAGGAGACAAATAATCCCCGCTGGTGCGGGAAAATGTGCAAGGCTTGGCTTTCACAAGCCAAACTCTGACGAAGATGATGTGTTTCCGATGGCACATCCAGGCTCAAGTTTCTAAAATGAAGAATTACAGTGCAACACGCTGGCAATACTAGAAAGTAGCTGCCGGAATATTCCTTACTTCCCTTGCTTTCTTTAAGAGAAAGTTCTTTTTAAGTCTGGGGGTTAAAAGAGGAGTGAAAAGTGAAATCAGAAAGTTACACCGACAACTTTTGTGCATTTCTAACTTTCTCCTGGCACTCTGTTCCTGACTTCCCACGTCATCTCACAGCTTAAAATGTAAATCACTGGCCTTTCCACAAACTAAGTTTCCTGGCTGGTTTTCCTTCTCTATTAATGACACCAAAATTGCCCCGGTGTCCAAACCTTAGTAGCATTCTTGACCATACGGTTATATGTCCAGGTGGCCTGAGACAGTCCCAGTTTATGCCTATTTTCCCAGCATCCTGACCAGTTTTGCATTTGTCCTAGAAAAGTCCTAGGCTAGATGATAAATTATATGATTGCTCTTTTTCCTCTTTCCCCTAAAAATTCTGTTGATTTTTCCTTTGTGTTACCTGGTCATTCATTCCTTTATTTCAATTCTCCTAACTTTTTGAACTGCACTGGTACGATACTCCCCAGCAGTGATCACCAATCTCTAATCAATTATACACAGGAAGCTACTGCTCTAAAGCTCTCAATGTCTTCTAATATTAATAGATAAACTCCAAATTCAGGCATTCAAGATCTTTCACATCCTGGTCCTCATGGCTGTTTTTCCAGCCTTGTTTCTAATTACTCCGTGACATAACACGTGAGTCCAGCAAAATTGCTTGCTCGACTGCCTACGCACTATCCTACGCATCTGCTTCCGTGATCCAGTTGCTCAATCCGCTCTGTTTTCCCTAACTGAGATCTATTCTCCTTTCAAGATCCAACTCAAGTCTCACTTCCTCCCTAGAGCTTTCTCTGCTGTCCCTGCCTTTGATCGACCGCCTGTCCTACATGACACTTCTGCAGCAAGTAGCCTCCGAACCACTCATTTAGGACTTAGCGTGGCCCATCTTGCATTTTTCTTTGTCTCTTTCATGTCTCTGTTCTGTTTCTCCAAGTGGACCTTAAGATCACCAAGAGCAGAGACCTTTTCTTATAATTATCTCTCCCCTCAACAGCCACCAAAGTCTGCCCACAGCTGGCAGGAGGCAACATGAAATAGAGGAAAAGCACAGGACTTCACGTGGTTTGTCTTGGATTTGCCACTTACTAACTGTGAAACCTTGGGGAAGGTTTAACCTCTCATCCTCAGTTTCCACATCTGCACAACGGGGGGTGATGATGATGATATCCGCCTTGCCTTCATTAGCAGGTGGCTGTGAGGACCAGGGAAAGTGGGTCTGTTATTACAAAGTCCTATACACATGAGAAATCAATCAACAGTTTTTGATCATGGTAATAAGAAGGATAGCTAGCCATCGCCTAAGCAAAACTGCATATCCCATGATGCTTCAGAGACATATTAGCACCCAGCTGATTGCACCCCGGGCAGGTAGCACAGGACTCAAACTGAGTTGCTTTCTCTGACTACTCATGAAAAAGGAGCTAGGAAAAGTACCAGCCTTGAGGCTGCCATATTTCATTTCTTCTTTTCAAAGCTGCAGTCTTTTAAGAGCTGACTGTGGATTATAAAAGGCAGAAAGAATGAGGGAAAGTGACCAGTTCACATCTCTAGTCCTTCCAGCATTTCAGACTACTTTTAAGTCCTTTTCTCTCATCTGCAAAACATACTTTTGAGATGCTGGCACCAGTACTATGAGCCCTTTGAAAAGAAGAAAGGGGGAAAAGTAACATGCGGCCTCCAGAAAAAAAAAAAAAAAATCTAAGCCATTTAGTAGGAGTAGGTCGGGGGCACGGTGATTTTGGAATCAGTCGCAATTTATAATTTCAGTTCCAGGCTTGATTGAGGTGTTCCAGTTAGGTAGCTCTTCTGGAACTTTCCATGTGGCAGAAATCTGTGCATTGACGGATGCTCGTGGCGGAAGTCAAGTAAATCAGTCAGATAAAGTGCAAGTGTGAAGGCAGGGAAATGGTTCTCCTGAAGCTGCTTTTTTTATTTTTTTTTTGCTGTAAGCTTCCCATACAGCAGAATAGTCAATCACGTTGCAGCCCACAAAAAAATCCTGAAAGAATAATGCCCAACCAACCTCAAACCACATATTCTTAACTAATAAAACTTCCTTACGTCAGTGTGAGAGGACACAGACTCTAAGCTAATAGAAGATACCAATTTTGCAAGACAGTTTGCCCCTGGTAATTATACTAAAAATAAAAGAAGGCAGCCAACTGGTGCAGTTGTCTGTTCCTTTAGAAAAGATATTTCATGTTCCTTAGAGCTTCATTATCAGCGATTGGCTTGGATGAATGGGAGGCTTCCAGCAGCTTTTGCCCAAGACCTGGCTTGACAAATGTGGCATGATTTTGGCAGCACTCAGGCTCCGATTCAGTCTTCAAATGTCTGGCACAGTATATGAACTTCTGAACCTGACCTGAAGCTATTATGGGCTTTAAATTTTCAAGCAATTGCACCATTAAGCAACCAGCATGTGATGGCATTACTATCTTATCCACTGCCCAAATACCACAATGCATTTAAAGGCAACTGACATAAATCAGCAGTGAAAGGCACAGAGGATGGCAACAAGAAATGGCCCATCATTAAGACCCATTGAAAAGCACACAGGTTGGAACTGTAGCACATCCAATTTCAAAATGCAGATAATGCCATGGATTTAGAAAGCTATGAAGAGCAATTTGTGAATTTTCACCAAATAGCATGTGCTCTAAGCAACTTCTGTCCAAATGTTCTCAAAGGTAGCTTTGTAGTGGATTTTGTCCTTTTCCTTTCTAAATCTCTTCTCCAAGAAAATAGACAAAGCCTCTTCATTCAATTATAATTATAAGAGTTTTTCTTTTTTACACCAAATTGCCAATATTCTCCCATTTTTTCCAATATCATATTGGAAGGATACAATCAATCTAAATACCCGTGTCTATAAGAATTCGGTGGGGGAAATGACTTCATATGTGAGTGAACTAAGTTCACTTTATTACATCTAATTCTATACATTTTCAATATGCTGGTTAACATGCGGCAATATTTTTAATGGGCTATACGAAAATATATTAAAAGAAATAAAGATAAATCTGAGAACAAAGAGAATGAAATCAATCTGATAACTTTATTAGCAAAACCAGAAAGAATAAGAACATTTTTACTTTTATATACATTTTCCTTTGTTTTCCTTCATTTTTAGAGGCCAATTGAAATGTTGAGGAATAATCTGGAGGGCTCTTCAATTACAATGATGATTATAACAGAAAATTATAATTCTGAATGAAAATTTCCCCTCTTCCTAAATCATTAGAATTCACTGGCTTTTGTGACTAAGTCACAGGTGAGCAAATAATAGAAGAAGATTGTTATTTTCAGTGACAGGCTGTGATAAACAACCTGAAAGAATATAAACTAACCCAGGTATATGAGATCGTACATTTTTTACTATAAATCTTTGTTTCCTTGATGGTATTATAAATGCAAATCTAGTAGAAATGTTTCAACCATAAGCAATCAGATTAAAACAGCTTTCCTAAAATATTTTCTGTCTTAGACTTTACTTAGGGCCAACAGTATTTTCAATCTATCTTAATTTTAAATAAAATCATCAATGCTTTAAGCAGGACAAATAGATGAAGGGCCTCTCTCTTCCTTATAATTCACTCCGTTGTGCAAACAGCACCATGTGCAATGCTGTCTGTTTCCACCTGTGATGGTTAATTTTATGTGTCAACTTGGCTGGGCCATGGTGCCCAGGTATCTGGTCAAACACTATATTGGATATTTCCATGAGGATGTTTTCCAATGAGATTAACATTTAAATTGGTAACTCTGAGTGAAGCAGACTGCCCTCTCTGATGTGGGTGGGCCTCATCCAATCAATTCAAGGCCTGAAGAGAACAGAAGACTAACCTCCTGAGCAAGAGGGACTCCTGCTAGCAGATGGCCTTCACACTTGAACTGCCACATTGGCCCTTTCCTGGGTCTCCAGTGTGCTGCTCACCCTGCAGATTTTGGACTCACCTGTCTCCATTATCGTCTGAGTCAATTCCTTAAAACAAATCTCTTCCTATACACATGCACATCCAATTGGTTCTGTTTCTCTGGAGAACCCTGAGCAACACACCACTAATGTGAAGGGTATATCCACACTGTGCATCATCCTCTGTGCAAGTTTTGCTTTCATTGCTATGGACAGCACAACTTTATTTTTGCCCATTTAATACTGAGAGTGAATATTCAATCTTTGTTGGCCACAAAGCTATAGCTATTTACTTAGAGCTTTATTTTTTTAACACTCTGATTCATATGCTATTTATTTTGCATGCAGTTAAGCTTTTTAAAGCCCTATAACCACTTCCCTACATTTGCATGATTGAAAATAGTCTCCTCCTAGCCAGGAACAGAGTTTAATGAAGCTTTGAGTTGAAGGTAGGATGGAAAAAGCTAATCAGTTTCCAGAATGGCTCCTCTCCCCTGGGGCTACATCTTGTGATTTGAAATTAAATCCAAATGCAAAGCCAAGGCTAGCCCATTTTGGATGATCTCATGATCCTCTCCACTGGGTAGGAACACATATTGTCTGGATCAAGTTCCTTTTAATGATGAGGAAATATAAGATTTATTAGTGATGAAGATAGGCCCCAATCCAACCAAAATCTAGGCAGATGTGGTTATCTCTAATCTCTTCTCATATTTCTCATTTTAAGGGGAAAAAAGTCATGGTAGAGCAGAAGGTTGAAAAACTTGCTTTGGGAGCAAAGAACATTTTCATTTTCCTGGCTTTTTCCAGTGTGAACAGAACAAGCGTGGCTCTAATTTCAAGGGTTGATTTCATTCTAACAATGGAAAACAGTCAAGCAGCCAATCACATGTTTACATCTATCAGTGGTTTTTAATACCAATGGTCACGAGGTGGTGTTGGACTGATTAGGCTCTCTGACCACATTGAAAATTATTGATTTGTAGTGAAAATATTCTTTCTCATTCAGAAAGTTCCAAAAAGGTGGTAAGTCATGAAACTTGCAATAAAATGGTCTTTAAATCAGATATAAAAGAAAACCCTCCCCAAACCAAAAAACCAAGCAAAAACAAATAAACAAACAAAAAACAAAGTATGCTTCTCATGGATTAATTACTGTCAATTTCTTTTACCATTATACAGAAATACTCAGACTAATCAGAATGCATAGATCCTGGGGTATTCTGGTTAGCTTGGTGCAGGAGTCTAAAGTTTAGCATTTTTGCTTCAAGCTTTATTACTGAAAATTAATCTAAACTACAACCAGTCTACTTTTCTGCTAAGTGTGGTCAACAGTTTCCCTTGTTCCAGCAGCTGATTCAGACCACTGTTCGAGTAGCATCACTCAACACATTCTTTTAACACGCTGTTCCATCACTCCCACCTTCCTCAGCGACTTTAGTTACTGACCCTCTTTTTGAGTATTTTTGTATCGCTTCAACTGCCCTTAAGTTTAAAGATAATTTAAATAAATTTAAATAAAATAAAAAATTATAAGAATTTGTCAAAGTCTTAGAAGAAAAGTTGTCCAAAAATATCCTTAAGTAGAAAAATACGACACAATGCACTCCTACAGTTAGAAAATACTAAACATTTTGATAAATGATAGAAATAATGATTAAAGTAGAAATGCTTTTGAAAATTTTTGCTTTTTAACATCCTACAAAGAAAAACAGAGCCCTTCAGGAAGTGGCTGGTCCTCCTCTGCACTCACTGCCCCATGCGAGGGCAGGTACCTCAGAGCTCATGCTGATGGCTCTTCTGCCTCCTCGTGTCCTGTCTCCCACCCCAACTCTACGAATATTCCTTCCCGTCCAATTCAGCCACTTAGCATCATTATACTAAGCCAAACTCTGAGATCCACTCTGACCACAAGCTTCTTCTCCTCTCTTCTTGATCATTTCTGGGCAACCAAAAAATTCTTCCTTCTCTCTTTATCTGTTAGGCTCTTTGCTTTGCCAACAGAAACTTGCTTAAGGTAGACATTCAATAAATACCTATGGTATTTGGGTTGTGCTTTAAGAAATGTTTAATAAATATTTATGATATTGGCATTGTGCTTTTAAAAAAATGTGTCCTCATGCTTTTAGGACTACACCTTAAAATATTTCCAGATGAAATGAAAATGTGCGAGGCGGAAAGAGTTACAGTTACAGTTACAATCATTACAGGTTTTGCTACAAAAATATATTGAACATTGACTACTTCCTAGGCAGTGAATCCAAAATATATGGGAATAAGATAATCACCAATATTAATGATGGTAAAAGATTTTGATTTTCGGGTACAATTTAAAAATTCCCCAAAGAAATCTCTGCTCCCCAAATTACACTTGTTTTGTGTGGTGAATGGGCATGACATTCACTCATCACAACTGAGAGCCCTGTTGTGCTCAGTGCTGGGGTGGGCTGAACCAAATCCCTTTGAGTTTCTCAAAAGTTTGCCAACACTGTGTTTCTTGAGGTGAAAGTTGGTCATATTGGGGGCCTCAACCTTTTTGCCTACTTTCCTTCTGTCTCTCTCCCTTCAAGGAAAATTTGGACTAGAAAAACAGTGCCCTTTCCTTGCAGACCCAGCAGGAAACTGCCTTCCACCCCACTGAGCAAGGCCCTCCCCTCTGTCAGGGAGATAGGACCTGGATCCTGGGGCCTCTGACTTTCATTCTTCCCGGCTTTGGGCTTTGTTTTCTTGAGGTAAACGAAGAACTATTATGAGGCTGGAATTCAAAAATAGTAGTATTAAAATAAACTAAATTCCTTTCCCCTGGTTCCTGCTACCTGAAGTCTTTTTATGCCCCAGTACTCGACCCTTCCAGGAGGACGCTGGTAAGAGAAGTCCAGTTGGGAGGTGGTCGGGACCAAGGATGCCTAGAGGACAGCGACCTCCAGTCAGAGCTAATCCTACACTGTTGATTACAGAACTGCCGACTGTTACAGAAAAATAGTAGCAATAATTGCTGAAATCTCCCAATCTGCCTAAAAAAAGTGCCTTACACTGTAGGGAGCAGAGCTTCTGCATCTGGGACAGAGACGCTGGGACGAGGGACAAATTGCCTGATGTGGCTGAAGGAGGGAGGAGGGTGGGTAACCGCAGGCCTCCAGCCAAGCAAGGCCTTTGCCCCACCTCACTCCAAACCTCGACTAGCCGCCCTCCGCCATGTGGCCAGCCCACCCCATCCCTGGTCCTTGCTCTTTATCCTCAAGGCTAATCCCAAACCCTACATAATTCCAAAGGCTCTATTACCACCCTTCCCCTCAGTGGCGACGTCCTCCTCCTAGAACCCTCACTGGGCACTTACTCCACTGTCACTTTTCCTTTTGCCTGTGAGTCCTCCAGTTTC
Organism: Propithecus coquereli; assembly: GCF_000956105.1. Taxonomy (NCBI): domain Eukaryota; kingdom Metazoa; phylum Chordata; class Mammalia; order Primates; family Indriidae; genus Propithecus; species Propithecus coquereli. The sequence goes on from NW_012145523.1 coordinate 3,802,335, forward strand.
TTTCATAGCTTGAGGACAGAAACCACGTCAGCTATCCTTGGATACGAAGCTGCTAGAACACTCTCTGGCATGTCCCAGTTGATGGTGGTTCTAGAGGGGTGGGATGAAGGCAGCCAGGCCTGCAGTCTGGCTTGATCTCACTGAGCTGGACTAGCAGCGGCCTGGCTATAACAGCAGCTACCATGTGCTACAGGGGACAAGCTCCATAACCTGATGGCTTTTTGATTTGCAACAATTCTCACTTGCAAAGCTGAATTAAGAACAGGATGCCATATCTTTATATCTAAAAATAACTCGTTCTTAAATATCATCATATAAATTAGCACTGCATATGACTTATATACCATTAAATACCATTACTGAAATCATTGAAAGTAATATAACTTCAAAGTCTTTTAAAGGTCATTTGCAATATGTTATTGAGGAATTTAAACATAAGTAAAATAAAGCCATTTAGAATAATCACATCATGTTAACCATATGAAGTCTTCCAAGAAAACAAAAACCAAAAAGCCTGAATAAATTACTTAACTGAATGAATGAGTATGAATTTTATTCACAGACACATATTTTGAATACATTAATTATGTACCCTACACATTGCTGTAAAAGTAAAGGTACACATAACGAATTCCTTAGGAGCTGTGACAGAACACAGTTGTTGAAAGAAACATCTAATAGTAAAGAATAGTGCCACCTTTGTGAACAGACAATAATTCTTCCAGCAACATCAAAGCAATAGAGTTTAATGGAAAGAACCAGCTGTCAATGACTCACGAAATAAGGTCCCAGAACCTTTTTGGCTTATGTGATTTTGTGCAGGTCATTTCACTCCCCTGGACCTCAGTCTCCTAACCTGCAAAATAAAGGGGCCAGGGCCAGATGAGCTTTCAGGTCTGTTCCACTGCTGATATGCTCGGGTTGCCATGGCTCCCTCAGCATGGAACACTGTTCCTCGTTTGCTGGAAGACATCTCCTTAACGTTGGGTTTTAAATGGAAAGGATGTGTGGTTTGCCTATGAGCTAAATTTTCTTGGCTCCAAATGTTCCTGAAGCTAAATCTTGGAGACCAGGGAGGAGAAAGTGACCTTGAAGACTTTCATTCTGCCACAGACACTTGTGATGAAAGAATCACAGGACTAGCGTGGGTGTGTCTGTGTGTGTGCATAACCCATCAGATTTGCCATCCCCCGTATATGCAGAGGTGTGCTCTACAAAGTGACAAAGTTGGGTGACATAAAAGAAGGACTGTTTGAAAATACAAGATAAAAAATGTAAGACTCATCAATCACCTTGGAGAATCTCTAAACAAAGGTTTCCTTTTAGTTTATTTTTATTTGGTGGGTAATTTTTTTTCTTGGAAGATGAAAGGCCAGAACCCATGGACTGGATCTTATTGAATTCCTCTTAATTAACTGGAATGAAAGCCCATCATTGTACAGATCAAGCTAATTGGAAGCTCTGCTTGGTTTCTTTTCAGTATCAGCTAGAGAAGCTTGGACGCACTCTTGTCTTTTTGTTATTGTACAAAGAACTATTTTAGCTTTGATTATCTACCTTATCCTCATTTAGAAGTATAATGAAGTTGGAAGAACAAAACAATTTAAAAACAACAACTGTACTCACAAGGCCAGGTACAATGTGTGATAAGAAATATCCAATTTTTATTCTTGGTGATGGCCAACTCAGGGCTTGGTTTCAGCAAGAACCAAAATATATAAGAATAGGCTTTTTGGTCCTTCAACCTTTTTCCTTACTTTAGTCATGTGAGGTGATAAATATTCCCAAAACAAGTACAACAGAGTCAATTCAACGTGCTGGCAACTTCTAAATTTTTAAAATCGTTCTGAGCTTCAATTTTGGTATCATCCAGTTTAAGTCAAAGGATTTCTTCAGTAAAATCTAGCAACAAATATTTGCTATAATAATACATGCTAGAAAATAAAATGTGTTTGAAATGTATTCTAAAATAACCTAAGTAATAGATAATTTACCCTTCAAGGTTAAGTACCAATAGATAGATTCTTTCGGACAGATGGTAATTTTTTTTCAGGGTTTTGAAAATTATTGAAATGCTAATGCTACATCAAAATTTTGTTTTTCCAATAATGCATTTTAAGCAACAATTGAATAAGAAAAATTTGAGTACGGTTTTACATCAGGACACAAAGAGGAGATTATACTTGCTGGAGGATCAAGAATTGTGAGACAACTATTGAGGGCAGTAGAAAAATGCCATCTTCGGTTCATTTACAAATGTGTGTTGTGTACATGTGTCTGTGTGTACATGTGTGTGTGTATGTGTGTGTGTGTATGCATGAAAGTGCTCTTCCAGGATTTTTGTTCCTTTCAATCATCTAGCATCCTTGTGGCAACTTATCAGCACATTCTTTCATTATCAATTGTTTTAAGTCCTCTGGGAAATTAACTGAATAAATTGTAAATTCTGAAAGGTCCACAGTCTTAAGAAATCAAAAAAGGCAACATTCCAACTCTAAGGAAAGCTTTGGCTGCACCACGAGGGCTGGAAAAGCCGCATCATGACTTGTAGCCCCCTGCCCTGCCCTGGCTCCTTCCCCATCCCTTGTCCACAGGACCAAAGCTGGTGGGACTGGTCCAGGAGCCCATGCAGGTCTAGCCCTGTGTCCTCTTCTCAGCTATCTGCCCGTATTTCCTAAACAATTGGATCTCATCTGAGACTGGAAAACCGGTTGTATAAACTACTTAATGAACATTCTGATGCCAAGATGATTCTGAACAATCTCATGTGACTTTGGTGACTAAATTTTCCAGGCTCAGAATGTTCCTGGCACTAAACCTCGGAGATAAGGGAGGAGAAAGTGACCTTGAAGTCTTTCATTCTGCCACAGACACTTACTGCCAAAGAATCACAGGACTAGTGTGTGTGTGTGTGTGTGTTTGTGTGTGTGTTTGTGTGTGTGTGTATGTAATCCATCCTATTTGCCATCTCCCGTATTATTATGGGTTTGGAAAAATATGTATTCTCACACATTGCTGGAGAAATGTAAATTTTAAACATCTTTGTAGAAAGCAATTTTATGATACATATCAAGAACCATAAAAGCCTATTCTATTTAACTCCTAGTAATTTATTGTAAGACAATATTTGAGGATATATGAAATATTTGCTATGAGACTAGAATTCGTGGCAAGATTGCTTGTGAAGAATGAAAAAATCTGGAAACAAATAGGTAACAATAGGGTTTTTGGCAGTGTAAATTAACTTAGATTCATATAAAACTGTATACCCTATAAAATTATGTTAAAGAATATCGATCAAAAAATGACACAATGTGTTGGTAAATGAAAAGATTACAAAACAACATGTACATTATGATTCCATTTTTCTAAAAGATATATGGCAGCATCGAAAAGCTTGGAACACTGTGATGGAGATTTTGTAGAAGTAGTTATGATTTTTAAGATTTAATTATCTG
>NW_012145523.1:3806707-3808512 GCF_000956105.1 Propithecus coquereli
AAAACAGAATGCAAATTTCAAAAGGTACATTTATTTAGAGATTCTAAATAAGATAACTTTCATATGTATCAAAACACCAACAGGAAGTTTGGGTGCTAGGTGATTTCAATAGATTTAAAAGTGCTTTTAAGAGTAATTATATGGAAAGAGTGGCTGAATATTCTGATAAAGGATGTCTCTTCTGAATGTAAAGAATAACAAACACACACATATGTACAAAAAGAAAACTTCATGAAAACAATTATCACACATTATCCCTCCCATTTTGGAGGCCAGCAAGTGGTAAGATAGTGGTGATCATATACAAAGAAAATTCAATAAATCATCTTTCATCACAAAAGGCATATGTCAAACTATTACTAACTTCGTTTTAAGGTCAAAGAAGAAACAGTAATAAAACTCTAAAAAGAAGGAAAAATGCTTTTATAAGGATATGGACTAACACTCTGTAGGTATCTCTGGGAAACACTATAAAAGGATGCGAGAGAATATTCTAGTCAATGGCTAAGGCTAAGTTAGAACAAAGAGCAGAGATGACCCAGCAGCACGGTTGAACACCTGTGTTGCTGGAGGTAGGAAAGAAGTGAGAATTACACAGAAACTTCTAGGGAAACCATGCATGAAGAAACAGGAAGAAAGGGCGAATGAAGGCCAGCACAGTTTCCAGGGAGCAGCACCAAGGAGCTGGGAGACCAGTAAATCAGGGAGCAAACAGACACTGGGTTTAGAGAAATTCTATGGGAATCTCTGGTTTAAACTGGGAAATGGAACAAGGAAGGACCACAAAAGCCACACCTATGTGCGAAACTATACCAAATAAAGCACAAAACATGATATGCTGTACCGTGACATTACCAAATTTGTGTTTATATTTTAACAATGCAAGGCCCTCTAGTGAAAGCAGTTTTTGCCAAAACTGCTTGGCAGCTCTCTGTGTTTAAAGACACCGGAGGCCAGGGCTTCCCAGGAAAGGGCAAAGGAGAGGGCATGTCCCCAACAGCAGATGATGCTCTCGAGGAGAAATTACTACTTCACTTTGCTGACCTGCAAACTCTTGTGCAAGGAGCCTTCTATTTGGGATGACCTAGATCCAGGAGAAACTGTGGAAGATGAAAGAGTATGAAGTTTGCATACTTTACACTTTTCATACTTTCCCCATGACCATATTACTTCTGTCACACTTCTGCAAACCTAAGTATGAATGGGTTTAGAAATCAGAATTGGTTAACCAGCAAATCACTCAGTAGCTGGGACACTAAATGCTTGCATTTATTTACGTGGGTAATAACTACAGAGCAACCAGAAGGCTAGAGCATGGACAATTTACTTCATTTAGATGCCTTGCCAAGAGATACTGACATAAACCACCAGATCGATTATGCAGCAAAATTCACACTTCATGTTAAAATGGCTAAAACCGTTAGTCTGGTCAAGCTACTGTTTCATACATATAATCCCAGGCACAGACTCACAGAAAACAATACAAACTGCTGCATGTCAACTCTACAGAACAAGTGTAAAAATTTAATGTATAGTACATTAAAATGCAGCATATTTTATATTCATATTAGCCATACTTTAATGCTAACTTTCTGTATTCTTTTTTAATATGCTTTACAGAGTCATATGAGTCAACTGTTCATGATCAAAAAGTCAAAGGGTCTCCATTAAAAAGAGCCCTAAAGAGCCCAATGATTTTGTTCCCTCCTCCACTACCAAGAAGCCCTCCCCACCCAGCAATTAAACAAAGCAAATCAGGCTAACTGACTGAACGAACATACGCATAATGGTAGAAAAGAAAGGCA
>NW_012145523.1:3809460-3811119 GCF_000956105.1 Propithecus coquereli
TGTATGAAGTCTTTGACATGTGGTGTATATTTTACATCACAGCACACCTCAAATCAGACTAGCCACACTGGAAGCCACGTATGGCTGGCAGTACCATGTCAGACAGAGCAACTCCAAACAAAAACATGCAGCCAAGGGAGAAAGGCTGCTCTATTTGTTTTGCAGAAAAATACCAGAAACTACATAACACCTTAAGAAGATGAAGACTAAGAAGTTTGATAAAATAGCACATGAATGCCTATGAAAGCTAAGATGTATTCTTTTGGAAAGGTAATAGGAATTTTAGAAATAAGGTAAAAGGAAGAAGACAATTATCATAGCAATTTTTAATATGAAATTGGAGTTCCTGACAGTATCTCCAAACTGCAGGTTCTACACATGGAATAATAATTTCCACAACCTTTCAGAAGGAAGGGATCATATCCTTAGGGTAACTGAAAAACAAAACTCCAAAGCTAGACACACGTGAAGAGAATGTCATGAACAAAATGTCATGTCAGACTGATGAAGACAGAATGTAACACAACTAGGAAAGTCCACAACCTTTGGAATTAAATGAAATCCAGGGCAGTAGATAGTTTGATATCCAACATTCTGAAAACCAGAATGCTCTTTTAACTAACACATCTATATGAATGTATGACTTGATAGCTAATGTTGTGGTGAGTACTTTGGGGTATCATGTGATCAAAACAGGACTTCAAAATCATTAAGCAATTAAACGGTGTTCACTTTCACTTTACAATAGGTATTTGATTGTATTCTTAATCTCTGAAAACTAGTCATCGGTCTGGTGTGTTTATGACAATGTTTCACTGACCACATTGGATTGTTAGAGTCCCCTCTAACCTACCATACTAGATCTCTGAATTTACTGCTCACTCAGCTTTCTGTTTGTTATACAAAAAGCAGCTGCATTTTAGTTTTTACAGCCCTCCATCCCAACCCCCTTCACACACCTATACACACACACACACCTATACACACACACACACACACACACAGAGAAAAGTCTTCATCAAAGAAAAGACTTTAAACACCGACCCACCGCCAACATTATCTCTCTGACTTGGGAGAGCCATCCACAGCTAGGAGATTGTTTCCTGAGCACACCACGTCTGTTCTAGATGTTGGCAATTCTTATTCGATTTGCTAATGATAATGCACAGTTCATCCTGGGTTATAATTTCTGCCATTGCCAGGAAAATTTAACAATGCCACCTGCCACTCAAAAGTTTTTAAATTATGTCATTCAACAGGAGAAGCTCTTGTATTTGAGCAATTACTTGAATATGTTAGGGTGGTTCTTCCACGCTGGTGATTTGTCTACACTACACAATTATGATTGTAAAATTACAACACATTGTCCTGTGTGCCCTATGGACATAGTCTGTACACATTCCTACATACAAATCACATTTTGTATATAACCTATTCATTCACATTCTTTTCCTTCAATTAAATATAAACAAAAATCTTCTCTCTTGAGGGAACAAATATGAGTTACAGCTTAACATGTATAATTCCGTTTTCTTGTGGAGTCTATAGCTTGGAGTTAATAATTATTTCAAGCATTCCTAAGAAATCAGTTTAAAATATTTTTCTACTAGTATTTAAAAATTATTAATCATCTTTTAGTCATCCTCAAATTGAGTCTGC
>NW_012145523.1:3812114-3813023 GCF_000956105.1 Propithecus coquereli
TTCTAGCCCCAAATGCCAGACCTGAAAAAGTATAACTGATAGATTTAACAGATGATTACTTATCCTGAGTCTTATTAAAAGTATTAAGTCAGCCTATTTCTTTGCTTACTATACAGCACAGATACATCACTAATGTATACTTCTATGTATTTAAACTTACATAATAATGACCTCACTTCTTTGTTCACGTGACATCTCTTTTTCATATCCTTAGAGCACTCATGTACCTAAGAGTATTTTTCACAATTCCAAACATTATTAACAAAGTTTCACGTATAAATTAGATGTGAATTTTGCTAGAGATTTTCTTTTCTATTTATTTCTTCATATGCTTCATATTCAAGGCCTCCTGATTCTTCTTGACAATATAAAAATTATATCTATGAAAGGAACTAGTGTAAGCAGAACTTAGTTTTAAAAGACACTGAAAGGCATACTGTAACCTTTAGCACCAAACATATGGCTCATTGTATTAGTCAATAAATAGTTATTGAATAATGTTCACAAAGGATGACCACAATATTTAGGTTGAGAGAATCATGAGAAGAGGCATTGAGTTCAAAAAGTATAAGGTGGGAAGAATTTCTGGAATGATCCTCCATAGAGATAAGAAAAACAATAGCAAAAATTATCCAAATCAACTTTTCAGGGGTCTGGAAATATACCAAAGGCTTGCACCGGTATGAGGACCTGACTCCAGGTAAGAAGAGTGAGCTTGTCACATTTTTCTTAACCTATTCCCATTGTTTCTCCCCAGGTGAACTGAGATTATCCTGTCTGAGTAACAAAAAGGAAAAATAATGAAGAAAAATGAACAGAGCCTCAGTGACCTGTGAGACATCAACAAGTATATAACTATTATATATACATAGAGGAGAGAGAGAAAGAGGTAGAAAAATATTTGAAGAA
>NW_012145523.1:3814009-3814967 GCF_000956105.1 Propithecus coquereli
ATGGGCTAAATACTCCAATTAAAAGTCAGGATTGGCAGACTGGTTAAAAAATGCTGTCTACAAGAGACATATTTTAGATTCAAAGGCACTAATAGTTTGAGAGTAAAAGAATGATAAAAGATATCATATGCCAAGAGTAACCAAAAGAGAGCTGGAATGGCTATGCTAATGTCAGACAGAATAAACTTTAAGACAAAAATTGTTCCTAGAGCCAAAGAAGGACATTTTATAATGATAAAACAGTCAATCCATCACGAATATATGATTATTATAAACATATATGTACCTGACACTAGAACCCAAAACTACATGAAACAAAAACTGACAGAATTGAAGGGAACAATAGACAACTCAGCAATAATAGTTGGAGACTTCAATACTTTACTTTCAATAATGAACAGAGTAACTAGGAGAAGATCAAGAAGGAAACAGAAGACTGGAACAACACTGTAACACAATAGAACAAATAGACCTATATAATACCGTCCACCCAGAAAAAGCAGAATACACATTCTTCTCAGTACAGGCATGGAATAATCTCCAGGACAGACCATATACTAGGCCATAAAACAAGCCTCAATAAATTTAAAAGGATTGAACTCATACGAAGCATGTCCTCTGATCACATTGGAATGAAATTAGGAATTCATAAAGAAAGAAATTTGTGGAATTTACACATATGTGGAAATTAAACAGTACATTCCTAAATAGCCAATGGATCAAAGAGAAATCACAATGGAATTTAGAAAATAGTTCAAGATGAATAAAAATGAAAACACAACAGAAACTGATGGGAAGGAGTTAAATCAGCACTTAGGGACAAAATCCCAGCTGTAAAAGCCTATACTTAAAAACAAGACAGATCTCAAATCAATAATCTAAACTTCTACCTTAAGAAAATGAAAACTGAGCAAACTACCAAAGAAAGCAGAAGGGAAGCAATAATAAAAATCAGAGG
>NW_012145523.1:3815762-3832630 GCF_000956105.1 Propithecus coquereli
AAACAAACAAAAAAACCTACCAGCTAAAATCCCTTGTGAACATAGATATAAAAATGCTCAACAAAATACTAGAAAACTGAATCCAGCAATATATAAACAGGATTGTACACCATGACTAAGTTGAATTATCTCCAGGAATTCTAGATTGGTTTAATATCTATATTCGTCAGAGTTCTTCAGAGAAACAGAATCAGTAAGATGCATGTATATACATATAGAAAGAGATGTATTATAAGGAATTGGTTCACGTGTTTATGGGGACTGGTAAGTCCAAATCTGCAGGGTGGGCTGGCAGGCTGGAGACCCAGGAGAGCCAATGGTGCATGTCCAGCCTAAAGGCTGGCAGCCTAGAGACCCAGGAGAGTTGATGGTGCAGTTCCAGTCTGAAGGTCAGCAGAAGGAGGCCCAGGACCAGGAGAGCCAATATGCAGATGAAGTCACAAGGCAGTCTGCTGGAGAATTCCTTCTTGCTCAAGGAGGTGGGTCATTTGTTCTATTCAGGCTTTCAACTGATTGGATGAGGCCCACCCACTTTACAGAAGGCAATCTGCTTGCTGAAAGTTCCCCAATTAAAATGTTAATCTTATCCAAAAGACCTTCAGGTTGACACACAAAATTAGCCACCCCAATATCCAAATATCAATCAATGCAACATCACATTAATAGAATAAAGAAAATAACCCACCTGCTTGTCTTAATATATGTAGAATGTATTTTGACAAAATCCAACACCCTTTTATGATCAATACAGTAAAAAAAACTGGAAATAGAAGGGACTTTTCACAACCTGATAAAAGAGCATCTACAAAAACCCCACAGAGAACATCATACTTAATACTGAAAGACTGAGAGTTCTCCCCTAAGATCGGGAACACGATTAGGATGTCCACTCTCACCATTTCTATGCAGTGTTGGACTACATGTTCTAGCCAGGTCAATTAGGCAAGAAAAAGAAATGAAGGGCATTCAGATTGGAAAGGAAGAAATAAAAATCTCTATTTTCAGAAGACATGATCTTGCATATAGAAAATCCTACAGAATTCACAAAAAATCTATTAGAATAAATGGATTTCTTAAAGTTGCAGGATTCAAAATCAATACATAAAAATCAACTATATTTCTATAAACTAACAATAAGCAATCCAAAAATAAATTTATGGAAACAATTCCATTTAAAAGAGCATCAAAAAGAATGAAACACTTCAGTATAAATTTAACCAAAGAAGTACAAGACTTGTACAATGAAAACTACAAAACACCATTGAAAAAATTTAAAGACCTAAATAAATGGAAAGACATCCTGTGTTCATAGATTTGGAGACTTAATATTGTTAGGATGGCAATAATTCCCCAAATTAATCTATAGATTCAATGCAATCTCTATTAAAATCTCAAGTATTTTTTCTTGCAGAAATTACAAACTGATCCTAAAATTCTTAAGAAAATATAGGAAACGTGGAATAGCCCAAAACAATCTTGAAAAAGAAAAATAAAGGGAGAGACTCAGACACTTCCCAGTTTCCAAACTTACTACAAAGATACAGCAATCAAAACAGTATGGTACTGGCATAAGGACAGACATACAGATCAGTAGAATAAAACTGAATGTCAAGAAATTAACTCATACACTTATGGTCAATTGATTTTCTATAAGAGTGCTAAGACAATGCAATGGAGAAAGAATAGTATATTCAACAAATGGTTCTGGAATAACTAGACATCCACATGCAAAAGAATGAAGGCATATTCCCAAGAGAATTGAAAGCCTATATGGCCACATAAAAACTTATACATGAAAGCTCATGGTTAGCATAATTCCTAATAGCCAAAAGGTGGGAATAATTCAAATGTCCATCCACTGATTAATGGATGAACAAAATGTGGCAGATTTATCCAATGGGTTATTAGCCAGTCATAAAAAGGAATGAAGTACTGATAATGGGCTACAACATGCATGAACCATGAAAACATGCTAGATTTTCATGCAAAAGAATGCAAAAGGGACCAAAAAGTCACATATTGTATAGTTCCATTTATACGAAATGTCCAGAATATACAAAAGTGTAAGGCGTATTTGGGTGAGGTTAGCACTACATCACAGCTCATGCTTAGGATGGTAAAGGAAGTGTTAAGGAGAAGACAGGTGGGACCAGCTTTAACCCACCATGATTAAGTACCTTCGATATTGATCTGAAGGAAAATCAAATTAAAATGTTTTCTGAAAATCTGACATGATGTAGTATGTTTCCAAAAGATCGTTCTGGCAACAACATGGAGGTGAATTGTAAAGTGTTGGAACTGTAACAATTCAAAAATCTAAGTCAGAGCTGATTCGGGCTTGATCTCGAGTGGTCGCAGAGGGAAGAGAGGAAAGAGATGGATCAGAGAATGTAGCCTTCCTTCACCAAACTCTCATCAACTCCGTTTGAGTGGTAAATTGCCCAAAGTTAAGCACATTAAATCAAAATGTCATTTTACCTATTCATCTATTCACACTACATATATGATTACAAATAAAATACGAAGCCTATTAGATTGCGCCTGTGAACCAGGTATTTTGAGAGCTTTGCTTCGATGATTTTAACACTGGCCAGAGGAAATGTGTTGAAAATAACCTGACACTGGTCGTTTTTTTCTTTTTCTAAAAAAATACGCCTAGAGCAGTGAATACTGAATGCCGGCCATGCAAAAAATGTCTTCAAATAAGTCAAGAATTTTACATTAGCAAAGACTTCCTTCATACACAATAAAAAACCAAATTACAACCCAAGCCACATCCAATTGTCCAAATTTGAGGCAAATAAGATTTCACTACATACAATTATATATTTATTAGCAGAGAAAGCAAAGATCGAATCAATTCTTCATTAGCAGATCCATACGACATCTCAGACTTTAACTTTCAATATTGGATACATCCTGAAGGTGAATCATTTACTTTCTACCACATAAACCTTTGTTCGAATACATTTTATGGTGAGTTATTAATGGAGTCAACTCCGCAAAACCTGTAAACTTCTTTTAATTATTGCTTTAGGGCTGTGGAGGACATTTGGATTCACACTTTATAATAAGGTTGTATTATTTTGGGCAAATGTTTTTGCACTGCTTTGGGCACATCTTTTGCTGACAATGAACTGGTTTCCTTGGAAACATAACTGTTCAAAATTCATTATGAGCAGGCATACCCTTAGTCAACAGCTTCTCAGGCATTATTATAATAAACTAGGATAATGCAGTTGATGGTTAGAAGTGATATATTAGCTTATAACATTACTACAGTGTTATAAAAATATACTAGCTTCATTAACCCAAAATAAGGTACATTGATATAAAGAACTACCCATTCTTGGGATATCGTAATCAAATGTACTTACTAAAAAAAACTTTAAAAGATATTAAAATTCTTTTATTGGTTTTCTAATCTTACCTTTTCAAATGGTAACTAAAATAATGAGGCCAATATCTAAGGCTTCAAACTATTTTCATACAGAGATTTTCACTGAAACGTTATTATCTGTACCGACATTAAATGCAATGAGACTGGACATGCATTGCCGACATGTGACCTCAGAAATATTACTGAGCTTTGATGAGTGAATAAACCGAATAGCTCAAACATGTGCCTGTTTGGAATGAACACATCAACTGCTGACCCTCCAAGATAATGACGGCAGTTCTGGCGTGCACATGGAAGAGATGCGTTACGTATTTAAAGTGCCATGAACTTCCACGCATGAAGAAAAATATTGGGGGAATGAGATACCTCTTTTCTGTTGATGGTTGTGGTGACACTAATTCATATAGGATTTGTAAGTTAATTAAGTTGATGTTTTAAAAGACTTGCTTTTCGGTTTTTCAGGTTACCTTAAATTATTATGAGATATAATCTGTATTTCTGGCAGACTTACCTATTGACCATAAAAAATGTCAGGTCAGTGGCTACTTGTAATTTGATACACCACATGCAATTAAGATGTGATGTTTCTAAAATCCAACTGCATGGTGGAATTATGATGTGATGTTTGGTTAAGTTCTGTTGTGATTCTCCAAAAAGCCCGAGTGGAGACTGCAGGTTGGTCTTTGGAAATGCTGACTTGATCACATGGCTCACTGGCATGAATGCTCAATGTGTCCCTTTGTTCCTGCACAGGGGTCCTTTTGGTCCGGCGACATCTCCAGCTTCACCTGAGGGCCCCACTCACCCTGCTCCATCCCCACTGAGCTTCCCTGTTTCCTCTGTTTGCCTTGCTTCCTCCCACCTTCTGGCCTGTGGACAAGCTCTTCCCTCTGCCTAGAAACACTCATCTGCACCCAGGTGACCCCTACTCTTTCTTCAGTCCTCAGCTCAAGAATCACTTCCCTGACCTCCGTGTATTGCATACTCTCACGACACTGTATACTTTTCCTTCATAATACAAGTCACAGTGACAATCACACGCGTGTTTCTGTGGTTATCTGATGGACGACTGCTTCCCCAAGAGCCTGTCAGTGCCATTACAGGAGAGACTGGATCTGTCTCATTTTTTTTCACGGCATTTCCTCAGTACCTTGCAGTGTACCCGCCAATATTTGCTAAACGGGTATGTGTATCTAATAACATTCTATGACCTTAAAATTTGGATTAGCATTGTGCCATGGCAAATTAAATGCACCTTTAATGTTAAATGCTATAATCTACTAAACAAAGCAACCTCATATTGCTTCTGTTTGAGATATAGGCAGGTTCCAAATGATCTCAAAGAACCTGATTTTGAGACAGAATCATAGCAAAGGGAAAGGCTTAAGGAAGTCAGACTGAGAGACAGCTCTTAGGAGCCCCAGCTCTATTTGGGGTATTTTGGCTAAAAGTTTATCTCCATGGTCTATTGGAAACCAATAGAAAAACAAGAGCTGTTAAACAGAATTTTCATTTCAAATACCATTTTAAAGCATTCATGTCTTTAGTGGTATCTACATTCTATTTTTGTATTGGATGAATATTGCCCAAATGCCTTCCCCATGCCAGGCATTGCACGTGCCTACACAAGTCATTAAATTTCATGTAATCCCCACAATAACCCAAGAAGACAAAAATAATTAATCCGTTTTTACATATGTGGTTCAGAAAGGTTAAGTAACTTGCCCAAGGTAACACAGCAAGCATAGCACCGAACTAAGGCACTGACCCAGATCTACAAATGCAGAGACCAGGAACTCTTTCATTGAGTTTTAGGTGCTTGAAAATGGAACACATTCAAAGGCAGCTTCACCCCTTCAGAATCTTTCGAATACTGAATGAAGCAGACTGCTAAACAATTACTAGATTTTTCATTATTTACCATCTCACTCAGACCAAAAGAATGCACCTGTCTGAACCATACTGTCACTCTGTTAGAGTTCATATTCAAATACTTAAGAGTTATCAGCTCACCAAAGGTCTTTTGCTTTGTTTCTGTTTCCTCATTTCTCTCTAGCAAACTGAATCTGGGTAGTACTTAACCATTAGAGAACAGTATCTCCATTATTCAAATTTGGGGAAAGTACATCTCTAAAAATAAATATTATACTAAAAGCAAACTTTTTCATCAGAGAAAAGGTTATTAATATATGACATAGAATACACAGAATAAAAGAGGGTATCTTCTTTACACTTCCTTTCTCGGACGTTCCGCGAGCAGCAGAGAGGCAGATTCCATCCATCAGCTCCCATCCCACCACTCGTTCACGTGATCTCACCAGGGCAAACTTTTCACAGTCCCCCAGCACCTTGTTATCTCTGACTTCCACGTCTTCGCAGGTACTGTTCCCTTAGCACCTTGAAGAAAGGATACTCCCCTGTGTTCCGCAGATACAACTCAAAAGCCATAGGACTCATTTTTAAACAATTTATAAGTACAAACATGCCATGGTCTACACAAAACAGTCACCCCTACGCTTTTCCCAGCACCACCAGGACTGCTCAAACCCCATCTCTGAAGTTTTAGGTCTTTACAGCCTCATGCCGTTTCCTCAAAAACCCGAAATAGTGGTGAGTCATCATCCTTTGAATCTGGATTTGACTTTGGAAAACAGCCATAATCAAATTAGCACATAATGTATGTGATCAAACTGGATAATTCTATTTAGGCTAAAAAATTTTAAACACAAAAGGGTGATTTTCTTATGAGGCTCACGGACTGGCTCCAATGTCGACCACAGAAAGGAGGAGCTTTTCCATAACACGACTGCATGAAGCTTGAACTCTGCAGTGGGGACGGTTTCAAAGGATCAGGGCTCACTGAGATATATGTGTGTAATATACGAATGAATTATATATATTAATATATATGTATTGTATATGTACGTGTATGTGTTTGTATATTATCATCAAATTTGTTTCTTTTTTTTAGAGAAAGGATCTTGCTCTGTTGCACAGGCAGGAGTGCACTGGTGATCATAGCTCCCTGTAACCTTGAACATCTAAGCTCAAGCTCCCACCTCAGCCTCCCAAGTAGCTGGGACTACAGGCGTGTGCCACCACACTCGGCTAATTTTTAAAATACTTTTTCTGTAGAGGTAGGGTCTCACTATGTTGCCCAGGCTGGTCTCAAACTCCTGGCTTCAAGCGATTCTCCCGCCTTGGCGTCCCAAAGTGCTGGGATGAACCACCCCACCCAGCCCCAAATCTGTTTTGAAAAGATTAGTCCTATGACTTTATTGCCAGGACTCCCTAAATTATTTCCTGGTAATACATTTGATAACATAAGGAGGTTCCCTATTCTTACCAGGCAATTAACAATATCATTTGTTAAGTTGTAAAGACGAATTTTGTCACCCCCAGTCTTATTTATAATGACACATTTGGTGATTTAATGGTGGGCTGCTGCTCACTGGTTAGTGTAAAATTGCATAGCGTGATCCTTTCGTCCCCTCTGCTATCTTCTGTTGTTGTTGCTGAAATGTGTGGCTGTGAGTCGGTGATAAACTGCTCTTCCGTGGACAGGGCTGCTCTTTGCATCTCCCCGCACCCCCCACCCGGATCCCCGCTGGGCCCACCTGCTAGGTGTGAGGGGTCAGAAGCTGAGGATCAGGCTGGCAGCCCAGCCCAGCCCAGCATGTAGGAAGAAGAAAAAGAGAACAAAGGAAGGGGACAGGTCTGTGGGGCTGGCCCCTTTTAAACCATTAATTAATCTTTCTCCCACTGCACTGTGTGGCTCAGAACCCCACAGTGAGTTGTCAACTGGAAATTAGGTGCTATGTTTCTACAAATCAGCTTTTTTTCTCAGTCTAAGCATCTACCACTTTTATAATAGAAATGAAATAAATATGAAGATTCGCACCATGACATTGAGTTTGGCTTTGTAACTGCTTTTCTAACAAAACCCCTCCATCAGCTGGGCAGTTTTGAAGAATACTGGCTTCCAATTTGGCTTCTTCCTGTTCCCAGAGGGGACAGTCCCCTTCTGCAGTACTCCTCTGAGCCACATCAGGACAGGACACCTAACCTTGAACCTTGAGACTTCCCTTAATTCAGCCCCCTCCCCCGGCGAGGCAGTCGTGGGCGGCCTGGCCTGACACTCGCTCAGCAAATGCGTTGGTGTCTTCTGCATTTGGTCTGTTCTCCACTTTCCTACTTCCTTTTATTGCAAATCCCACGTGTAAACTTGGGCGACTAAGACTTCCCTGGGCGAAAGAGAATTATTTTCAATGTCACTGAGAACAATTCCTTGTAACAAAAACCAATGAACTCACAAAAATGAAACATCGTCTTTTTCCTAAGGCAGTGGCTGGGGGCCCGGTGAGAGGGGAGTGCGTCGGGGCGAGAAATGCTATTTCCCATAAACAACAGGATCGATACACAAAACACACTGCACGCCAAACACATCACTGTGATGGAAGCAGGCGAACAGCGGCTGAAGATCTTTCTTGGCCTACATTCGTGCTTTTAAAATATGCACCACTTAAAGACATTTATATGCAGTTGGTGTTCAATCCAGAAGAAGCTTTTATCAGTTTGAAATAATGTCCTAATGTGAAATAATGTTTCACATTAAGTCAGATAAGATGGCCTTATTTTAATTTTGTTATTGCCCTCATAATTTTGGCCATCTGGGGAGGAGCAGGGGATGAGAGTCAGAGGACCTTTCCAGCTAGCTGATTATTTCACACACTGCCCCTAAACCTTCTTTAAAACTTAATCTGTAAAGTAGTGATCGTATCTGCTCTGCATTTCACAGACTAATGGGAAGATTAAAATCATATCATATATGGGAGGCAGCGTGGGGGAGTGTAAAGAACTTAGGCTTTGGAATTAAACAGTTTAAACCATTGATTCTTAATACTGGTGTGACCTTGGGCAAGTAATTTAACTTTTCCAAGTTGGGAGTGACGATATCTACCATACGGGATGGCTGGGAGATTTTACAAAGATAAAATATATGAAGGGCCAACCACAGTCTGTTACAGAGTTGACATTCAATAACTATTAGTTCCACGTAAACATATAAACCTTTATCAAATATAATTTGCACATTTCCAGAAAATAATATAAGCCTGATAAATAAATGAGCAATGGGCCATCCTTTAAATCTATGTGAGATACCCTGGAACAAGCAGGAGCCAGGAGGAGAAGGTCTCGGTCCAGACCTGGCCACTAGCAAACTAGGCAGTTAGAGTAAAACTCGAAATTTTATCATAGAAGTCACGAATATAAAACAATTGGAAACAAATTAATCTCCAGGATAAAAAGTGTCATGTACATTAATGCAATTGTAAGGATGAAAAAGAAATAAAAAACCAGACAGAAGTAAGGATAATAGAAACTTCTTGGTTGTTTTCACCCGAACTGCAATCAACAGGAATTAAATTGGAATTTTAAAGTTATTCTCTATTAAAATTAGCATTGTGAGTTTGGTTTAATTATGAATACATTTGTACAGTACACTTTTCCTGTGTCTTTCGTTTTTGTTTCAAAACACCAAAAGTCAGTTCTCCTAAGTTTCCCCAGCTCTCCTTGGGATGATCTTCTGGAATTGATAAGTATGCATTTATTAATAATGTTAAATACTAAATGCAGGTGTTTGGGCCTTGGATTTACATGCAATTTTAAATTATAAAATTAGCCCAGGGATCAATTCTATTCTTGAAATTTTGAAGGATTTAAGTCATAGCATCAATCACAAATATGAGCAGGAAAACAACATAAACCTCATGCAAATTTTATCCAGCCAAATCCTCTCTCAATGGTAAGCTGGCAAACTGACTCTTGAAGGGGGCGAGAAAACCTCTCATTTGCCAATTTCCAAGGTGTAAATACTCCCACCATGGCTGATTTCAAGCTACCAACAGTTTAACCACCAGCTCACAAAATTTCTCTACATTCAACAAGAGCCAGGGAGCGTGGGTTCCCGCACACACTGCCTCTCACCATCAGAGGAAAGGGTGTTGGGAAGGAGCCAGTTCAGGGACAGGGAGCCCAGGGAAGGAGTCAGTTATAAAAGCAAAAAGCCCAGACAGGTGGAAATGTCACACATGCAGCATATTTCCAGCTGGGCATCAAACTGCTGTGCTTTCCTCCTCTGCTGAAACCCCCTCTCATCTCTGACCACGAAAATATCAGCCAAACGTGAAAGGGTAGCACAAAACCCTGCCATCTGCACCCACTCCTGCACCAGAGCACATCCCTGCCCACCTCTCCTCTTTGTCTGCCATGTGTCTCTTCCCTCTGAATCTAGTTTATTCCCTCCCTTTTGCTCTCTCCCTGTTCATCTCTCTTTCTCTCTCTCTCTTCCTTTCTCTCCCTCTTCCTTTCTCTCCCTCTCCTCCCCGCACCATTCTTTTCTTTTCTATAACATCTATTTCACAATGTTTTAGAGTCATATTTTGAGTAATCTTTCCATGACCCCCCAAGATTGAAAACTTAACTTGGAACAGAAACTTTGGTTTTATTACCCACACTGTAACCACAAATGAAGCACTAGATAATTTGCTGCTTCTTAAATATCCTGTTCTTCTGCTCCCAGCATTTTTTCATTGACATTGCTATTAAACAATGCTGGAGGGCAAGTGGAATCCAAATAATTTAAAGCTTGAATCTAGTTGGTTTTTCTAATATTCAGTCTATTGTTGCAAAAGGAAATCAGGTTGTTATTTATGCAATTGACTATTTTTATGTGTCCTTTCAATTCCTAGAAAAGCAGTGGTCACATAATCAATATGGATTTTAGGGCAATCCGAGTTATATACTACATTAAAAAGGTATCAGAGAAATTAATCTCTGTTATCTCTCTTCTTGGCCACATGCTGACACTTATAAAGATAATAATATTATCCAAATAGATAATATTTCCATGGGTACGGTATGTTGATTTTTGGAATTCCTGAATGGCAAGTTGAATACTATCTTGATTTTCTACATAACACTACACCACCATTTGCTACAGATTTTAATAACAATGACTTCTTATATTTTTGTGTGCTTTTGAGCCAAAAAGGGTATGTGTGTATGTGTATGTATAAGACCATATACAGTATATATAACATATAAAATCACATTTCATTTACATGTTAAGCTATCAGGTTTTGTATATGTTAAACATTCATGTACTATAGAGAGAATTATAGTTTTAACGAATAAGTTAATTTTGAATGTCATTTTTGGTAAGGCTCCTTATGGAGGTAAAAAGCATATTATCTCTACCTTAAAAAAAGTTCCTCAAAAAACTACGAATAGAACTACCATATGATCCAGTAATTCCACAATTGGGTATATATCCCAAAGAAAGGAAATCAATATATCAACGAGATATGTGCACTCCTATGTTTATTGCAGCACTACTCACAACAGTCAAAATATAGAATCAACCCTAACTGCCTATCAATGGATGAGTGGATAAAGAAAATGCAGTAGATATACACAATGGAATATTATTCAGCCACAACAAAGAATGAAATCCTGCCATTCGTGGCAACATGGATGCAACTGGAGGTCATTATGTTAAGTGAAATAAGCCAAGTACAGAAAAACAAATATCATACGTTCTCACTAATACGTGAGAGCTAAAAATTAAATGGATCTCATGAAGATGGAGAGTAGACTGGTGGTTACCAGAGGCCAGGAAGGGTAGGGAGCTTGGGGGCAATGAAGAGAGGTTTACTAATGGGTACAAACACAGTTAATAGAAGAAATAAGACCTAGTGTTTTATAGATCAGTAAAGTGACTACAGTTAACAATAATCAATTGTATATTTCAAAATAGCTAGAAGAGAATAATTCAAATAATTCCCAGCATAAAGAAAAGATAAATATTCAAGATGATGGATATCCCAATTACCCTGATTTGATCTCTATACATTATATGAATGTATCAAATTATAAATTATTACCTGTATGTACACCAAAGATATGTACCTCTATTGTGTATCAATAAAAAAGAAGAAAATCTAATTTCCCAACATAAAAAAAGAACTTCCAGTGTTCCATAAATATGGCTTATACTCAAGAAACAACTAGAGAACTGAGATATACGCTGTGATACAAAATTGTGTGTCAAAAACACATTAAGAGTTTTAAAGATAGAGCTCACTGTGGCCTGAGTAGCACAAAGAAAAGAAGATTTCATGGAGAAAGAAAGCCTCTTGAAGGCAGTGACCTTGTCATTTATTTTTACCAACTATGTCCAATAATTCAGTGAAGCCAAGAGAATGATGGAGTGGCAAGAGACCATCAACATCATCTTGTGTAGTTTCTCATTTTCTTCAACACAAAAAGGAAGCTGGATCCCAGAAGAGCTCAGTGACCTGCCTGAGGTTACCTTGCTTACCAAGCTGGTAACAGTCCCTAACAATGGGTGTGGAGCAGGGAGGCAGGGAGGGCACTGTCCTGCAAGAACCGAGGAGGCCCGGCCACACGTCTATCCCTGCCCCGGAGGCTCGTTTCAGGGCCAGGAGACGGCTTGGTTTCCCAAAATGTCTGCTGAGTGACTAAAGGGATGAGAGTGTCCCAGGGGCAGGGCAGAGAATCCTGGAGGACCAAAGACAATGACAAGAGCTCCAGAGCCTAGCTCTGGTCCAGGAAGAGAGGCGAGAGATGGAATACCGAAGGATGGAAGGGACAGAGCTGTATTTTAAGTCAAGATCCACAGAAGCACTGGCATTTCTTGACACATATTTTTTTTGTTTTAATCAAACACATACTCTCAGAGGCTTCTCTAGTATCCATTCCTAAGCAATTATGTGCTTTGAGAAGCAACATATTCGGTGGCACTATTCAGGCAGGTGCTGGCATGTTTTCCGTAAATGCTAGCATGATAATGAAAATAGCGAGCATGCATTTAATTTTACTCTGATTAGCACAGCACGAGGTTACCTCCTTTAATACTAAAACCAAGCGGTGTCCATGAGTTAGACACTATTTTTTGTTTTCATTCTGCATATAAGGAAATCGAGGGGTAGAGAAGTAGAGAGGAACATGCCCAAGGTCACAAAGCTGGGAAGAGGCAGATTTGAGACTTGCAAGAAGCTTCTCTCATTCCAAAGCCGATGATCTCAGGCACTCGTTTTAGGAGGTAACCCCCTGTATGTAGAAGGTATGTCTAATGTTTCATGAGTCACAGCACCACATTCTATGACTAAGGAACGTATTTCACAGGGTTTAGCAGGCATTGGTCAAGGTACCTACCAACAGAGGAAACTTTCAAATGCTCAGCGGGTGTTGTGGTCTTTTCACTGTTGTAGAGAATGCAGTTTTCAACTTTAAAGGTGACTTAGTTGGAAAAAAAAAAAAAGATATAAATATCTCATTTCAGGTAAGGAATGAGAAGGGAATGGATTCAGGAACACAGAGAATCTCAAGAGCAGATAAGACTTTAAAAGAAAACTCCAGAAATAACTCTTGGCCACCATGTATTTCTGAAGTGTGAAACTGCAAGCCATTGCCAGATCCTCTGAACAAAATCTGTGAAAATCAAAGGACATAATCTGGTAAGATGTCTTCTGCCACTAGAGCTATACTGAGCTGTAGACAATTCTGGCTGTAATGTTTCACTCTTCCAAAAGGTAGCAGCTGGCCTCTGGTATAAAAAGCAAATTGGTGAATAAAATTCACACTCTTCAAAATGTGTGAACGTCGGTGATTTTTTCAGCATTACTTTCTTCTAAAGCTATATCAGAGAGGCAAACATTGACTTTTAAAAATTCCTTTTTTGTTTAAATTTCTGTCGATTTTCTTGGTAAAATGTTTTGTTGACAGTGTTGCATAGACAGGGTTAGTATGTGTGCGTGTGTGTGTACACACACGCACACATACACACAAATACACAGCCCTTCTATATTCCAAAACTAAGCTATAAGGTAAAAAAAAAAAAATCTTTGATTCAGTTAAACAAAGGCCTAATTAATCGTGAAATCTTTAAAGTGTGACTAAGACATAAATATGTTGCTACATAAAGTGGATTATTTACTGGAAAAATTTTGCTTCTGGACTCAGTGTCTAATAAAGTAGACATTATTTGCCATAAATTTAAAATTGAGATGGTTCTACTAAGTAGTAGACATTTATATAACACAAATAACTTTTCTTTAAGTTTATCATGTCAATTAGATTCAGGCAAAGAAGTTAATTTTAGAAAACTGAGACTCCTCCCACCCCTTGGTTTAGGAAAATGACAATATTTAAATCACTTCATCTATTATACTGAGAATATCTCAGGAAAGGTGAACATCTTCCAGAACACAATTTTCTGGATGAGATTTCCCAATACTCTTTAATAATTTTTTCTAGTTTTAAATGAGAGAGAGAGAGTCTCAGATATAAACTAAAAGTGTATGTCCATTGTTTGATTTTTGTTATGAATGTCCAATCACTCACCTTTTTAAAAAATAAACTCTATTTTTATCATAATTTTAGATTTATAAAAAACTGCAAGGATAATAGAGTTCTTATATACTCCACACCCCATTTCCCTTATTATTAATATCTTATATTAGTATTAAATTAGTATTATATCTTATATTAGTATTAGAATGAATGAACCAATATTCTTTTTTCAATTCTGTTTTCCCCATCATTAATGTACAATGGACAAATAAAAATTTTATATATTTGTGGTGTACACTGTGGTATTTTGATATGTGTATACACTGTGAAATGATTAAATCAAGATAATTAATATACTCATCACCTCACATATTTTTTTGGTGACGAGAACATGTAAGAGCCACTCTTAGCAATTTACAAGTATTATTAACTACCGTCACCATGCTGTACATTCGGCCTCCAGAAGGTATTCCTCCTGTCTAACTGAAACTTTGTACACTTTGACCAACATCTCCCAAGCCCCTGGCAACCACCATTGTACTCTCTGGTTCTGTGAGTTTGACTTTTTTTAGATTCCACATAGAAGTGAGATCATGCAGTGTTTGTTCTGTGCCTGGCTTGTTTCACTTCACATAATGTCCCCCAGGTTCATCCATTTCCCTTTGACATATCTCCATCATTGTGGGTTTGTTTTGTATTTTGAACACTTGCTTACTTTCTGGCTCTACAAGATACTTTCGGCTCATCTTGTATATTTCCGGCCCTAGCTCTAGAATCAGCCATTCCTGCAAGGAGCCCTGGTTCCTTTTATTGGAGATGGTATTAGAAACCAAGATCTGGGTGCTGAGTGTGCTCATCACTACTGGGGTGTCATTGCTTCTAGGCCTTCTAAGCTGACAGAGCCAGGAAAGATACTAACCCAAGTATATACACATATCTCTAAATATCTTCATATGTAACCATGTGTGTCTACATTAAACTAAACATGAGTTCTTACTGATGTCTCCAACGCTAATCTATAACAACTTGGGTCATTTTAGCCTTCTCCCTGGCTTAGCTGTATCCTCCCACTCCAACACTGAGACACCTGGCTCCACCATCTGCCATCCATTTGCTTATCTGTTCAATTCCAGTACATATACATAGTGGCATTGGAACTCTTAACCCATACTCCCATGGGAAACAACTTTATAAACTACAGGACAGTGATTATATTAATATACAGCTTCTTTGGCCATCATCTTATAGATTCCACTCATTGCCAAAGCTACTTTGGTCAGCACCTTTAACCCCACCCCCTTCAGTGAGGTTGTTTCATACATTTGTAATACAGTTAGATTGTTTTGTCACAACCATTAGACTTTAAAAAGAAAAGGAAGCTAAATATATTAATCTGCTTCGTTTGATTCTAGATGCCAGAAATATTTAAAACACAATTATATTTTATTCTAGGTTCTCAAGTATTTTAAACACTCTGTTTAAACTCCATGGCCACGGAGTTTATTCAGGGGGCTTATAACACACACACTCACACACATGTGTGCCTAAATCCATTCACTACAATGGACTTATATATAAATCTAAATTCCAAAATAGTTAATATTTTAGCTTCTAGTAAGATAAACTGTATCTTTAAGTAAATAATTATGCATTCAAAAGAATATAAGAATATAAATTCACTCTCTCAGAGATGACTTCACCTACAAGATTTTTTTATTTTCTCTGCTTGTCTTTCCCCACATTTTAAAGTAAAAATAAAGGAAATATTGCTTTGGCAACTTTGCTCCTCCCATTACTGGAACAATTGAAACTGGGAACTGGACAGATGGGGGCTGTCAGCAAAGTGCAGAGCCAGAGCTTTGCTTCCTTGGCTGAGGTCTTCACCCCAAGAGGGATGGTGACACACAAAACAAGGATGGGTCACATGTAAGGGAACATTTGGCATCTTGTTCAGTCTTACACAGTGATTGAGAACAATCAGTACGTGCCTGTCACAAGCCATTTCCCAGCATATCCTAAATTTCTCCAACATGGCTATTAAATTATGTCTGTCTATGTATTTCTCACAAAATAAAGCATGGATAAAGTAGTTTCATGTTTCCTTTCTTTTCACTGCAACCTGATTAAAGAAGGAATATTGATTATTAACTTGGCTGCAAAACTAGTGGCTGGATTTGAAACCACCACCTAACTTTAGAAAGTCACAATTACCCAGCCTCAGTGAACATTCTCTACCTCCCATTCGAAGTGCAGCCATTGTTCTTCCATGCATGCCCCTACTTTTGACAAGAGCTACCAACTGAAGCAATTCTCAATGCTTCACCAAAACACCGGGGAGACACAATGTTCAAACAACAATGTTGTGATCACGGCTTCCAAAGGGCACAAAAGCTGCAAGTTCATAAAACACAACTAAATGTTAAGGTCACCACTACCAAGCCAGAGGCTTTCAATTAATTCCTCCATGAAAGAGGTCTCCAGTAGGCATCTAATGGGGCCAACCAAGGTAAGTTGTCACTCTCACATTCTGCATCTTGAGGAAACAAAAGGGATCACACTGGAAATTCAAGGGTATTTATTTTAGAGGAAGTTAAACTAAGAGATCAAAAGAAATTTTTTGTCTATACTATTCCATTTTCATTAACTTTTTCTCTAAATGAGTTCTGGTGAGAAAATATTCAAATACATTTAATGTGATCTAATATCTAATTATTGAGATTAGTTATTCACTTTCTTCCATAAAATTATATATTTGTTAGCTCATATTAAGTATGCGGACCACTTACAAGTCAGATGGAGTAACATCACCACACTTAATATTTAGGGGGTAAGTTTGTTTTACATCCCATTTAACTGTAAAGCAGTTAAAATAAGAAAGCTATTAATTTTTTAAAAATATTCTTGAACTTACTTTTAGAAAATGTTAGAAAGTAAAGATACAGTGATTTAAAGCACCTATAATAGGAAAATTAAAAGTAAATTTGGGAAAGTTTAATTGACCACAGAAAATGTTAATTTCCTAAGAGTTAAAAGAAGACATTATATCCATGAAAAGGAATAGGATATTCTAAAAAAGAACATCAAAAAAAGA
>NW_012145523.1:3835812-3837469 GCF_000956105.1 Propithecus coquereli
GTATATGAAAAAATACTCATCATTAATCATGAGAGAAATGCAAATTAAAACCACAATGAGATATCACCTCACACCTGTTAGAATGGCTATTATCAAAAAGACAGGAGATAACAAGTGTTGGTGAGGATGTGGAGAAAAGGGAACAACTCTGGCACATTGTTGGTGGGACTGTAAATTGACACGGCCATCATGGAAAATAGTATGGAGGTTCTTCAAAAAATTAAAAATAGAACTACCAAATAATCCAGCAATCCCAATACTGAGTATATATCCAAAGGACATGAAATCAGTATGTCAAAGAGATATCTGCACTCTCATATTCAGTGCACTATCCACAATAGCCAAGATATGAAACCAACCTAAGTGTCCATCAAGGATGGATAGATAAAGAAAATGTGGTATACGTCCACAGCGGAATGCTATTCACCCTTAAACAAAGAAGGAAATCCTATCATTTGTGATGCCATGGATAAACCTGGAGGACATTACGCTAAGTGAAATAAGCCAGGCATAGAAAGACAAATACCCCATAATCTCACTTATATGTGGAATCTAATATAGTTGATCTTATAGAAACAGAGTAGAATGGAGGTTACCAGAGGTTAGCGGGTGGGGGGGATTGGGAAGCTGTTGGTGAAAAGATACAAAATTTCAGTTAGACAGGAAGGTATAAATTCAAGAGTTCTACTGTACACAATGGTGACTACAGTTAAAAACAATATATTATATACTTGAAAACTGCTAACAGAGTAGATTTTAAATGTTCTCACCACAAAAAAATGATAAGTATGTGAAGTAATGCATATTGTAAATAGCTTGATTTAGTCATTCCACAATGTATGCATGTAGCAAAACATAAGTATTTACAATTTTTTTATTTGTCAATTACAAATAAAAGTAGTCTATGGAAGCCAATCTGGGATGTACTCAGCACTGGATATGGAATGGGCTAAAAGTGGAAACCATTAACCAGGGACGAAGCATTTCTGATAAAGCTCTTGATAATATTTTAAATATTAGCCTAAGAAAGAAACAACTAAAAATACTATAAAATATTATTTTTATATTGCTTAGCAAATCAATAACTATTATTTATCTTAATAGGTACTTAAAGACAATATTATTTTACTTTACACAAAGTAGCTCTATTTCTATTTCCCTTTGCATGTTTATGGAATGTATATGTCAACTTTCTGATCTGAAACTAGTCCTCTGTTGACTGTATGTTCTCAGTCTTGTGTTTTCCTCCAGGTGGTGAAATTCTGAGCCCCTGTGAGCCATTTGGCAGACTGTCTCACTCAACTCAACAATAATTTCCAGGGTATTTGTCACCTTAAAACAAATTAGGTTGTACCTTCAATTCAGTGAAGTCTAAGCACAACACACTAGAAATAGCAGTAAATTGGGAAATGTGAGATTTTAGTTTCAGCTTTACTAGTAATAAACTGCATGCTCTCATGAAAGTCAATTTCTTTCTTTCCTCGTCTGTAATGGCCAAGATCCTTCATAGCACTAAAGGTTATGATTATATTATTCTTGATATTGATAAGCCGGGGTCACAGAACCTGTGGGCAATTGCTTCAAAGTCTTCAGAACTCAGATTCTGTCTCCTTCCCCTGGCTCTTCCTCTGAAAATATCCCTGGCTCTGCAAATGTA
>NW_012145523.1:3838514-3841541 GCF_000956105.1 Propithecus coquereli
AATCAGCTGAAGCAAGCTGATACATTCCAGGCCCAGCACATAATTGGCGCCTACTATGTTTAAAGCACTGTTAAACTTTCATTTTAAAATTGAATAACAATTTAACATATGTCTGCTATCATCATTAGAATCTTTTGTCCTATTAATAGTTGATTTTTAATATTATCTTTCAAATAATTAGCTCTGAGGAGTAGGGAAAAATAAGATTTCTTAGTCAACCTCACATACCTTGATATACGAAATAGCTACCCAAAGAAAAGAAACATGAGTTAAATAATCACATCATTGAATAAAAGTCTCGACAACACAGGTATATTATACTAATCTGGTGTTCACTGATGGATATTAAATTCTTGGTGGACTTCGACAAGAAGAAGGATGTAGCAGGAATTAAATTCAGCAGTGAGGGTCCAGGAAGAATCAATTTGAATTGTAGCATTGCTTCTAACTCGCGGAGTGTCGACCAACACCAGAAAATGACAAAGTGATAATTTGGTCTGTAACCTTTTAAAAATCCCAATGCCAATTCCCTTATCCTGCCATAAAATCTACCCATTCAGGCAGTCTTGACATGTGAGGATTAAGCTACATTATTTCATTTGTTTTTTAAATGTGCTTTCCCTTTATAGCAAAGGATTAAGTTAATCTCTTCCTTCATTATGCATGAGGTTGGAGTATTTCTTCAAATTTCAGGATTTGCACTGGTGCACACCAGTGTCCCTTGTGACTAATCTGATTGAGTGAGTTCATTTCTATATTTACCAAGTGTCTTCTACCCGTCAGGAGCTGTGTCAGGCCCTGGGGATTCACAAAGGCTCAAGGACAGATCCCTTGCTCTCTGGTGGTCTAGTGGACCAGTTCAGAACCAGTCCCAGTGAGGAGTGCCAACAGGTCATAGAAAAACCATGAAAAGTTAAACTTGGGCTATAAGCCCAGTGACATATCACAAGTCATCCACAACGATGATACCTCAGTCAATGAGGAATGATGCTACAGAGGCTAAAAGGCATTTCATTCCATCCAAAACACTAAAAGTGTTTAATGGGAAAGAACAACCGATTTCCTTTCATATTATTTACTACAAAATGACAAAATGGATATTTAAGAAATTTAGAAAATGGGGAAACGAAAACATCCATAATCAAAATATTCTTCTAATATCTTTTCCTTAGACACTAATCCTTCGAGCTCATGTTTGCATAATCTTTAAGGATTCGTTTTTTGCCTATCTGGTGATCGAGGTTCCTGGAGACTCTTGGGTGCTTCGACACATCTGGAAGAAAAGGCCCAGCGGTCCCTCCATTGTCAAACCTCACCTGTCCTCGCACTTGAATAAGTAGCCTCCTCATCACTTCACTGCTCGAACACATTTTACACCTTCGGCTGGCAAAAGATTATTTCCCTTTATATACGAGTAAATTTTTTTCCCTTTAACACAGAGGTCCATATGTCTCACTTAATTCTTGCCAGTTTAAATCATAAAAGTCTCTGCGTGGTCTTTTAATCCCTATCCTTATTTTCATGTGCACTCTCTTTGGTTAATAATCATGACAATTTTTTGAAATTCACTGTTCTTTTCACTCTGTTCATTCATTCACTAACTCTCACCCAGCACATGGCACTGGCTTTCCCTCCGAAATTACCCAGATTTAAGCAGAAGAATGGTAGCTTGCTTCACAGCAGTAAGAAATCACAGTAAGGTCGAGAACGAACACTAAGGTACTGTTCAGCCTCACCTTTCTTTGGACTGAAAGTACAATGCCCCTTTTTCCCCAGCGGCAACTTGCTGAATTTCAATGCTTTCTTCATTACAGTGATAGTCATCTAGAAAGCTATGTTTACTGATTAATCATAAAAAAAAGAATCTTAGAAGAGAATGAATCTGTTCGGAAGGAGCCCCTGTGTATGCTATGTTGCAGGGAAGAGGCCTTTAATGAAAGTTAAATTGTTCCTCAGAATTAAAGGTTGCCATTCTCAGGAAGCCCAAGCCCCCAAGGTGATTTGGAATACAACTCCACCTTTCATCACTATTATTTTAGAGATAGCAAGTAATAGTTGCTACTTTATTTTTAAAATATCCCCCATCATTCAGACAATCTTTCTTTTTGAGAAACTCAGCTGCCTACATATATCCTGTCACAGAACTTGTTCTCAGCACTGAGCTTACACGGTGCAATTAGTAATTGCCTTTGGGGATGTTTCCCTTTCTTTGGCACTCCATAACTTGCTTTCTTGCTCCATCTGATAACAGAACTGTACTAGATGATGAGAAAGGGATTACTCTCAGCAATGACAACATCATCACCCTGCAACAAATTCTTTCTTGAATTTGTCATAGAAGGAGCGAAGTGGTGAGGATATTATTTGGAAAAGAAAGGTAATATTTTTGAGTCACTCTGCAAGTCCAGGTAGCAAACAGCCCCCAAATCTGAGTACTAATAACATAGAAAAGCCAATCCTGATTGGATTATTCATTCATCCTATGAAAATCCAATGAGCCCTAAGACTCTAGGCCAGGCACTAGGAGTAGAAGTTAAATAAGACATGGATTTTGCTCGTAAGGGGTACAGAGTACCCTAGAAAGACAGACATGTAAACAAACACTGAAAGGGTGAGAAGTACAGAAGATACATTCAAACTGTTGTGAGATTTAAAGACAAAGGAATCAGAGCCCAACCTAAAAGGATGGAAAGAAAACTGTACCTCTAGGCTCAGAAAATGCTGCTCCGCATCATGATGTGATAGGTGGCTAAATGAGTACATATGCACACAGAAGTCATGGAGTCTAACTTGTAGGAGGGACTTCTATGAACCCCTAGACAAACCACATCTCCACCCACCCTGTACTTGAATCTGCTGCCAACCTTCTGCTAAGTTTCCCCAGCCTGAGTTCCACACAGAACTTCTTTGGGGATGGATGGAGTGCTTACAATCTTTGGGGCAGGCAGTATCTTTGGAAAATTCCATTTGTTTTCCCTTGTATTTAGCTGAAATCTCTTTTCCTTTAGCTTATACCAATTGCCATCA
>NW_012145523.1:3841591-3844283 GCF_000956105.1 Propithecus coquereli
TAGGAAGCTATAAGACCTTAAAAATTCTGGCAAATGTTCTTAAATTGGATAAACATTATAAATGAGGATAGAATAAAAAATTTTTTGCTGACATACAAGTTCTCAAAACCACAAAAGCTCCTCCAAATAAGTATAGATAGGATTCCCCCAAAACTAGAAAATATTAATAGATAGGGTCAAAAGAAAGTTCCCTCCCAAGAAGATGGTGAAAGGAAGGTCTGTATCATGGTTTTGCAGAAAGTCTAGAGTTCAGTTCAACCTAATAAATAAGAGAATGGAGGTTTCCAAGAAAGTTTCCACCCTAAAATGTAACTGGCAGATCCTCTGTTACATTAAGTAAATGGAAAATAATATTGACTAGTGTTTAACATATCTCAAAAAATCTTTGGCAGATACATAGAAAACTAAGCAAATTTTTTAAAATGAAGCAATTAAGTCCAAGCAAAAAGAGCAAACTGTGTAACAAATGAAATAATAATAGTATACTACTTGACTCAGTAATATAATATAAACACTGACTACTGCCTATACAAAAATCTGTGATATGGATGCAGGAGGGTGAGGGAGGGGAATTGAGGAGATATAAGGAAGGCAAATCCTTATTTATCGAAAAAGTAAAAAATAATATCTAAACCTGAGAAATAGCAGAATAAGCATTTTTTTAAGAAATATGGAGGTAAATCCCCAGATAGTTTTGAAAAAATGAAAGTCTAAGGAACAGGACTTGCATGGAAAGATGGGACAGGCAACTCCTCTGCTTTGTCATACATCTTCTAGTACTATTTGATTTCTATGTACATGTATTTATTAATTTGCTACAAATAAAAATAAATGTATTCCTTACCATAAAATCACGCTGGCTTCAGACATAGTAATAATATTCTATTTCTTAAGCTGAGTACGAGGATTAATGACTTTTTTCAAAATTGTATTGTGAAAATTTTCAAACACACAGTAAAGCTGAAGGAGTGTTTGTAGTGAACATCTGTATACCCAACACTCAGACTTTACCATTAACATATTATAATACTTGTCTTATCACATGTCTATTCATCTACCCATCGCTCTCTATGTTCAAAATCCATCTTCCTTTTTGATGTATTTCAAAGTAAATTGCAAACATCAGTGCACTTCCTTCTAAGTACTTGAGCGTACAAATACACACACACACATACACATATTAATATGTGTATGTTTTAGAAAAAAAAAATCTAAGAAATAAAAAAAAAAATCAATCAAATTAATGAACAAAATAAAGTTAACCAGAATACCACATAGTCGTCTCCTTCAAAATTTGACTTTGCATATTTGAGCTTTAAAATTTTATCATCAAATCAGTGTTCCTCATAGCCAAGCTCAATGCTCAATAAAGGAGCCCAGGAAAGGTATGTTGAGGCAGATTGAAATTTCAACTTTCTTAGCACAGTTTAGGTTAGCTCATGACCCAATTCTAGGAAAGATGACAGGCTTCCATTTTACAGTGTGGCTTTTGGAGAGAAACCCTAGGTTTACAATTAAATAACAAAATTCCTCAAGCATATCAAAAAAACCTAAATGGTAGTTTGGTAAAGAAAGATATGAGAACTGGAACATTTACTTCCTTTCCTAATAAGAATTTCCCTCCTTGTTTAATAAGCTTGCAGTAGCAAACATACACTTTTTTTGTGGCCTAACATTTAGTTAGAAACATGTGGCTAATTTGAATGTCACAAAGCAAATTACTAAAGTAATTTTAATGGCAATTTGTGGTTCTCTCATCATCCAACAGCATCTGGATTAATACAAATGATAACATGCACAGCCCCAGAGTGCCTGAACAGTGACAATTTGACTGTGATTTAACAGACAATGCTAAATGTAGCACATTCCTTAAAATATTTCCATGACTATGTGACATTTCCCAGATGCATAAATCACGTCCTTAAGGAAGTCAAAAAAGTAAACTGGTAGTTTAAAATTTCATTAACCCTTTGCTCTGAAATCTGATGGCTGTGCCAGCAAAAAGCACATGAGGGACAAAAGACAGCAAAGAAACTGAAGTGGGACATTATAACAAAGCGGCTGCATCAAATCTCTTCACAGATAAACCTCTGACTCAGTGCCCTCAGTGGAGTGTGTTATGACCCCATTCCTCTCAAGTTAATGATTTTTTCATTTCCTATTCTTAGTAACTCCTGACTTAAAATATTTGAAATAACTAACTTCAGGGAGAAAGACTGGGACTAATGAGACCAGAACAACAGAATGAAATTGAAATTTGAAACTCTAAACCCATAAATACAGCACAAAAAGGCCAGCAGTGGAGGTCAAGTGAGTGAAGTGGGAACCAAGTTTACAAGCAAGTGTGAAAATCAGCTGTCCAACGCAAAGACAGCCACATCCAGGGAGGGAGGGCTCGCCAGAACCGCAGCCACTTTTGCATGGGCAGCTGAACTTCTTGCCCCTTATCAGGCTTCTCTTTGTCTAAATAGTCTGTGGTATAAAAGGAACTCAAACAACTCAATAACAAGAGAACAAATCACCCTACTCAAAAATGGGCAAAGGACCTGAAAAGACATTTTTTAAAAAAAGACAATACAAATGGCCAACAGGTATATGAAAAAATACTCATCATTAATCATGAGAGAAATGCAAATTAAAACCACAATGAGATATCACCTCACACCTGTTAGAATGGCTATTATCAAAAAGA
>NW_012145523.1:3855618-3919609 GCF_000956105.1 Propithecus coquereli
TATGAAAATCCAATGAGCCCTAAGACTCTAGGCCAGGCACTAGGAGTAGAAGTTAAATAAGACATGGATTTTGCTCGTAAGGGGTACAGAGTACCCTAGAAAGACAGACATGTAAACAAACACTGAAAGGGTGAGAAGTACAGAAGATACATTCAAACTGTTGTGAGATTTAAAGACAAAGGGATCAGAGCCCAACCTAAAAGGATGGAAAGAAAACGGTACCTCTAGGCTCAGAAAATGCTGCTCCGCATCATGATGTGATAGGTGGCTAAATGAGTACATATGCACACAGAAGTCATGGAGTCTAACTTGTAGGAGGGACTTCTATGAACCCCTAGACAAACCACATCTCCACCCACCCTGTACTTGAATCTGCTGCCAACCTTCTGCTAAGTTTCCCCAGCCTGAGTTCCACACAGAACTTCTTTGGGGATGGATGGAGTGCTTACAATCTTTGGGGCAGGCAGTATCTTTGGAAAATTCCATTTGTTTTCCCTTGTATTTAGCTGAAATCTCTTTTCCTTTAGCTTATACCAATTGCCATCATATTTCCTCCAAATTCTGTTAGAGAATGTGTTCCAATTACCCAAGATGCATAGCTAACTAAACAAGTACAAAGGGAATGCTGTATTTCAGGCCACTTGGTCTCCTCACTTACAATTAAATGCAATACACATTTATTGAGTGCCTACAACGTTAAAGGAACTGTGTGATACTAGCAGATGCTAAGCAGATACTAGAATTAGAGAAAGAATCTGCCTTTAAGAAGTTCACAGTCTTATGAGGGGGGAGATATATTTCCACAACAAGGGGTGGAACAGGATCATTAGCACAGAGCATAAGTCAAGTGGAATTCAAGTTCAGAGATGGAGGAACGCATTCCACTTAGCAAACCTGGAAATTGTCATGGAGAAAGTAAAATACAAAATTAACAGAGTCAACCAATCCTTATTTACCAGGTACTGTTTGGGGGACTGAGGTGATAGCAGTATATCAAACACCCAAGGTCTTCACTTTCAAAGAGCTTAGATTCTAGCGGGGGAGAAAGACCATAGACAAATATGTCTGTCTGTCTGTGTGTGTGTGTGTGTGTATGTGTGTGTGAGAGGAGGAAGGGGGAGGCAGAGAGA
Organism: Propithecus coquereli; assembly: GCF_000956105.1. NCBI lineage: Eukaryota > Metazoa > Chordata > Mammalia > Primates > Indriidae > Propithecus > Propithecus coquereli. The sequence continues at coordinate 3,856,749 of NW_012145523.1, forward strand.
GAGAGAGACGGGGCTAAGGATAAAGAGGTACTGTGTCTAGGGGGCAGGTTTCTACTTTAGATAAGAGAAAGGTCTCGCTGATAAGGGGGCCTTTAAGAACAAACCTTAGAAAGTGAGTAACAAGCTATGCAGATATCTAGAGTCCTGACCATGCGATTAGGTTCTACCTGGGACAGTCTGGAATGAAAAGCATACACTGAGGCATGAAGTGAGGAAACTACATGACACAAGGGGCATGGCGTGTGCTGCAGTTTGGCATAACATGGGATAAGTGGAAAAGTCATGGAAAATGAGTATAGAAAAGTAGAATTGGGCGGCAATTCTCCATGACATTTCTACATGTCTGTTGACAACTTTTGTTTCAGGTTATCTTTTCAAATATATGTGTAGTAGGGTAAACCCATGACTGGGTTCCTACGGTGATAGCTGAACAGTGAGCTGAGAAACTTTCATTCCACATGGGAGGGGGCAATGGGAAGCGAGTGATAGGTTTCAAGCAGAGGAACGTTCAGTCAGATTAAACTATGAGCATCAACTAGAGAAGAAAATGGTGGTGGGGACTGTGAAAGCTCTCACTTTCTGGACAGGCACTTTGACACATGATCTCATTTAATGCTCACAATAGAGTACATCTTCATTCATCCACTCATTCAACACATAATTCTTGAACACCTGCTATGTTCCAAGAATTTTTTATGCACTGGGATACAGGACGAAGAAAACCATAGGCAAGAGGTAAATGGTAAATGTGAGCAGAGACCTAAAAAAAATAAGGCAGCTGCCATGATTATGTCTATTTAAGAGATGAGGAACCTAAAAGCAAGAAAGATTGTATGTTGCTAAGGTCTTGTCTAGACTAACAAGTAGTAGGTGAGGATATGAACCTCGGCACCATGAGTTCTGCCACACTACGCCCCCGTACGCTCATCCTGTAAGAGCAGATGAGGACCAAAATGGCGGGGATACAACAGGAGTTATGAGAAGAGGCAGACATGAAAGGCAAGGACAGACAGATCTCACAAAACCGGCCACCGGATTCACCTGAAAGGCAAAGGAAGGGATTAGAGAGGAACGAGCTTTCGCGTGTACATGGCCAGGAGAGCGGCTGTCACCAGAAACAGGGCCTCATGGAGGAGCGGCTGGGCTAGAGGGAGAATGGATGAAAGGAGAAATATGATTTGGTTTCCAACATTCTAACTTTGCTGCATTAGCAGAAAAGGCTTTGAAGTTTCCCTCCTGGTGGAGATATCATGGACCGTGCTCCTCTGCCCTCTGCTGCTGCTTTTATCATCTGCAGACTCTACTTATATCCCAGCCCCTGGGCCTTGTTAACAAATCCGCAGGAGAAAATTAACTGTCCCATGCTGTTTGTTCTTTTCTTTCAATAAAATGAGGTGTGAACGCAGGGTCTATTGTTTCTTAGTAGATTTTACATTTTTCTTTCCTTTTGGAGATTTTGGAATAATAAGGGGGAAACCCTCAGCATTTTCCCAGTGCTTCTTTGTCATGGGTTCCCAGAGAACAGCAGTGAACAGTGTTCAATTGATATTCTCTATTTATATTAAATACAAAAAACTCAGACACCACACTGTCATAAATCCCTGTCACACTGTATCCCTTTATGTTAACTGTATGACTGTCAAAACTTTATTCTAACTTCTTTAAAGCTTGCCAGAACACACTGGGGTTACGGTCAGTAATAAGCATTTTATTTCTTTTTTGAAACAGTTTTAACTTATTACAGGAATTTTTAAAAAGAGAGTATTAAAAATATAAGGCATAAACTTTTAAAAGTTAACTGTTGAACAAATGATACAATTATATTTTTTAAACATCAAAACATACTCAAAAGTATATAATGAATCTGTATGTCTATATGTTACATAAATGTATAAACATGTATGTATGCATGTGTGTACATATATATAGTATGTTCTCCTTTTGTACAGAAATGGTAACTTACCATACAAGTTTTGAAGATTAAATACACACCATTTTAAAACCACCACCAAGCTCACCCCTAGATATGCACACACACATAACGGCACACACACGGACACACAACTCAGACACGTACACATGAAATAGGGACAATATTTAAAATTCTAGTATAGTTTCAAAGTAGTTATTTCTCAGCATTTCAGTATTATTATTATTATTATTATGGCTCAGTAAACCACAATCAGCAGTATGTTCTCCAAATGAATCGTTCTTCTCTTACAGTAACATAAATAGGAACCATGGACAACAACACCAACACCAACACTCTTCCCATCCCTTTTCCTTCTCTTCAAAATAATTTATTCTTTCAAAAGAGTAAATTCACTCTAATTTCCACTTTCCTTTTCTTAAAACCTGAAGGTATAGGTGAGGTTTTAAAAGCTCCAGAGGGCTTAATCTTGAAAATATTAGCAATTGCTACTTAAATGTATGTAACACCACACTGGGAATGAGCACTATTTAAGGCAGACATCAGTCAATCATTCAATCAGATTGATAAATAAGGAATAAAAACTCCGCTGTAAAACCCTTTGGGTAGGAAAATCAGCTGCAATATTTTGCTTGTTAACAAAACTGCTTTGAAAAGATCTAGGTCTTTGCTCGGGCCTTGCTTTACGTGAGGCACCTGTGAAAAATTATTTGTACTTTCAGCCTGTGCGGAGTTCAGATGAGGGCCAGATTCAGGATATTAAATTTACGGAATGGGCTAAAGCCATGCTCTGCAGGCAGCATGGCTTTTAGTTTGCAGGATGAAACATGGAGGGTGGAGACAGGGATTTCAAAGCTCTGTGTTCAGGCTGAGCTTACCTTTCTTCCCATGACCACTACGCTTTGAGAAGGGCTTAGATTAGAAAGTCAGCAGTCAGGAAAACTTGTGTGTTCAATGTACTGTCCTGTGCTAAAGCCACACAGAATGTGAATGTGCAAAATATGACTTCTGTCCTCAAAATGCTTATAGATTTGGCAGGGGGGATAAGGCAAGTTGTATACAAATAGTAACTTTTTTCCATCTTTGTGCATAGATATACCCTGAACAATAAGAGTAAATGTCAAGAGAATAGGACAGTTCATAAGTACTCTACGGCACATTCAGAGCAGAGAGGAAACCTGTGGCCTGGTGGTGCTGGTGGAAACTTAATGGAGCATATGGGATTAGAACTAGGTTTTTAAAGAAGAGTGGAATTTAGACAAGCACACAGGAGGAGCCACCTCCGTGGAGGGAAATTGAGTCCTGTTCCTATTCACTGGGCAGGGCTGTCTTCCCTGTAACGATGGCCACAAGTGTCTGAGCCAAGACAGAGTTCTGAGAGCCTGATGGATTGAGAAAGGGAAATTTTCCCAGAGTAACCAAGGGCAAGGCTGTGTGAGGAGCAAGAATGGATTTTAGTAGGGGATGAAAAGCCAGATATTAGTGCCAGAGGCAGCATCGAGACTCAGCGCTGAGAGGGAGATACAAGGAGGAGGCAAAATAAGAAATGTGAAGCTAACATCAGAAGTTAGTCTGGAATAAGGCTTTTATTCAGGAAGGCTGAAACAATTCTAGGTATAGGTTAAAGATGCAATTTAAGAAAAAATTCTAAATATAGGCTAGAACAAGATGAGGATGGTAGAGGTGCGCAGGCATAAGAAATGCCTAAAATGGGATCATGGCGTCCAGGAAAGATTTAAGGATATTATAAAATTAGACCCAGGATTTGGTACTTGAGCAGCTATTTGGAGAGAAAGAAGTCAAAAATTTCATTTCAAGGATTTGAGGCTTAGAAGAATGAGGGCCTCCTTGATAAGGAAGGCCACTGAGAGAACTTGATCGAGCATTTGATTTTGCTTATGTTGAATCTGACTTCCAGGCCAACAGCTAATTCAGTCAATCAAAGAAATACGGCTGGAACTCCCTGCAGAGATCAGAAATGAGGTCCAGTCTCCCTTATTTTTCTCAGGAATGGGTGATTAATGATTAGAGTATCTACAAGACTTCTCATTTGGCATCCAGAGCCAAAGGGGGTAGATAACGTAATAAATCACTGATTCTAATACTTTTCTAAAAAAATTTCCAACCACAAAATCCTACTTCCATAGCAAGAAGACTACTATGGGTTTAGAATTGTTAGAATGACCTCCCCAAATGAGACGGCAAATCATATTTTACAAAGCCTATCATTAAACTCCATGCATCGTGGTGCTATGGCCGTACAGCTTCGTTTGCAATGAGAAACCCCTAGAATTAGGGGCTACACCCCAGGATAATGCCATTGTATATGCTGTAAGTCAGATGAGGATAAAAGCTTTCGCCTTTCAATTCCCTATAGCACAGCTCCACTTTCTCATCCATTACCTCCTTCACACTGTAATATAAACACACACTTTATTACTGCACAGAGAAATCTTAATGTTAGAAACTTAGCATTTAAATAATACCTTTCTCCCAAGAAGCCAAAAACCCTTCATAAGCCAGTATTCTGTAGAATCATCACAGTGGGCCTGGAAATAAAATCAAGGTCTTTGTCCCTCCAGGAAACTGTTTTTCTCCACTAGACCCCAACTGCTAGCTTCAGGTCAAAGAATTTACCACAAAAGAAAACCACTTACCTTTCCTTGAGGGCTTGAACTCCAGACTGCAGAGGGCTTGAACAACAGAAAGGGAGGGGGGAAGAACTGACGGTGGGTTCTGGCTGGTTTTCCAGTGTAATCCTTAACCCCAGAGACCACAGGTGGTGGTTACACAGATGGACTGCAAGTGGTGGGGCAAAGAGAAAAACCCATCTTGCCTATATTGTTCTAACCCAGCCATTCCCTTCTGATTTTCAGAACATACTACAGCCTGAAGAAGTATCCACATTAGTATATAATATTAAGATGCAATTTACTGCCTTTTCCAAAATTAGATTAGATAGGTAGCTGTTCATAGCACATAAATGGTTTCACTTCTGATGGCTTAGAAGGCACTAAAACGATAAGCAAAACACTTTAAAAGTCCCAATTCTCCACAAATTTCTATTTGTAGTCTTTTGTTTTAGCTACGGTCTCTCCTTCCACCCAAACAGTGACTCACAAATAATTCTAGCAAGATATACCAGTCCACATGACACTTAGTAAGAATAATAATATATCTGGGAAAAATGGCAGAAATAGTTTCCAGCTTAACAACTGCATCAGATAGGAGTGAAATAACAACGTGTGAAATGTAGTTTGGCTCAATTTAGTGCTTGACAGACAGTCCAACACATCAATATTCCAAAACAACCAAACATTTAATACAGTTACCTTGCATCTACTCAGAACTAAGTGGCAGCCAGAGATTTCCTGGCACTAAATCATAGCGTAGTAAATTTTAATATCCACCATCAATGTGTCATCTTTCATAAAATATCAGTTAAGTCACCATAACTCCTTGGAAATCTGAAAGTCCTATTTTTCAGACTTTTCATCTATGAAGCAGCCTTCCGAGAACCCTATCCAAATCCGGAATGCTTCTCTCAGGTATAACTCTGTTCAAGGCCTGGTTATGATTCACACTTTGCTTGAGCTCCCTGTCATTTCAAAATGTCATTCCTGTGGGTTTTTATATAAATAAAGGTGGGTGTTTCCATTTTATTATAAATAGGAACACCCACATTAATTTACAGACTGGCGCTGATGTTTAAGAAACACTGTACTGAACTCTGAGAAGCCCAGGGATGACAGAATTGCTTTGGAAGTTCACTCATCAATGGTCTACATATAAAGGTTCAGACAACGCTAAATCACCTTCCTCTGCCCAAACCTCCCCATGGCCAAACGGGTGTTGCCTGGCATCCACTGGAATGCACATGATGGAGGCGGGACTTCCTGTCTTGGTTATTGCTCTATTGCCAATGCTGAGAACTCAATAAATCACTGTCAAGTCATCATATAAGTAGATCAGCTCTAAACCACCCAGAGGAGTAACGAAGGTTCACAATCAAACACAAAGCAAGAGCAATCCAGGGAAGCATGAGGCGGCCCCACCTGTGCTACCGGGAGAGGAGCATGGGTACTGGGCCCAGACAGTCTCCAGTTTGAATCTCACCTATCACTCAACAGTCCCCTTTAAATGTCAAACCTGTTGATTGATCTTTAAAATGGGGATAATAGTACCTTGCAGCAGAGCTTTTGTGAGAATTAGAAATAATTATATAAAGTGCCTGCCTGACACATAAAGACACCCCAATAATAACTGAGGATGATGATTTGACAGTGACTAAAGGGAAATGCAAACTCTGATGGTGCAGGTTAAAAAGCAACAGAGAAGAGAACTGACCACAGATAGGAGTCACTGTGGAAACTTCTTCCAGGCTAGACTTGATCTACCTTAAGTAGAAGCTGAATATGCAAGCCATCATTCCAATTTGATATTCCAATTTGACAATATGTTCGGTTCACTGCGATGTCTCCAGATGTCAAAAGGTCGACAATCCTGACCCAACTGTCATCTGCAAACTCAATGAGACTATTTCCTGAGATGACCACAAATGATGCAAGGTCTTTGTGCACTTGTTTGCTGGTGTCTGCACCTGATGTCCGTTGTTTGCTTGTCTGTAACATGCTACCAGTGGCCTCATGAGAAAGGGACCCATGTCTGTCTAATTCAACTTGCCTGGAGCCAATACAGTACAACATGTGTGTGGAAACAAAATGATTTTGATATTAATCATGATTTTCATCCTCTAAGCTATGATAAAAATTACTACCTTTTAGCAGATAGCTCCTCCAATATCACCAGGATACCATAAAGTGCCTTTGAATTTAACTCTTAGATACCTCGGAAAATTCTAGATGATCATTTCTCAGCTGGAGGTCCAGCGCCCTCCCCCCGGGGTCCCAGGGACGTCATACAGAGTAGAAGAGAAAGAACTGCAGAACCAGAGGGGCTTTGGGACCTTCTTCCCCCTAAACGACTTCTCTGTCTCATGAGGAAGTCAGGTCGCTAGATCACGGCTTCACTTAGACTCTGATCATTTTGAAAACATGTGAGAAAAAATATGTGCACGGTTACTCTGCTTCTCAGTAACTTCAAGGCCTTGCGACTCCTATTTTTGGAGACAGCGTGGCATCGGTCACTTGGGAGAGGGGCAAAGAGGCCTAGGAAAAGTACAGGTGTGCCTGATATTTCAGAAGTGACTACACTTGCCAGGATACTCCCTTCCCTTGCTAGATGGGAATTAGGGAATTGGCCAGAAAAGGGGAATTTGTTTCTTTTCACCTTAAGAGGAAAGGCTGTTGGTACCCCTTTTGAAGAAAATGTGAAACGACCTAAATAGCACCGTCCTCTTATTGGACAATAATATCTGGTGTATTTTTCAGAGCAGCTAGTTAAGAATTCAACTTTCTTAAAAGGCTTTCGAGTAACAGGTTTATTCACTAGCATATACTCAGTTCCTAGTACTCGCTTTGGCACATTGAATGCAGGCAATAAATATTTATTGCATGAATAAATTAATGATGAGTTGGGGTTGTTATAAGAAACCTCCACAAACAGTTTCATAAATTCATTAAATAGATTGTTGCATTTTTTAAACATGACCTGCAGGGTGGGTTTTAGCACTTTGACAACTATAATTAATCTATAATAATCAGGTAAAAATGAGAAGTAATAAAGGTATGATAAACTGCTCTCACAATAAAAGTAAGAGAACACTGGGAAGAGTCCCACATTCATGAATACTACTCATACATCACTTTCTTGTTATGAACAAGACTCTGACTAGAATAGGCTGGACGCAGTGGCTCATGCTTGTAATGCTAGCACTCGGGAGGCTGAGACAGTAGGATTGCTTGAGGTCAGGAGTTCAAGACCAGCCTGAGCAAGAGTGAGACCCCGTCTCTACTAAAAATAGAAAATATTAGCCAGGCATGGTGGGGTGCACCTATAGTCCCCCCCTACTCGGGAGGCTGAGGCAGGAGGATTGCTTGAGCCCAGGAGATTGAGGTTGCAGTGAGCTATGATGATGCCATGGCACTCTACCCAGGGCAACAGAGCAAGACTCTGTCTCAAAAAAAAAAAGACTGATTAGAGGCATTCACTGGATTTAACAAATAAGGTATAATGAAGCATCCACTAATCTGCAAACTCACAAAACTTTAAGCATCACTGAATATACTGCAATAGAGCAAGTGGCCAGAAAGAAATATGTATGGGGAATTGTTAACCATAAATTTGCTCTTGCTCAACACAAATGCCACTTAGCTGCAGATAAGATGAAGGTCCATTTAACTTTAGTCTGTAAGGAGGTAGAAAAAAGAAGGAAATGAGAAACTTCATCTATACTCTTTACAATGAATAACAGGGTCTATTGTACAAAAAAAAAAATGAAAGTAATGAAACATGAAAATTATGTGTAAAATTTTCACATTTATTCCATAATAATGGTACCTATCTCCTGTTATCAGGATTTTATTCTCAAGTAACAGGTTGCAATGCCAATGCTTTGAGTTCATCACCCTCTCTCAAATGTGATTAAATAATGAAAGGCAATGGTACTAGGATTCGTATAGATTCCTACAAAATGGTGGCTCCAATATGCTCCAAATCACCACTCTTCTATTTAAAAAAAAAAAATGCTTTCTCTGGAATTCTTGACTTTAAACGGAGTGCAGATATGTAATAACAGTTGAAGAAAATACACAGATGTGGCAGGCGAATGAATATGTTTCTCAGCTACATGTGCCATTGAATGTCTAGAATTTCCCAGAGAAATTATCTGAGTTTAAATCCCACCTCTACCACCTACTATATGATATTAATTAAATTCCTTAATCTCTGTATGCCTCAGTATACCTATCTATAAAATGGGAATAATGACAGCACCCATCTTACAGCGTTGTTGCGAGAAGTAAATGAGACATGATATTAGACATGTGTCAGTCACAGAACAAGGACTCAGTCAATGCTAGCTAGTATTTCAACGACTTGGAATTTTGGTCATTCTTCCTATGTGACCAGAAAGGAAGAATGGCTTGGGAAGACAACTCTGCTGACAAAGGCTGATAGGGAGACCCAAGGCCCCTCAGCTTCTAAGAACCTGTCTGAAAGACTTAAGACAATTAGGCAGAGTAAAAACTCATCTGGCTAATTTGAAACATTGTTTTAAAATTCTGCAGAACTCTAAATAGCCAACAATTAAATAATCATTGAAATTATATTGTAAAATGGAAAATACTTAAGCTATTATATTGCAGCAAAAGAATAGACGATACCAAATTAAGTATACAGTTGGACAGTTATGCACATTCTAAACTATTTATATGCAAATACATCAAAATGCTAATAGCAATGGTAAAACTATAAGGTATACAATTATGGCTGGTTTTTATTTTTCCTCTTTGTATCGAATACTATATTTATCTAGAAAAAAACACAATTAAAAAATACAAGTCCCAGATATCAGAATAACAATAACAACTTCATCATCTTCAATTTAAATAGCATTTTGTAATTTGCTAAGAGCTGCAAAATACATGGTATCACCTGCACCTCAAATAACCACATGAAGTGTTTGGGTTAGAAAGGTCAAGTCACTTCCCATGTTAAGGCAGCAAGGAAGGGCTAGGTTAGAGTTCTTCCCACGAGTGCTAAAAGGAACAGAATGGACCTATAATATTAAAATCCATAGGGTATAGCTACCTAGTTAGTCATTGGCAACAACACTGCTTTCCTGGGCTGTAAAACAAGTCTAACTGACACCACTTTCCCTAACAGATCTTTTCACAATAAGAAACAATATATTTAGGCTGGGTGCAGTGGCTCGTGCCTGTAATCCCAGCACTTTGGGAGGCCAAGGTGGGAGGATTGCTTAAGGTCAGGAGTTCGAGACCAGGCTGGGCAACATAGCAAGACCCTGTCTCAAAAAAAAAAGAGAGAGAGAAAGAAGGAAAGAAAAGAAATAAAGAAATGAAGGAAGGAAGGAAGGAAGGGAGAAAGGAAAGGAAGAAGAAAGAAAGAAAGAAAGAAAGAAAGAAAGAAAGAAAGAAAGAAAGAAAGAGAAAAAGAAAGATGTTGTACTAGCCTTTGAAATAACCACTAGCACATTCTTCTCAATAGTTTTCATTCGCTTAGAGGTTCTGTAATGAACTAAACATGGTCCCAAATAAATCAGGCACATGCATCCTCTTCTATCACAGAGGAGAAGGTCTGGAAAGATCCTGTGCTAACGACAGGCTTCTTTTCTTTTCTTTTGAATCATAATTCAGAAATTAAGGCATTAAACAGTCTTGAGAAGTGTGGGTCCTGCCACCATGTCACAGCTCTACCTCCCTGGAGTAGTCATAGGGCCATCGAAATGCCACAGCTCCATCTTCCCACCAGGTTTCCAATCTGCTTCTCCAAGGTTCTCCCTGATGTCCTAGGAGATGACACAACATGGAACGTTCCCTGCTACCCCCTCCAAAATCACTCCACCAAATGAGAGGAGTCTCCTGCCCCTCAGAGGAAACAAATCTGTTTTGTCTTCAGCTGCATGTTTTATAGCGGCGTTGGACATCTGCTTTAGGTGAAAAACAAAAGTTACCAGTCTAGACATTAGGGAACAAAAAAGAACTACCTACATATATGGACATGTTTACATTTTTAAAGTGTAGAAAGGAAAAAATTAAGTATTGAGAAGAACATAATCATGAAATATGACCAAACTGATGAATATTTTAAAAATCCACAATATCATCTTTTAATTCCAGCATTTTATTATGGTGATTCTTGAAAATTTATGGTTATGAAAAAACAGTGCCAAATTTGCTAAGCCTATAAAAGCACACTGTTCCCATTATTCCGGCAGTAAATGACCTGGCCAACTTCACGCTGAGCAACAAAGATAAATTTCTCTGTGTCTAGTTAAAATGCGTTTGACACTATACATAGTTTTGGCTGACTACACTGTCTTGGGCTCAAGTTATAAATAAGAGGCCATGTAAATCACTCCTAAACTCTTTACACAAAGCCACAATAAAAAGAACTGCTTGGTATTCAGTGAATACAGGCCTCTCTAAATAAATCTTAAACTCAGCTTTGGATAACTTCTATGTAAAACTCATATAATATAGCTTTTACAGGCCAAAAATTAAATCCTTAGGTTTTTTTTTTTATTCTACTCTTAAGCTTCTCCTTTATCTGAATCTTGGGAGAGCACAATCTTTTATACAAATCTTCATAATTCTTTTATAAAAAAATCTATATTGAATAACTGGTTAACTTTATCAACAGAGATAGTTTTTAAAAAAAAAAAAAAACTCCTCATGACCTAAGACATAATAATTCAAATTAAATGTACTCTCCACAACAAACTTCTGGATATTTTTAAGAAATGCAAGGGGAAGATACCCACAATTCATTTCGCTAGCTTCAAAACAGGACATTTCAAATGCTCTTTCCAAGAGCATGAGTGATGGGTGCTGCAGTCTTTCACAACACACTAAATTAGTTTAGATGAACTGAAAACTCCAGGGTACTGTTAGGGGAAGCCAAGACCAAGGGGAAAAAATATGTATGTTACTATATCCAAATACAGCATCCAGATAAGTTATAGTCTTACATTCAATAATATAACATAACCTTAGCATAGTCTAAAGCGTCTTTCAGTGTACACGTCTTCACATCGCATTATAGCAATTTAATCTTCTAATAATCCCATGGGACACTTAGCACCAATTTCCATTTGTAAGAAGAAGAAACGGAAATACTATAGGGATTGAGCACTGATGGAGAAAGGAACGAAGTACAGAGCCTGGCTGGAAAAGTAGAATCCAGAGAATAGTGCTTGGCAAACATGATTTTGAACTCTATTAAACTGGAGGAAAAAGTTTCAAGGGACCTTGATTCTTTCAAAACACAATCCTCTTCCTCAATCCAAGTGATATTAAATTAAGTTTAAAGTAAGCTAAATAACTATGCTAACATGCCACAGAGATAAAGACAGGAAGTAAAGAAACCAAGAAAACACTACTATTCACGGTTCTTTCCTCAACGAGAACATTCCTTGATTTGTTCAAATGAATTTTGGGTTTTTACTCTGAGGCTCCATGTATTAGGTCACATGAAAGCAACACTTTATAAAAGTGTTGCTCAAAAGGGAACATTCAGTCACTATGAAAGTGATGGGAGGCCGGGCACGGTGGCTCATACCTGTAATCCTAGCACTTTGGGAGGCCAAGGCAGGATTGCTTGGGGTCAGGAGTTCGAGACCAGCCTGAGCAACATAGCAAGATCCTGCCTCTATAAAAATTAAAAATTAGCCGGGCATGGGAGCAGGTACCTGTAGCCCCAGCTACTCGGAAGGCTGAGACAAGAGGATCACCTGAGCCCAGGAGTTTGAGGTTGCAGTGAGCTATGATCACACCATTGCACTCCAGCCTGGGCAACAAAGGAGACCCTCTCTCAGAAAAAAACAAAAAGAAAAATACAAAAAACAAACAAAAAAAGTGACGGGAAACAACTTCTGCTTTATGTCCTCCACGCTAATGGTACCTTCCCTTCCCACCATTTCCACTCATCAAATTCGACTCCTCTCCAAAGGACAGGTCCATCCACCTGACCCTGAACCCCCCACCTCCTCCCACCTTGGTCTTTGCCTTCACTCAAGCTGTGTCACAACATTAACCCTGATTTTTATGTTGCTTTGGAATTACCATCGGACTGTCTCTTGTTTGGATGTCCCCTCCCCATCACTCTCAGAGCAGTGACAATGTTTACCTCGTTAGGGTGTGCTGAATAGAGGCCTGCAATGCACATAATCTAAAAATTTTAAATGTCAGAACTTAGTGCTACTCCTCTCACATAACTGCAGAGCAACAGTATCCATCAGCAGCAGAAACGAATTCTGTTATCACATGCGCTCTAACCGAATGCCTTCCTTTACTGCAATCGGCTGCAATCGGGCTGCCAACAAAGACTCTTTGAGGGCCAACTTTATGTCTGGTGGAAAGAGAGTGAGGTTAGAAGTGAATTTTGACCCAAGAGGCTTGTGTTATTAAAAAAATAAAACCCTCACGTGCCCAAGGAAGCTCAGAACAAGACCATCACCATGTGTTGCATCATGCCTAAAAAGGTAAAAAACAGAAATCTCTAGTCCAACGACTTCCTAAAGTGGCTGCGGTCCCTGGTCTGACCCATAGACAACAACATAATTTTCCAAGGAAAACAGCTTGTTTCTTTTTGAGAAGGACATAATACTAGTTTCAAAACTTATCTCACAGGGTGGTTCTGAGAATTATGGGCAACAAAGGCCATGGAAATATTTTGAAAAGGCCTGAGTACCCTAAACTGGCAGCCACAGCACTGGAACTAGCTGTTCTACATCCTTAAAGGGTGACCGAGAGGGCTCAAAGGTGACCCGAGTCACCTCAGTTTTGGGACAGAGAATTTGTAAGAGGTCAGGTTAGATTTTTATCAAACCAGAACACACTAGCTTCATTTTTTTCCCCGTTAGGTTATTCTTACTTGGAAAGTTTCTTACATGACTGGCTGACCTCATTCTCCTCCATCTTTGGTTTTTACCAGCTGTTGTGTATCACTTTTTCCCATGTTTATAAAGAGACCTAAGAGACATGATGTTCTGGCAGAAAAATAAAAAACACCTGCTTGGTCCCAAGTAAGCTAGATTACTTGGAGCAAAATGAGCCAGTCTATATGGGGGAAAAAACATTTTTAAACTAATTGCATATGTGTATAATAAGGTGCACATTTCTCTTCTACTTATAGCATTTTAACACTTCAAAATTTTTTTTACCAAAAATAATGTTAACATATCTTCTTATACTGCCACTGGAGTGCTTAATTCTATTTGGAACCCAAACTTCCCATGAAATTAAACACTTAAGACTGCAAAAGTATATTAAGATTTCTTCTTTTTTTAGTACATAAACCTAACGGAAGAGATGTAATCTATATAAAACACCTCATTTTAAATAAATGAAATTAATATTTGTTTGACACCTTTTATAAGATATAATGTGATTTTATATATATCTCATTTAATCTTCGTTCTGTCAAATTCCCCATTCAGATACGAGGAAACAAATTCACCAATATTAAGTAGCACGTACTGATAGTGGGAGATGGGAATGGGGTAGAAACCCAAGCATGGCTAATTCCAAATCCCACGTTCTTTCTAGTACACTATGTTACTTCATATCAAAATATAAATTCATAGCTCTAATAACAGCTCATCTTTACTACAAAGTTTATATGGGTGTTAAATGCTAGATTAAGCACTTTAATTTCATTATTTCATTTAAGTCTCATAACAACTCTAAAAGGCAAGAATGCCACCATTCAAATTCTACAGATGAGGAAACCAAGGTTAAGAAAGACTAAAGAATTCTTACAGCTAATAAGGAGCATAAGAGAGACTCACACTCCAGTCTGAAAGACACTTTGTATACATTACCACTAGAATGCACTGCCTTTGGTTGTGGGGGGAAATTTACATTAATTAAGCCATATACAACATAACTTGAATTTTGTTGTAGAAATGGATGGCTTGCAAATTAAAACTTGAAAAATACCAGTGAATATGTGTTGATCAAGAGAGGCATACCAAAGAAATTAAAATCTAAATCGTCTATGTAGACCAAATTCTCAACATTTACAGATTTCAAATATCAGACTAAAGCCACGCTTATTATCCTACTTCCTTCACCAGCTCCCTCTCCATTTCTTCTCTAAAGACTTGTCTATGCTTGTTCCAAGTTCTCCCCTCATTTTTCCCTAAACCCATCCCCTCAACTACATCAGGCTTTGGCCCCATCTTTCCGCCAAAACTTCTCCTGTCCAGATAGTCAGTGACCCCCGTGTTATTGTACTAGATCATCAATTTTCAAGGGCCATCTTATCTGAGCCGTTAGCAGCATATGCCCACGTGTCCCTCTGTCCTCCTGGATACACTTGGCTTCCAGGGCACCCCATTCTGCTGACTTTACCCCTATCTAACCAGTCACTCCTCCCCAGTCCTCTATGTAGAGGCCTTTTCTTTTCCTCAACCTCTTAATTTTGGAGCAACCTAGGGTTGGTCCTTGGAACCCTTCTCTTCTCTAATGACACCTATTTCTTTGGTGATCTCATCCAGTTTTATGGCTTTAAATATTATCTATCTTCCTAACTTATATTTTCAGGCCAGATCTCTCCACTAAATGCCTGACTTGATCTAACTGTCTATGCAGCGTCTCCATTTGTACAACTAAGATATCTCAAACTTATCAAATCTAAAACTGAACTCTTCTCTTTTTTATAGGTCTACCCAATAACCAGAAAATCACTGGCACCTATTAGGTGCTCAGTACAGCTGTTGAACTGAGTAGACACAGCCCAGCCAGATGAAAACGAGTCTCAAAGGAATCACAGTGACATTCTGTAGCATCTCTAACTTCCTTAAAGGGGATTAGCCTGAATCAGTTACAAAAACACAGTAACAATCTTGCTTCCCTCACAGACATGAAAGTTGAGGGTTTCTAAAGAACTGGAAATTATGTAATATAAGGTAATCACAAAGAACAATTATTTTCTGTTGTGCCATAATATATACACATACGACAAGACCTTGTTACAATTCACGCCAATCATTATACGGATTCTAGGATATCCTAGCTTATACAACATTCTCTAAGACATTAACAATCCATCCAAAATAGCCAATGAGAAGCAAAGTTTAATTCCCTACTACTACTGATAGTACTGATAGCTACTGCTTTTTAAAACAGCTTTACTGAGGTATAATTTCATGCCATAAAACTCACCTATTTTAATTATGCAATTCAATGATTTTTAGTAAATACATACAGTAGGTAACGATTACTACAGTTCCGTTTTAGAACACTCCCATCACCCCGGAAAGAGTCCTCATGCCTGTGTGCAGTCATTCTCCACTCCCACCTCCGGCCTGGGCAACCACTAATCTATCTTTATAGATTTGCCTTTTCTGGAAAATAGACACTATTTTTTTTTTTTTTTTGAGACAGAGTCTCACTGTGTTGCCTGGGCTAGAGTGCTGTGGTGTCATCCTAGCTCACAGCAACCTCGAACTCCTGAGCTCAAACAATCTGCCCGCCTCGGCCCCCCAGAGTGCTAGGATTACAGGCGTGAGCCACCGCACCTGGCCTAGCGTCTCGCTCTTGCTCAGGCTGGTTTCGAACTCCTGAGCTCAAACAATCTGCCCGCCTCGGCCCCCCAGAGTGCTAGGATTACAGGCGTGAGCCACCGCACCTGGCCTAGACACTATTTTTTAAGGGTCTCTTATGGCCTAGATACCTAACTACACGTTTCACATATATTATCTCAGTCCTACGATGACCGTAAAAGGTATTGTTATTCACCCAGTTCTATGGAGAATGGACAGGAAGTTCAGAAAAGGTAACTAACCTGCCCAAGGAGGAGCAAGAATCTCACCTAACCACCTGGGCTTAAAAAAATAAACTACCTGTGAAGGCCTGTATTTGAAGATAACTCAACAGAAAATTAATACAATATGATGAATTTACAGAATGCTATCATCCAAAACAAGCAAGGAGGATGAACGGTGCTCAGTCAAGGTTTCCTCCCATCACCACCTGCCATAACACCTCCGCCTTCCAGCCTGCCAGCTGGCTGGCTCACACGTGAGCTGTGGAAATGGAGCTAGTCCTTGTCCTTAGCAGCTATTTTGAAAATGAGGACCTTGCTACCTCAAAGATCAGCGCATCACTGACTTCCTGGTGCAACACGCACCAATGAAACAGACAGGCACGTGCACCCTGACCACAGACAGATCTGCACCTAAATTATCGTATCTAAAATAGATTATAACGTCACAGTCAAAAATCTGTATACACCAAGTTAGGAATTTAAGAACTACAGTATCTGTTGTATGTCAACGCAGAAAAGGTTGGTTACGGTGCTTTGTTTATTGTGTCAATTGGATGATCATGTGTTTGTGGTACAGTTGCATGGACTATCATCTCCAGTTCTTCCAACTGGACTATTAGAAAATGTACATCAGACGCAATCCAACATCAGTGTTACGCTACCCCACTGCAAAGATGAACAACTGTGAGTTTCCCTCCATTACTGCCCACTGCTAAATTTAAGAAAGATGACAGTACAGCTTATTTGGGAATCTTATAAATGCAGCAATAGATTCTCTGTTGTTGAAGAAATCACTGACACCCAGTGATTGATGCAATAGAGTCTGAGAACTCAGATGCCCTGAAACGCTACACAATTCTCAGCTCCCATGGGCCCCTATAGCTTTGGTGACTGTCAGGAGACTGCAGGTCAGGAAAATCCATAGGAATCCTTCAGGCTGAAAATCAAGATGGAGGCCTCCCGTGAATGAGTCCTAAGGTTCCCACAGCCTGTCACTGCTGAGAATGAACTCGCTGGTAGCAGATCCGCAGCTCCTTAGGCTTTGTGCAGCAGAGGCTGCTCCTTAGCAACCAATGTCGACAATTGGGTTTCCAAGGAAACCAGAAAGCCCAATTTATAAAACTATGAAACAAAGCAACTGTAAAGGCAACATTAGACACAGAAGTTAACTCTATTCTTATCATTGCTACTGCATTCTTGCCAGTGAAGTGGTACAAATATTTTATTTTTAAATGTTTAAGGAAAAGAACCTAATCTTTAAAGTATACCAAAATCCCCCTCTGACCTTGGCATCTTTCTGAAAAGGGATGGCAAATACATTTTTAGGATTTGAATGAGGGACAGCATCAAAAATGTGTGTTTACAAAAATAGATGGATTCTGAAGGTGAAGAATATCTTTAGAGTGATCTGCAAGGTATTAAATTCCTTCCAGTTCACACGCAGAATTCTATTGACTGCACTCCAGTAGAAAACAAGTGGATATATTTGCTAGGCTCGTTTCCATTAGTTCTGATGCACAATTACTATGGATTCCTGAATAGCATATTTTTCTTTCTCATGTAGCAGGCAATGAGAGTGAGGGGAAATATGAATGAGGATGAAACCAATAACATGTAGCTATTACTTATAAGGTACATCTGAGTATTTTGGGAAATCCAGCATATGTCCAGCATATGTCATATGCCACCAACTGCCTTATAATTTAGGGCTCCCAAACAATTTCAACAAAGACAAGTGAATGAATCATTTCTATGAAAAATTTTTCTCTATTGTCTGCCTCTTAAGAGAGATCACTACTTCTATACTGCAAAGCCTTGGGTGAGTTATTTAACCCATGAGCCTCAAATCCATGTTTGTGAAATGTGGATGAAATTAATAAGAATTAAATGAGATTATACGTATAATGGCCTAACCACAGTGTAGGCACGAATGAAATGCTGGTGTTGTCTTCTTGACTCCCTCTTTAATATATCTTGTAATTTTTATCCTCATCATGCTTTTTATTCAATCCACAAGACAACTTTCTTTTTCTTAAGAATAGATTGAATAGGAATTGTTGCATAGAAAAACAAAATGATTAACAATAAAAAAATGGTGTTTACAAATTTATTCAAGGAAATGCTGAATGTGGCAAGGTTACCTATTCGGTATATTGATAATGTAAAAGATGTCCTATTTCTCTTCTCTCCTTGGACTAGGTGGACCTTACAGCAGGATTGTATGGACACAGTCGCAATTATCATAGACCTTATTTTCAAATATCACCTTTACTTCCCAGTCTTCCTTACTGAATAAAACCTGTTCCTGAAAACTGCTGACCACTCAATTCTCAAAAATGGCCTGAGAATTAATGCAAGTATTCATTTGCCGAATGCCTGAAAAAGCTCTGATTGTACCTGAGTCCTCCTCCATCTCTGCTATTGTGCCTGTGGCTATCTCCGCCACTCTGATTATGCCTGAGAACTCACCCTCTACATATTTTAACCAAAGAAAAACTTTTCAAATCTTGTTTTCCCTGGCAGAATATTAAAAGATCCTGATTCTTATATTTGCGTAATATAAGAATCAGGGGACTCCAACACACAATGCCCACAGCATTTCCCTCGGAAGCCCTGGGAGACCACCTGCTCTCCACTCAACCCCATCTCGTCACTCTCCGCACAGGGTGAAAAGGGACATGGTACAACACCCCCCAAGCAAGCATTCCCCAAGATTTCATCTTCGGTCCTCTACTTCCTCCATCCTCCCTCTAAAATGAAATTATATTATTCCAGTGATTTGTTGACTCGTCATGATCTGCACAGTGCCATCCAGATACTAGGGAAGGAGAGAAGAGTCTCTTTAATTTCAGAATAAACAGGATAATTTTACATTTAGAAAGGACTTCATCCCCAGTGGTGAAATCCCCTCACTCCAGCCCCGTAGGCTTGCCCAGCTTCTACATGGACACCTTCCTGACAAGCAGGAATTCCTAGTTCTAACAGCAGCTCCAATGCTTACAAGTCCCAACTGCACCAGCCACCCTGTAGTGTGTAACGTCCACCCATCAGCAACCCTGGCTCTAGCCTCAGAAACAACACTGATTGAGTCACCTCCACGTCCTACACGATGTTTCTCAAATGTTTGAAGATGGCCATTCTGTCCAAAGAATAACAATGGATCAAAACTTAGGTTACACTTCCATCTCTCACATCTTTTTAAGAAATCTCAAACAAATCACATAACCCTTCTAATATTATCTTCTTTGTCTGTAAAATAGATATAATAATCCCCCTGTGGAAGGTGGAGAAGAGAAGGGGAAGGAGAAAGAGTGGAGGAGGAAGAAATATAGAAAGCAGTGACAGTGATGCCACTCACCAAACGCTTAGTATCAGCACCTCACCAAGCGCTAATGTTTCTCAACTAGCCAGTGAGGTAATCACTCTGTTCTGCCCCATTTGACAAATGGATACACCAAGACTTACTCAAGGTGACAACTCTATTAACTCTTCACCACTGTGTTTTACCTCCTTTCTATATCCTGCGCTCTGTGTTCCAAGAAGTATAACATATTTTGCAAACATAATTATTTTCCAGCCTAAACGATCCCAGTTCCATCAACTACTCCTTATGTCATTTGGATTCAAAAAGTCTCAGCAATCTACTCACCCCCTCTTCTGGATGTCCACTGGTTTGCCAACGTCCTCCTGGAAGTGGGTCACTGAGGCAATTCAGTAATTGTTTATTGAAAGGGTATTAAGCACCAAGTACTCTGCTAGTGCTGGGGACAGGAGAGATGAACAGACAGCCCCTGTTCTTGGGCAGCTAAAAGTCTATTAGTGCAAAAGATTTGCAAATAGAAAAAAAATAACATAAAACGAAATTGCTACAATAAGGCTTGAACAAGACTCAATGGTAAGAAAGTGGAAGGAGGGCCAGATGCAGTCAACACAGCTAACAGACTGATTGCTTGTAGGAACACAGTGCTATGGCCACCTCCTGAGGGCCACACACTTTGCCACACACATCCCTGTTCTGTGTTTCCTTTACCAAACATGGTTGGCTCATTCAGGTTATCAAAATCTAGATTATTTTCCATGAATTTATAATGTCTACCTATTGCCCTAGGCAATACTTATATAACTGATACTGGGGACACAAATGGAGAACTTGCAATGTCGCAATATTAATATGACTTTGTGAGGTCCGACCCATCATTTTAGTGTGTCATAATCATTTGATTCTCTCACTAACCAGTACATTAGTAAAATGGTGCTATGGGCTGAATATTTGTGTCTCTCCAAAATTCATATGTTGAAGCCCTAATCCCCAGTATAATAATGGTATTGGAAGATGAGGCCTTTGGGAGGTGATCAGACTTAGATGCGGGCATGAGGGTAGAGCCCCCATCATGGGAATGGTATCCATATAAAACAAGGAAGAGATCCCAGAGCTTCCTCTTTCTGCCATGTGAGGACACAACAAGAAGTCAGCCATCGGCAAACCAGGAAGAGGGTCCTTAACAAGAATTGGATCTGTTGACACCTTGATCTTGAACTTCCCAGCCTCCAGAACTAGGGGAATTATATGTTTGTTGTTTAAGTTGCCAGTCTGTGGTATTCTATTACAGCAGCCAAACTGATGAAGACAATAAGTATACCACTTGTGTCTTCTTCCAACACACAGATCAAAGTGTAGCTCTAGGTAATACTCACTGAATCAAAGCCTGGGATGTGCCACTCAAACCCCTTCAAGTTGGCAATGATCTGTTATCTGCACCAGTCGGATGAAGTTCTTCAACTGAGTAGAAATCTCCCATTATTCTTTCATCTCAGCCAACAGAAAACGATATTTTAACAAATTACTATTAAAAGTGGCTCACAAGTTGTATACTGAAACATTTTCAGGGTGTTCGGAGAGATGAGCTATCTGTAGGTGAAGTATCTGAGTACTGGAGCAAGCAGATAGTAAAACACCACAAACTGCAGTCCAAGTGCTGATGGAAAGACAAAGTCAGATTAGCTTTTGGTAGAGTTCCAAAATGGCCTTATTTTATGGGAATTTGAAATAGTGATAGAAAACATTAAAAGGTTGTCACTTTATGTGTACAATTTTGAATAATGTGACTCATTTCCTACAAGAAAAATTAGCCCTGATTCTTGTGAATTTTGCATTTTCACTAGGTCTTTGGGAATGCAATCCTCCTCTAAAACGTGTCTTGCTGCACGAAGGGGAGGCTGTTTGGAGAAGATGAAACTGATGGGAATGACTGACAGATGCTGAGAAAAGGAGCACTGCAGTCAGGGAGAGAAAGTCAACCAAGCAACAGGACATGACATCAAAACCCATTACATTAAAAAGCCCATATGTCTGGATGTTGCAGAAAAGCACCAGTTGCTACATGGCCGGAGACAAGGCCATGTCAGGGTGGTTGTGGAAATGCCTATGTTACTCTGCAAAGTCATGACTGGTCACGGATAGAGGAAACGTTAGATATGATGGCCATGTGCAAATGGAGGCTGGTGCAGCAGCTCAAGACTAAAACCACTGGAAGTGATCACGGAAATGGAAAGAAACTCATGCATGAGGATCTAGAAAGCCTTGGGAATTTAATGGGCAGGGCAAGTGGAGAAAAGGAAACATTAAGATAACCTTAAGTTTTAAAGACTAGAATACTCAGTACCAACAAGACCATCAAGAATATTCTGTCTCCTCAAGCAAGGGAAATGAATTGCCATTATTTTAAACAAATTCTTTCAAGCATTAAAAGAATAGCACACCAACATTTGGAGATACACAAAGGAAAGCAATGAAGAGACCCTTAATAGCTACCAATTTGTGAAGCTGCACATAAAAGTAGTAGTCGTATCCTACCCAATGCTGGGGAAGCCAAATGTACTAGAATTCTGAATTTTTCAGATTTTAGAAAAAGAGTGCAATACATAGATAACACATTACTTATCCCCAACATTGGTGTCTGGGCAACAGCTCATGATCTCATGATCAGCACATTAATAATTCCACAGTGACATGTTTATATACCCACATTAGGTGAGATTAATAATGATTCTAAAAGCCTTGCATCAACTGGGTCACGTTTTGCTAACAAATGAGTTATGGGAAAAATTTCAGTTTCTACAGTTTTGGGGGATTGGGAACAGCAGAAAAGGGATTGTGGGTCTGTATTTAGGATGATTGGGAGTTAATAGGAAAGGAAGGGAGAAAAGGAGCACCTCAACTAGCCTGTGGGGGGTAACAGTAGTAGGGTGAAAGGTAAGAAAGGAAAGCAGAGATGAGACAAAAAAGCAGCATGAATACCAAGAGAATATGGCATCATGGAAGATGAAGGCAGAGATAGACACATGCAGAAGAATGAAACAGGACCCCATCTCTCACTATATACAAAACTTAATTCAAGATGGACAAAAGACTTAAATATGTAGCATGAAACGATAAAAATTCTGAAGAAAATGTAGGAAAAACTCTTCTAAACAGAAGAATTCTTCTTCATAGAAAAGGAAATAATCAACAGAATAAATAGATAACCTACAGAATAGGAGAAAATATTCATAAACTACACATCCAATAATTGGCTAATATCCAGAATCTACAAAGAACTCAAGCAAATCAGCAAGAAAAAACAAACAACCCCATTAAAAAGTGGGCAAAAGATATGAACGGAAGTTTTTCAAAAGAGGACAGACAAATGGCCCACAAACATGAGAAAATGCTCAACATCACTAATCATCAGGGAAATGCAAGTTAAAACCACAATGAGATATCACCTTACCCCTGTTAGAGTGGCCTTTATTAGAAAGTCAAAAAACAACAGATGTTGCCATGGATGTGGAGAAAAAGGAATGCTTATACACTGTTGGTGAGACTGCAAATTAGTACACCTCTATGGAAAACAGCAGGGAGATTCCTCAAAGAAAGAAATATAGACTTACCATGGGACCCAGCAATCCCACTACTGGGTTTCTACCCAAAGGAAAAGAAGTCATTTTATCAAAAAGACACCTGCACTTGAATGTTTACTGCAGCACAATTCACAATCACAAAGATGCACCAACCTGAGTGTCCATCAATTCATGAGTGGATTGATAAAATGTGGTGTGTGTGTGTGTGTGTGTGTGTGTGTGTGTGTGTACACCATACAGTACTACTCAGCCATAAAAAGGAATAAAATAATGTCTTTTGCAGCAATTTGGATGAACTGGAGACCATTACCTCAGTGAAGTATCTCAGGAATGGAAAAACAAACACCACATGCACTCTCTAATAAGTTGGAACTAATCAATGGGCACACGTGGCGTGGGCACAGAGAGAAGAAAAGATCATTGCAAACCCAGAAGGCAAGGCAGGGGGAGAGGGGAGGGGTAAAAACCCTACCCAACAGGTACAATGAACACTATTCAGGTGATGGGTACACTAATAGCCCTGACTTAAGCAATATAAAAGCTATCCATGTAACAAAAACACTTGTACCCCCTTAATATTTTGAAATAAAAAAAAGAAACACACACACACACACAAAGATTAAGACAGAGAGAAAACCAAAATGGAAATATGTGCTAATGTCAAAACATCAAAATATGGGAATTAGATAGGAACTAAACAAAAAGCTTCTAGTCAACCCTGTGTTCTCTTACACAGGTCAAGGATACTATAAATACTCAGGAAATATTCATCAAGGACAACAGCATTCTGAATCTGATATGTCAGGTTCCTTTGGTAGTCTAAAATTCAACTGCTAGCTTGTTCCAGATGGTACTCTGTGTCATATTTCAGTTTATATTAATCTTAGTCCAGAAATATTTTATATAAATATAATCAATTTATTGATTCTTGCATTATTTCAATATTTAGCTTGCCTTTGATTTTGAGTTTTACTTAACTCAGGACATTGATCTACAATATAATGTTTCCAGTCAGATTTCCACAGTTATTTTTGCGCCCCACGCTGTTTCTGCTTTCATTCTAGAAGGTAAGAAGTCCCTTTCTGTTATTAGGAAGAAAAAGTATTGACTTTACATCAGTAGTTCTCAACCAGGGGTGATTTTGTCTCCCAAAGGACATTTCGCAATGTCTGGAGACATTTTTAGTTGTTGCATGTGGGCTCTACTGTCATCCGGTGAATGCTGCTGAACAGTCTACAATGCATAGATCAGCCCCTTACAACAAGGACTTATCTGGCCCAAAATGCCAAAGTGCAGGTTGAGAAACTCTGCTTTAAATAACCACAGACTTAAGTGTTTAGTATTAATAGAAGTTTTGCATCACTCATACCACAAAATAATTATTTCAGTGCATAATAATAACTTAGTGTAACATTAATTAAATAGTCAAAGTGAAAGCAATTTTTAAGGGAAAAATCAAAATTAAATAATTATTAATATAATGAAACTAGGAACTCAATTTGACTCAAGAATATGTCCCCAAAATTATTCTTTTTCCTAATACCTCATTAAATATAGTCTAATATCATAAAGTCTTACAAAAACAATGTAAATTTTGAAGACACGATCTCATTACTTTATTAAATAACTTTTTGGACAGATTATAAAGAGATTTAATGAAACAGAAAAAAATTCAAAGATACATTTTTTTAAAAAATTAAGTATGCTGAAATCAAAATCTACTTAAGAAGACCGCCCACGGTTCAAAAGAATAGAGGGCAGATTCGGTGGCTTTGAAATGCAAATTTTAATAGCTCCAATTTAAAAGTCATGCCTAATGTGGCCTTAAAAAGCAAGTATTTCCAAGAAATAGCATTCTTGGAAAGTTTCCTTATTCTGGAATCCTAACCCGCGTCTGGGTAGAAAACACTGGGAACTGAGGTCTCTACCTCCGTGTCACCTGCAGTGCACACACACAACTTCCAATGGATTGCATCACACCAGTGCTTAAATATGCTCTCTCACCTCTTCCAGGAAAAATAACATTTATTCAACTTAAGTGGAAAGACTGTATAAATTAAACAGAGGGACTGATTTACATAAGCATTCTTTAGAAAAAACTTTGTTTTCCTTTAATATTTCATTTACTCTAGTCAACTAATGGCTGTAAGACCATAACACTTCGAAGAGAACTCGAGCATCCTGCAAACCAAGGCGCTGGGTATGCATTAGCTAATGAGGGTGGAGAGGCCGGCAATCTACCCCCTCCAGATAATCTTCTCTCCAGTATTGCTCTTCTAGCAATTACAGTGTGACCTACAGGTCTGAACTACGTGGGTCCACTTATACACAGATTTTTTTTCAACAAAAGTTACCCCAAGTGTGCCTGCCCCTCCTACCTCCCCTTCCACCTCCTCCACCTCTTCCGCCTCTGCCACTCCTGAGACACAAGACCAACTTCCTCCTCCTCAGCCTACAGCATGAAGACGATGAGGATGAAGACCTCTACAATGATCCACTGCCACTTAATGAATAGTAAATATGTTCTCTCCCTTATGATTTTATTAATAACACTTTCTTTTCTCCAGCTTGCTTTACTGTAAGAATACAGTATATACTACACGTAACATACAAAATATATGTACTGATAGACTGTTCATGTTATCTGTATGGCTTCCAGTCAACAGTAGGCTATTAACAGTTAAGTTTTGAAGGAGTCAAAAGTTATATGTGGATTTTTGACTGTGCAGAGGGGGCTGACAACCCCTAGCCCCCACATTGTTCAAGAACCAACATACTTTGATATGCCCTTTGTCACTGAAATTCTCAAAAAAGAGAGTGTAGAGTGTCATTTTCCCCAGACCCACTGCATCAAGGTAGTGTCACCAACACCTCCTCTCCTGGAACACCAGCTGACCAGATACAGTCCTTGGTTAGACCACCCTAAAAGAGCACAGTTCCCAAACCTCACTGATATGGAAGTGGCAGAAAGTACTAAAAATTGTTTAAATACTTTCATATAAAAAAGAGTCAAATTCATGCACTGGGTTAGACAAACGCCTAGGCCAGATGAACCCCAGAGACCTGTCTAGAATTTTATCTTCTCCCTCTCTCTCCCTTGGCTCCTTTGCTCCCCTGTGGACGGAAGGGATAGACAAGCAGATGGCCACAGTTAGAAAAAGGCAATAGTTGCCTCAGAAACCCAGCTCCTGGCGAGTCAAAGATATGGTTACAGGGAATGGACTCTGTCCACAAAAGTTATTTCTTTAAATATCTTTTGTGCATAAGAATCTCTGAAATTTTAGTTGAATTTGCCAACCACCTGTGCAGTATTAAACAGTGCACCCACCCATTTCAAAGTGATATTTAGAACATTCTTAGGGAAGAGAGGTTCAAAGAGCAACCAATCCATTCTTCATGAATCCATGAGAAAGCACTGTAGGAGAAAAACACCAGGTTATCTTGACAGATCAAGACGGTGGCCTCCAGCCACCTCTGGCCTTTGCCTCCTATCAGAGCCTTTAAGGCCTAGCACAGTGACCTCGAAGGGCTAGGAAGTTCTCTAAAATATGTTGAAAATGTCGTTTATTTTTAACTGTCCCATGTGTTCAAGTCCCTACAACTGTTCCTCCACCTTATGATTAAATGCTCTGTTGGGTCCCTGCTCAGCTGAATGCTGGCCCTCACAGTGGCAGACCAGCCTGCGGAACGAATGGAGTGGCATTCACTCACCAGAAGATGATAATTACGATTTAAATGGCTGTAATAAAATGTGCAAGAACTGTACTGTCTCTTGATGCCCGATATAATCATCAAAATATAGGTACTGTAAACCTTACAAATATGACTCAAAAAAGTCAAACATGTAATAGATTCTAAGAAACATACAACTGCATTGTTCATATTCCAGCCAATCTGCAATATCACCAAATAATAAATTAATGATCTATGGAACTCCTCTAGAAACAATCTTTTTCCTTGAGTCTTCTCATTCATTTTGTTAAAAATTCAACAAATATTTGTGGAGGCCACTGTGGTGCTTAGCAGGGGCTTCTTAGTCTTGCCTTCTAAATTGGGCATAGGAAACTTGCTTCTGCAAGAGGCTCTGGCCTATCAAACACAGGATTCGTGAGATATATGGTCCCCAAGTCAACAGGTTCATTTCCTCCTTGATTTCTCTAAGTTTCTTTGTTGTTCTGTTTGCATCATAATTAGAATGTGCTAGAAAATAATAGAAATGAGTCAAATTAATACTTCCCTTTCTCAACTGTTCTTATCAAAAGGTAGAAAACTGAATTTATTTGTCTCTTGGCTATTAAAAATAGATAAGGGCAAAGAGACATGTAGAATTAGACTACCATAAAGGAAAAGTTGCATAATTCCTGAGGCATTCAAAAACAGAGCCAGAAACGTCGGTAAACATCCATGAATGATTTTTTCCCACTCTGGCAGAATGAAAAGGATAAGGAGAAAGACCAGATGCAAGACTCACCAGACAGACAGTAACTAGATTTGTCTCCCTCCATTTCTCTTATCCCAGACAGTTAATGATTCTTGGTTTTAGAAATTGGACCACAGGGACAACAGCTGGGTGTTTAATTTTTCAAATGCCTGATAAACATCACTGGGGGCACAGAGGGATCAAATCTTACAGCAATTTCAAAAATGTATGTATATACAGTCTGACAAAAAGAAATGGCTAAAAGGAAGGGACAATAAATAAATTCGAAGTTTTGGAAGCCTTCTTGGAAGAATCACTAAGCTGACAGCTCAGGAATGGAAGGAACTGAATCACAAAGGCGGGGGATAAAAGCCCGGATCTGGAAATAGTAACTCTATTTCAAGATTTGTCCTGAAGAACTGTACTTTACAAGAAGTTAATTATTGTAGTTAGTTCACTACAATCACTCTGCCATTATCTATGCTCCCACGAAATCTCTATTAGAAAGACTACGAACAAGGGAGCAGTATGTCACATTTAAGAAAAAATGAAAACCAGACAGGTGCGTAAAAACTGATGGGAGAGCAGCAAGCCAATGCAAAATGGTCTTCACTACTATCGGTTATATGCCGCCCAGTTTGGTTCTTTAACTATTCCTCGGATAGACTTATATATACCACTTCCCCATCAAAAATAAAATTATCATTCCGTTTTCAAAAAATGTCATGTGGTTATATAAATCGAGATGAGACTCTGAAAACAAAACTACCCCATAAATACATATCATCTTTCAAGGAAAACAAAGTTCTCATTATCACTTTATTGCCAAAAATAAATTACTAATAACTGATGTTTTCTTAAAGTTTTCACTTTTAGAAAACTTAGATATTCTAAATATGCCCAAGGATGCCTGAAGTAACATTTTTTAATCAAATAATGATTTTTATCTCAAAATCATATAGATAAAATATACTTACTTTTTCCCCATAGGAGAAGTTTGAAACAAAAGCGTACATAGTCTAAAAGTTGTCTTTGGATATTTTTACCTTTATCTTTATATTTAAAACACATTTATATTGTGAATAATTCAAATGCTATAAAGCAAATGGACCCTTTATAGATTTCAATCCCGCTTTTTTAATGTCTATTATCAATCTGTTGGGGTCTTTTCTAGATCTTTTTCCATAATTTATATAATGCATAGGTTGCTTTTTCTTTTTTGAGACAGAGTCTCGCTCGGTCACCCTGGGTAGAGTGGAATGGCATCACTGTAGCTCACTGCAACCTCCAACTCCTGGGCTCAAGCAATCCTCCTGCCTCAGCCTCCCAGGTAGCTGGGACTACAGGTGCATGTCACCACACCTGGCTGATTTTTCTATTTTTTGTAGAGGCGGAGTCTCGCTCTTGCTGAGGCCGGTCTCAAACTCCTGAGCTCAAGGGATCCTCCTGCGTTGGGCTCCCAGAGTGCTAGGATTACAGGCATGAGCCAACTGTGCTGGCCATAGGTTGCTTATTTTAATTTAGAAAAAAATTATACTGCACATATTCTGAACATTGCTTTACTCAAGAAAAAATGTACTAACATGAATAAAGTTTGGAAGCCAGCTCTATACCACTGTCCCCAAAGGCAGAAAAGTCCATCAATAATTATCTTTAAAGCTTCAACCATGATATTCTCATGAATGCTCACATTTGCTATAAGTTACCCTAATTTTGTCTATGAGAAACCAAGCTTCTAAATTATTGCTCACTATTCCTTGTAACTGAGGAAACAACTACCAATATCCTAAACGTTATCAAGCACAATTGTAGCCGGAGTAACCCAAGAAAGCTCCACGAATCACAGCAGCTCCTGAGGAGGGAAGGTGATGGAAGGTTTGAAAAGGGCCAAGTAGAGGGGCATGTGGCAGCACAAGAGTGCACTAACTCCTGAAGCTCTTCCTTCATCTTTCCTTGCATCCCTATTTCTTGGCCTTTTGGCAACTTTGAACAGACAGAGAGGAACCCAAAATAAAATATTTCATTGTATATGGTTTATTTTCAGTTAGTTACCCAGTAATAAAATAGGTTACTTCTTTTTAAAGAAAAGTCTCGACACAAACCAAATCTTGTGGTACTCAGTACAGGATTAGATGCTTTTAATAGAAGTTGTTATTATTAATCTACATTAGATATTGAAGGCTCCTCCTTTATCAGCTACAATTAGGGCTACTTTCCTTGTTTTCTTTCTTCCCCATTCAATTCAGCAGCCAGGGTGACTTTACCCATCTGACATCACTGTTTGCCAGTTATTAGCATTATTTAATTAGTTCCTTCAGCAAACCAAGTCAATGTCGGGAGCTGTTTCTGTGATTTAAAACACTACCCGCACCGGCTATCTGGAGTCTACTTCTATACAATCTGGGGTCCCCTGGGTTCCAGAACACCTCAGCTGAACTCAGCTGCTGCAACAAAGCAGACAGGGAGAGGGAATCAGTCCCAAAAGAAGTCTGCATCAGAGGACATCCATGCCTCCCACTTCAGCTTTAAAGAAATGCTTCCTGGGCAGCTTTTCAAACACTCTACATGATAGAGATTGTTTGCATGTCACACAAATGGAATGCAAAGTACACAACAAAATACAGCATTCATCTTTCAGCATAGGTGCTGCTGGTAGGAAAATAAGCCTTTGCAAAGGGGCCCGTGATCTCTTCCTCCACCTTGCAATTAACGAAGAGTGAGGAAATAGTGTTAGGTGTCAGTCTGGTGATCAATTTCTGAGCATCTCTTAGAGGCAAGCATTGTGTGGTGCGGAAACACGGAAAAGACCCACCCTCTGCCTGTAAGAAATTGCAGCCGAATGACAGTACAGACGTGTAAAGATGCGATTGGGAGACAGGCCGTAGGGGACTGCCAGGCGCCGGGGGATATGATGCCTTTTCCCCACTGGGAAGACCCCTAGAGGCTATTTGCTCCTCACTCCCCCTCACTCTTGTCTTACAAGGAAAAGGCTCGGTTGGTGGTGGACAAGGGGAAATTGAATCATCAATACTGGAGACATCCATGTGCTGTGGATACGCTATTCCCCAGTCAGGGCTGATGACAAAGCCCCTTTGGCAAACGGGCAAAGGCAGTGAAGGCAGCGAAGGTGGTCAGGGACAGGAGAGCACGAGACACAAAACCTGTGGCTTTGTTTTTACCAAAAATGTTAGGGGAGTCCTTGGGCAGTACCAGAGTGCCCATGTGTAAAGGATGCTCTGGCTAGGTCTAAACAACAATGTATTTTTAAAATGTGGAGCAGGAAAACGGTCAGGTTACATGTGGTCTTCCCGTTTCGTCATAAATGAGGACTCAAATCCACCTTTGGAAACCAATCGGTCACGTATGGTAGAGAAACATTTTCAGGGCCTTGCGGCTGTGCAGAGATAAAGCAAATGCGCCACCGATTCTGGAATGGGGGGTTGATGACCAGGAGGAGGGAGCTGCCCCGCAAAATAATTAAAGGGTGTCTTAGATGAGTTGTACCTCTGCAGACTGCTAGCTTGAGGCAAACTCCCTCTGTCCTTGGAGAGGAGGAGCTCGGGGCCAGGGCCCTAGCCCAGGGAGGGATGAGGACACATGGGAGGAAGGGCATGAGGGGCGCTCCCACTGCGAGCAGGGGAGCCGCCGCCACCACAGTGCCAGAGAGGAAGTGGCTTCTGGACTTCAGCAGTGTCCCCACACAGGGTCCAGACTTACATTTCCTTTATGTAAAAGGCTTTCGGAAAGCTTAGTTAAATGTCAAGATCTGGCCTTATCTACGCTGTGAAGAAGGAAAGGACAGGGTCCTTTTCCATACTGGGGAAGAACTGGTGCAAGGAAACAGTTCCAGGAGCCCCTGGGAAGGCCGTTGTAAGATGGCAAACGTGCCCTGCAGGAGAGCAGGCAGCGTCGTGCCAGAAAGCCGGCGGAGGGGCAGTGCCAGCTGGCGGGTCTGTGGGACGTGCAAGCTTCCCCAGGTACCTTGACAGGCTGGGGAGAGCGGAACCTTCACGTTAGCGCTAGGAAAAGATCTGTTTCTCTTGACAATCCAAAATACTTTATTCTACTGCAAATAATCCCCATGACAACCGCATTTCCATTTATGTCTTAGCTCATAATAACGTGAGAATGCTAACTATTCTTAGCCCACCTTTCCAGTGCACAATATACTCCTTCCCAGCTCTCACAGCTATTTCAATGATCCTACGGTTTCTAAATTTTTCAGAATACTTTTTAAAAAATAGATGAAGTATCAATAGCCAATAAAAGAAACAAAATTTTATTCTATATCTGTAAAAAAAAAAAAAAACTCTCTCAATCTACTTACCACCATTGGTGCTATTTGCATATGCAAGTTGGAAGAAAAAAGTCTGAAACTAGTTCAAAATGGTTTTTGCCAGACTCATTGATATGCTTCAGAAGCAAGTTTTATTATTTTTTTCTAGTGTCTTCCACAGGCCTGATTTCTGACCCACCTCAAATCACTCTTCCTGTGGAAAATCTCATACCTCTATGAATAAATATGTAAGCTCTCCCCTGTTTCACCAGGAAACATCACATTATAAGTAGCTGGGCAACCCAGAAGACACAGACCCAATGACGTGGGGACCCACTGGCCTGTCAGGCCTAGAGAGAAGCACATGCTTTCCCATGTGCTTTGTGCGGTTAATGTAACTCTGATATTGGAAACAGAATCTTGATTCCAAGTTCAGCCTGTCTACGTTTTCTTCCTGGGCAACTCTCAGATCATTCCATTCCCTCACGATGCTTCTCTGCAGGACTGTCCTCCAACAGGAACCCCATTTGCTTAAAGTTTCCCACCCCTCTCTTCTTTCCAGCTCCACTCTCTGGCAAAGTCATCTTCTTTTTTCTTTGTACCAAGAAACATGCAAAGGGCAGTTCTGGTTATTTAATTTCTCTTAATGTCCTTTTCGTTTCTGAGGCCCTGACTCTTGTCTCACACTAATAACATCTAGCCCAGTTTGATTTTCTTTTTTCTCTCCAACATTGCAAATACAAAGCAAGACAAAACCTTCTTTGCTCTGGTACAAGAGCGACTCCAACCACAGCTGGCGGGAAAGTTTGATAGCACTTTGATCTCCCCTTGGCAGCATGAGGGAACCAAAGCTTTTCACCCTGCTGGTGACTAATCATTATTTAATGTCAACTGGAGAAGATTAACAAATTTTAGTAATCCAGATGTGTGTTTTCAATTACCATGTTCCCCAAGCGTGCCACACGCTTTGTGAGAATGAACATTAGGTTGATAACCTAGTACTATTAAAAAAAAAAAAAAGATTAAAATAAATAAATAAATAAAAAGATCATTAAAAAAAAATTCAATGCACTTTGTCTTTACAAACGGTGAAATGCTCTACAACACCATAAAGGAGGCTTTACTTAAGAATGGAGTGACATCACAGTTGTAGGTTTAACGATGTGGTGAGGAAAGTTATTCAATATTTATTGGTCTGGTGAAGTATAAAGACAAAAGGGAAAATAGTTCTCTTTGGGTCTGGACATTCAGGCCTTTCTGGATGAAAAGTCTCAGAGCACAAGATGTTGGGCCTATGGCCTGATGAGGATGCTGGTTCTCTACTCACAGAGATGTTGTCTAAATACGCCAGGGATCTTGTCTTCTGAGAAAAGTCACCAGGAACACCAGCTGGAGGGCAATGGGGCAGAGGGAAAGGGACCGCACAGACACTTGGGGTTAGAGACAGGGAGCTATGTGGAGAACTGGGACTAGGGAAGGGTGGGGGAAATGGCAAGAAATGAGGCTGGAGACGGAGAAGGGGCCCACACCTCGAAGGATTTTCCATGCCAAGGTGGGATGAAAGGGGGACGATGACCTAATCAGCTCTGAGACCTCTGGAGGCAGCACGGAAGATAGGTCGGAGGAGAAAGAGACAAGAAGCAAACAGACCAGCTAGGGAACCTCTGCAAAGGTCCAGGCCCAGAGTGAGAGCCTGAGCACATGCAAGGAGAAGGGGAAATGGATTCCCAGATCATTGCTGGGGCAGACTGGGTGAGCCATCGAATGACTCTCCAGATTCCAGGGCAGTGCAGGGAAAGGGAAGACAGCAAGCAGGTGGATGAGGCAAGTGAAAGCTCAGAGAAACAGCACGGGCGGGCGATAGGGATCTCCTGATCATGGCATTGGTCTTGCTCCCCAGCTGCACCCCACCCCAGCCAACAGCCAGTCCCTCTCCTGCCCTGCTGTTACTTGACCCAGTAGGACCTCCACGGGCACTCAAGACGGGGCATTATATCATTTCTTGAAATGCTGGTCTCGCGCTGTACTGTGAGTGTCGGGGCAGGACCCATACCTTACTCATCTTGTCTTGCTATGTGACAAGTGGCTGATCTTCAACTTTTAATCTACATTTGGGTACAAAAATGGAAAATGGCAAACCAAACTTCAGAGAGGCATCCTCTGTTTGCTTCTCTATATATTGAAAAAGAGTCTAGAAAATTTATTTCGGTCATGACATCGTAGAGATATAAATATGTATGATATATGAGTCAAGGTAGATAAAGAAAATAGCCACCACTGCTAGTGTGACGTGTGTCACATGATAAAGCACTCAAAGTTGACAGTAAGAAGGTGAAGGTTGCTATGTGTCTTGTTCATCTGGGTCCTCCATCCCATTCCCATCGCTAGCTATCCACTCCCCCTCCTACTGGTAGTATTTTCCACCTACTTTTCATATTTATCCATGTTCCTATGTCCTGGGCACCACCCCTTCCCAAATGCAACATATCCATCACCATTCCAGATGAATCGCTCAGCCTTCCTATCCCAGAGCGATATCCCATGCTGTTTCCTTTGCCTAGAATATCCTCTCACCATCTTTCCTATTTGCCAATATTTAACAGTCCTTATTTTATTTAATTTCTTAGTAGCGTGTGATACTGTTCACTGTATACAACTCCAAATGTGCTTCGTTTTTCCCACTGGAAGGCAATAGCATATAAGAGTTCTGGCTCTTGAGTTATTTTCTAGTTGTGTGATACTGAACATATTATATAGCCCCTCTAAATCTCAGTTTCCTCATCTGTAAAAGAGAAAAAATAAGTATCTCTATCTGCCTCTATTAACCTGATATAAATTTTGCATAGGGTTAGTGTGAGGATTAAATTTTATGATGTATATGAAGGGCTTAATATAGTCCTTAGCACATAGCAAATTGCTGAATACTTCTTAGAAGATGTTATGCTCATTATATTATTTAACTTTTAATATCACTACTCTCCACCTTGCTGCCCAAGGCATATCCCTTGCCATCTGAGATACCTTTTCTTTCCTTTTCCTTTTCTTCACTTCTCCCTGTCCTTCCCCACAACCAACCAGTCACTAAATTCTATAAATTCTACCATCTGCATATCCTTTGCATATTGGTCAAGAGCCCAAGCCACACAAAATAAGCATGAACTGAATAAGAAAGCTTGAAAATAAGGCAAGTCAAAAGAAAGAAAAATGTGGCTGTAGAGAGAAAGGTATTGTCAATATCATTGATAATTAAGCCTTCCTGAATAAGGAACAAAAACAGTATCAGTGTCTCAAAACTATTAACAGACTGTGTCATGAGATGTTCTTAAAATCTCCACTTCTATATCAAACCCTTAAATATATAATTGGTCTTATTCTTGAACACAGTGGAGGAAGGACCGCTCACACAGCTAACTTTGAAAGCTGGCGATGTACCTTATTTGGAACAGACTGGCAAATTATGTAAGTCGGCTAGGAATAAGAAAAGTCGGCATATTTTTCATTTAGATTGACAGAAGTCATTATGTGAATAAAACCAACACTTCATTCAGTACTATGTCTTGGATCTGTGAAAGGATATTTGCTACAATGAATCTCCCAGCCAAGGGCTCCATAGTGGCTACAAGTTGCCCAGTTAAGTTTCCATATATTGGAGTATGACTTCCATTTTCTTAAATGAAGAAAACACTGTATGATTAAACTACCATATATTATACATAAATTCCTTTAATGAACATTTACCAAGCACCTGATAAAAGCAAAGTACCAAGTTAGAGACCCTAAGGTCCACGATATTCCCGAAGTCATTGCTGGCACATCAGCATTCAATCACCCTGCTATAATCCAGGTCCCAATGTCTGCAATCCTTTTTCCCCCCAAGAATTTCTTCATAGAACTATTTTACCTCTTGAACACCCTGAGGAATTTTAAAATAATTTTGACACTTTTGAATGATAGTTATTTTAAATAAAATATTTTAAATTAGAAATATACTAATAGAACTTAGATAATATTTATGAAATATAAAAATAAAATTTGGGCCAGGCGCGGTGGCTCACGCCTGTAATCCTAGCTCTCTGGGAGGCTGAGGCGGGTGGATTGTTTGAGCTCAGGAGTTCGAAACCAGCCTGAGCAAGAGCGAGACCCCGTCGCTACTAAAAATAGAAAGAAATTAATTGGACAACTACAAATATATAGAAAAAA
The DNA here is from genome assembly GCF_000956105.1 of Propithecus coquereli. NCBI lineage: Eukaryota > Metazoa > Chordata > Mammalia > Primates > Indriidae > Propithecus > Propithecus coquereli. The sequence goes on from NW_012145523.1 coordinate 3,892,887, forward strand.
TTAGCTGAGCATGGTGGCACACGCCTGTAGTCCCAGCTACTCGGGAGGCTGAGGCAGGAGGATCCCTTGAGCCCAGGAGTTTGAGGTTGCTGTGAGCTAGGACGCCACGGCACTCTAGCCCAGGCAACACATTGAGACTCTGTCTCAAAAAAAAAAAAAATAAAATAAAATTTGTTCTTCCCAATCAAGGTGTTATATATTTTCAAGTAATTTTAATTTAGAAGGTAAATATATGATTTGGGCATAAAACATTATTATTATTTTATTATTATTATTTTGAGACAAGGTCTTATTATGTTGCCCAGGCTGGTCTCAAATTCCTAGGCTCAAGTGATCCTCCCACCTCAGCCTCCTGACTAGCTGGGACTACATTTAAATTTTTTAAATGACTATACCTTATTTAGTATTAGAATCAAATCTATAATAAAATGTAGACAAATCAAAATATATGTTATAACATTTTGAAAAATCTGCCTCAATTAACCTGATATAAATTTTGTACTCCTTAATCATCTTATTGACTAATAGCCAAAGTAGATAGTTTTAATTTCAGTAAATAAAAACTACATTGGATAAAATTATCATTATGTTTTCTTTTAAATATTATTTTCTTAAGTGCTAGAAACACCTTAATGTGCCTTATAAAAAAAATGGTATTATCATTTTATATTCTGCTTGTTAACTTCCTATATTTAACCAATGGTCATGAATATTAAATTAACAATATATAGCTTAGAATAAAACCTATTTAAAGCTACATAATGACTGAAACCAGGAGCTCTCAGCTCTAGGTGTTCTGCTGAGTGATAAACCAGCTAAGAAATGGGAACCCTCACTTGATCCCCACTAACTACCATGCATGGCTACTTGCTACACGTTTGCTGGCTCCAAAATCCATTCCTTTTTAAGGAAAGTTTTTAAGCAATAATTATACTTTGCTTATAGTTTTTCAAGGATATCAAAACAAATGTCATTACTGAGACAAATTCATGGACCCCCTAGAGGTTTCAGAACCATCAGCTGGGAAGCACTTTACATTTTGAAAATGCATTGCCCAGGACAAGGAGATGAAGAGGCTTGGAGAGCATCTCTTGTACAAGGGACAATTTAAAGTCAGGAATATGATTCCCTGCAGGTGAAAGATTAAATGAGAAGAAAAGTGGAATTGTCTCGCATTTATTAAAGGCTCAAATGACAGGAATAAATTAAGGTGCAAAGGAAGAAAGAGGAGAAAAAAGGAAGCAGGGGTGGGATGAAAAAGGACCATATGTTTGTGTGTCTTCCTTTGTGCAGAAGCTCTAGATTTTTTGTTGTGATAAAGAAGTCCCAGAAAGTGAAAGAAAGCAAACTCATGCCCAAATGAACTGGATAATTTCTCTATGAATAGGAAATATTTTGTCAAGAACCAGAAATTTCTTTTGATAATCAAAGTCATGAATGAATCCAGGTGGCAGAATGTATCCTCTCATCTGTCTTTCTGGGCTCAATCTCCTGGTTGCTTCATGAAAAGCACTACTGAAAACGCAAGGAAATTAGAGATGATCTAAAACAATATTTGATTTATGTCACTTGATGAGTAAATATCAAGGACATGTAAATTCTCCTCAAAAAATAAGAAAATCAAAGACTCAACACTGATAAGCACATAAAAGAAAAATTAAATGTTATCCTACCTGAGAAGTGTAACTTTCCTAAGGATACAGTCACAGTAGTCATAAGATTCTCAAAGGGGAATGTGACCCCCAAAATTTAAGAGCCACTGTTGTAGATAAAATAAGAAAATATCAGTTAAAGATACAAGGTTTTGATTTGTCTTTAATCACTGGAATGAACAGAATTTTTCCATTTTGTTATTATTATTTTCTGTTGTCAGGAATTAGAATAAACTAAAAGGAATTATAATAAACTCATATGATAAATTAAATAACTAAATAAAATAAAACCTATATAATAAAGCCCCCCCAAAAGGGGGTTAAAAACTATAAATCAGTTCCATTGGTTTTGAAAAGAGTCATCTGCACAGAATTCTCTCCAATGCGGCTACCCACCTCCAAAAATCCTTTAGTTCTTCAGATGGGCAGGTCACCCAGACAGGAAATTAGAGGGAGAAATACCTGGGAGGCAGTCTCAGTACCTGACCAACCTCAGAATCATGCCTAGAAACAAGCCCAAGGCCTCTGATTCTCAGTTCAAGACCAGCTTTTCTTTCCCACCTTGCAAGATGCTTCACAGGTGAGACTAACCCTTGTCCTTGGTTTAGAGATGGCCTTGAACAACAGGAAAAGGAGATAGCTAGACACTGAATAGACAACTTTCTCTGGAATCCAAAAGCCAGCAGCATCTTAACACTGAATTACAAAGGCATTCAACGCTGGTTCAATGAACATAATCCCCCCAGGTGCAGCTTTACTATACAGCAGGATATTAAAATGCACAATGAAGTCTCTTTCCTTGGGAAGAAAGAAATAGGTAATAAAAAAAGTCCTCAAAGATCTTGAATAGCAGAGTGATGAAAGGACAAGTGGGAGGCCCGTGGTGAAGAGGGGAAGAGAGAGATTATAAAATAATTGGATCTCACCCAGGAAGCAGACAAAGCACACAGAAACCATATTTTAACGATGAAAAAGCAAAAGGATACAGCTTGAAATATGTTAATATCATTTGAAACCTCATCAGCCCATAAATGGTGTCTTGGACTGTAACAAAGAAAGTATCACCAAATGGGGGAAGAGAAGGTAGCAGTGAAGGACAGCTCTCTGGAGAACAACCCCAGGGCAGCAGAGGACAACAATTATTATTCCATCCTGCCATGAACACGAAATGCTTTTCCTCTTAGATACCTAAGTTTGGAATTAACTCAGAAGCACCATATGTGCAAAGAGTGCAAAGATAATAAGTGGTTCGCTGTGCTAAAACTGGCTGCATAATCTTCTCTGCATTGTTAACTTACAAAATGTACAAAAGCTCAGAACAACCCAGTGCTAGTCAAACTGGGCTGGAGAGGATGGAGACCACGGCCAAGGTTAAAGGTGATCAACTTAGTGAATCCGTAATTACACAAATGACTTAGAAGGTAGAAAAAAGTCTTTTCTATAAATGCAAATAGAAAAATGAAGTCAACATTTAAAAGCTGATGTGATTAAAAAGCAGATCAGTGGTTGCTGGGCTGAGGGTGGGAACACAGACTGACTGCAAACGGGCGAGAGGGAACTTTCTGGGGTGCAAATGCTCTAACATTGCAGAGTGGGATGGTTGCACGACTCCATACATTTATTAAAATCACTGAATAATACACTTAAAATGGGCAAATTTTATGGTATGTAAATTATACCTTAATAAAGCTGCAATCATTTTTTTTTAATTTTAAAGTTGACAGGCTTAAAAATTCAACAGTATTCTCTTTCTATAAAACAGTTGTACCGTATTTCTCAGTGATGAGTTAGTTACATTAAGAATGTTCTTCTTCTACCGTTGGGAATATAAATTTTTATGATAATGTAAAATAAGATTCTTAAGTTGTTCAAATTACTCTAAATGACTTACTTTCATTATTATTAATAATCCAAATAACAACCAAAGTAGCAAGAAACAAAGAAATTGAAAGAAGATATTTCAGTAGTTTTCTCAACATTTACTAATCTTTTGGCAACCCAGTCGAGCCCTTTCCAACATAGGCGTCTGTTAACGTTAATGCGTTTAAACACTGACAGATCACCTCAATTTTATCACTTCAGAAGAAAAGTATTTTTAAATTCCAGTGGGCAAAATTGATAAAGTTTAGCAACAAATGGTGAGTATTCTCAAGAAAAAAGGATGCACCTAAATTTTATACACTTCAAGCATTCGGAAACACCACGTAGCATCAAGTATGGCACCGTGGTTAGGAATGTCGTTCTGCCTCGACCAGGTACTAATCACTTGGGCCAGTTACGTTTCCCCACATTCTGCATCTGTAAAATAGAGATGATAACAGTATCTACCACATCATTCTGTTAACGTGGTAAAAGGAAAAACTTCAGTTAATGCCTAGCATACAGTAAGAAATGCTAGCTGCTGTTCTGTGCTCATTGATGTTATTATCCCTGGGTTGGGTTCAACATACAGGATGGTTTTATTCTCTTTCCTGCAAAGCCTCACCCCCAGGGACAGCTCCAGTCCTTTACCCTTCTGGAAAGCCAATTACTCAGCAATGTTCATGCCAACTGGAGAAAGTGTTTCCAGCTGTTGTAACAGAGAGTATCTTCCAACTTTGATGCATTACACAATGTGTTATCGCTCATCTTCTGGCACAAGCTGGTGCTGTATCCCCGAACTGGTCTGACATACTCTCTTCAGCTGATATCGAACCAAATTAAAAGGCAAATAGGACAAAGGAAAGTCACATGAGTAGAATCCATGTACAGTGGAGCCATTTACACCGGTTCTTCCAGATGAGAGGGACACCAGAGACAGAGAAATGCAATAATTTAAATATATAGGGTAAGGCTTCATTTTTCCCTGCTGAAAAAAAGTAATTTTAAGACCTTGAAAACATAGCATCATTAATGTCGCCAATCCTCAAAGCAGACTCACATTTCCTCTGGTTCTTCCTCTATTTCTCTTGTGCCCCAGAAGATATGTACGTGGGTATAAAAATGCCCAGGTCAGTTCCTACACATTTTGATAATCTTACAAAATTTTGAAAATAACTTCCCTCTTCCTTTGACTTATGAGAGAAAATGAATGGGAACTTCATAGACCTGATTGCCAACCACATACGTCAAAGGGAAAGTGCAGCCCCATGAAACGAAGGGCTCGTACACTTATTATTTATTTTCTGGGCTTCTAGAACATACCATAAGCTTTGAGCACAGGGACTAATTTTAATGGAAATCGATTTACTAGCATGCTGGTATACAAAAGTAGGCTTTTTCATATTATTCCAATTCTGAATGCCCTAGAAGTGTTATTAATTAAACTATAAAGTAAAACATGCCTTTCAGTTATTTAAAATATGAAGGCAATGCTGCTTTAGAGTGTTTCGGCAGTCACATTTCCAAACAATACAAGGACACCTTCAAATAAGACTAGCTATAGTAATCATCTCCTACTTATATGAATGCACAAATGTGACAATGCAAGTTTCTCTGGCAATGAATCCAGGGAGTCCTCGGAGGCCTCTTCCCCTTACGATTCCATTGTGAGGAATTCTTCCAAGTCCTCCCACTAACCTCTGAAAGAGAACTGAGATATTACCAACACCTGGCACAATGCCTGGCACAGAATCCATGCTCAACAGATGTTTACTGATCTAACAAATCTAAGAAACATGCACATTCTCAACATTAAAAGGCATTTACATTAAAACGTTAAAGCACAACCATCTTGATCCAATTTGGCAAAACCAAAGACAACTTAATCTGTGAATAGTCTGTTCACCTAACAGACCCTGTGATAGGTCTTTGTTTTTTATGGCCACTGTCAGCAATGGGCATTCTGCACAATAAAATAATTAGAGATTAGAGTTCTTCCAGCTGAAAGTACCCCAAAGGCATCAGAATGTGATCTTCTGAGATTCTCCCTTTTCCTATAAGGTTAACAACTATTGTCAAATGCACCAAGAATTTTTATAAACAGACGTGTTTTTTAAAATACACAGTGGATAAATCTACCAATTTGACATGAAATGTAAATAAAGGAGAAAAGGAATTTTTGCTATAGAAGAAAATGATGATGTTACCAAGAAACAAAATGGCCAGCATGCCTATGCTATTCCTTTCATAGGACAGCAAACCCAGAAATGGCCGGAGAAATGTGTAAGTAATTCTATTTTTCCCAGGGCCATACCACTGATCAGTGACAGAAATCAACCTTTTATTGGTTCTTTGTAGAGAGACCCTGCTTATTTCTAGAGCATACCCCCCACCACGTTTGGAGCTATAACCCCAGAGATGGAATTGACCTTCCCATTCAAGAGGGTCCCCACTGATGGGGTCAGTGGGCATGGTATGGCTGTTTGCAAAGCCCTGTCTGCCCTAAGCAGTGTGCAGTCACTGCCAGCTGACAGCTGAATTAAGTCAGCGATACCTCCTCAGTCTCTTAACCTCCCAGGCTGTGTTACAAGAAAACTACTCTAATTCTGATCACTAGGTGGTTCCTGCACATCAGTTTATCCCATCCATTACTGTTCTCAGCAGCCGAGTGTGTGATACGTAAGACACTTGGCCACTAAATCCCTAGGCATGCTGGCTGGAAATTATTTTCAAAAGTTACCCCTCCATTTCCTGCACACATTAAAAATGTCCCCATGTCCTTCTAGGCACTGTCCACGTTAAGAATTTTCTCTTACGTACATTCTCCACCTGATAACAGTTGAAGATCTAAAATCAGCTCTCAGGAACAATTTTAACGACTTCCCATCACTCCCACAAAAGACAGCCAGAAGCAGCACGAGGAAAATATTCAATTTGTGCAGCGCATGGAGGGAGCACACACCAACTCCTAACAGCATGGGCACTCTGTGGCAACCGTGTACATTAATCTCTTCCTCTGGATCAGCACTTCCACAGTATTTGTTCAGCCTTCCCTGAACCTCTTAACCTTCGATTCTTCTCCATGCAGGACGCCACACATGGGCAACCCATTGAGGCCAGACTGCAGTGGGAACACATTTCTTACTAATGCACTGGCCGCTTTCCAGAATGTTGCTGCTGGCAACCATACCTTGCCATCTGATGTCAACATTGGCATTGGGAGGATGCTAATAAAACTGCTAAATCAGCTAAAATTAATGTTTAATGCCATCTCCCATGCAAAAACAGCCGGGGTTTGCCATCTTCAGGTCTTTGGATTCTGATGTTCCATTCACACTCTTTAGTCTCCTGAGCAGTGCTTCTTAAACTTTAATGTGACTATAGATTGCCTGAGAATCTTGCTGAAATGTACATCCTGCCTCAGTAGGTCTGCGTGAGGCCTGAGCGTCTCATCTCTACACACTCCCTGGTGGCACTGCTGCTGCCATCCCTGGACCACTCTTCGTACAAGCTTAAGAACAGGAATGAAGCACATTCCTAAGCACACAGTAGGACTCTTCACAACTTTTTTCTGTGGTGTAACTAGTTACCAGCCCCCATACTATTAGAGAAACATCAGAAGTAAAATGTCTGATCTTTTTTTTTTTTTTTTTAAAGATAATGCTTACCTTCAGTTATTTTTTTCTTTTGGAAGATTTTTTTTTAAAAAAATAAAATATCAACTTTATCTTTCTATATGCCAAGGTAAGTTTAGTTTATAGTCTTCCAAATAGAGAAAAAGAGTAAAAAGATCTCTTGTAGGAGCACTCCTAGCCCATATTTCTATGATTCTACTTACCAGAATATACAAGTTAAAATCAAGAAACGTCATTCAACAAATTTTAAGCATCTAATGACAGTAGTTGAAAATACAGAAATCATTAAAGCATTGTCTTCCTTCTCCAGGGTATTTTGGGCTCACACAGGAGCACAAATGGTTATATCACAAAGCAAGAGTGATTATGCACCGAAAGAGAATTACCTTGTGTTTTTTTCCCTCAGGGACTCATAAAGGATCATGGTGACCATGTTCCTATTGACCTAAAAAGCCTGTTATCTGGCATTTATGGAACAATACTATACTTATTTAATCAGACAGGTTTTGAAAAATGTGAAATTTTTAAGAGGATTCTAGACAAAGCGGATGAGTTCTGAGATACTTTTAACCTCCCATAACTTATTATGTTGAATAGCATCTTAAGAATAAATACTTTACATGCTATCTGCTCCTCAATCTGACTTTGTCACGCTATTACTCTCAGCTGTAGGTCAGAACACAGACGAGAGACGTTCTATACCAGAGAGGAAAACACTGGGCAACTTGGCTTCAGAGGATCTTACACTGGGCAGTAAAATAACAAAGTTAGAAAGGGGACAGTTTAATACATTTCCCACATAAATGGACATACCATCATGTGAAGTTACCGGCAAGAAACCAAATTGTATACAGAGAAGGATCTGAACTTTTGAAAAGAAATAGGCAAAAGAAATAGCCCAACATATGAGTGGTGGCCATCTTGTCAATGTGACTGTGGGTAATTTTAATTTATCTTAATATTTTCCCATGTGCTTCAAAATTCTTTACATTGATTATATATTAATCTTACACAGGAAAAAGCCAATTAAAAAATAAATCTCCCATCTGTCCTTTTGTTTCTTGGGCATGTTGTTTACAACATAGTTCAGATTTCAAATTGGATTTTTAAAGTTCCATTTAATTTCTGAAACTGCCTTCTTTCACTTAATTTAGTTTCAAGGATTTAAACTAATCAGAGAAATCTGCTGCAACATATTGCACTCTGCCATCACAAACACCCTTGAATACTGTAGGTTTGTGTCTCTGTAATAATTGGGCCAGATGCTTTTCATGTGAATCTCTTATTGGTCCATCACCAATTCTTAAATCCACAGAACGTATTGATCAGCTCTTCTCTTCGTACCCTGGATGGCCGAGGCAATGTCAGGTTTAGAGCAATTCTCCTGACTCGGACAGTGAGAAGTTTCTAACAGAATATCTATTGTTCCCTACAAAATAAAAGTGCTTTCAATAGCAAAAATGCTCTAAAATGGGCAGATATATACATTTTTAATTATCCTAGAGACTTTCATGAAGAAGGATGCACGCCTTACAATCTGTGTTTATGCTGCAGAGAGCACCACCCTTGTTTACAGCTACACATGACCACAGCCCACAGGGACTAAGTCAGCTCCTACATGGTCATGACCTGCATGCACCTTGATGAACATTGCAAGTGATGTTCTAATGCCAAGCAGATAGCCCACAGAAAACTGGTCAATTGTCCAGGCACCTGGTCATTCAATCATTTATTAAACAAGCATTTACCAGGTCAAGCTCTGGAGATTCAAAGGCCAATAGGACACCTTTCCTAGCCTCTTCCTATGAAATCTGAAGGGGGAGACAAGCGTGACAACAGACCAGCATAATCAAGAGTTGCACGGTTACATACAATGACAGTGAACGGGCTCCAAGAGAGGGAGTCATCAATTTTACAAGGGGAGGTCAGGAAATGTTTCATTGAGATGAATCTTGAGAAATGAGCAGGTTCTTGCTTTGCAGAGCTGTGATGAAGATTCAACGAAGTTACACCGAATCATCAATGTAAATACATGTAGCAACTAGCACAGTGCCCAGCACAAAGAAGTATGGAAGAAATGACTGTAAAAATAATATTAATATTACTTTCTTGGTGGGGTGGATTGCCAACAGATAGATGCCCCTAAGGAATGACTCGTACAATTGAAGAAGCAAGTGAAGAAAATAATATCTGGGTTGCATTCACAAGTGACTGACAATAAACGGGATGATAAAAATATTTCCATTAGTAGTTCAGTTACAGCAGTTCAGTTACACTGGAAACAACGCAAAATGACCGATTCTACATCCATGATATTATACAAGTGTCCTGTGCTTTTAAGAAAGCCTGGAATATGAAATCAGAAGGGAGAAGGACTAATATCTGTAATATCTATAGAGAAACTATCATGGGTAAAGCTAGGGCCTTTATATACATATTTTGTCCATTAACTATCACACCAATATTATGAGGTATGCATTGTTATTGCCATTTTAAAGAAGAAGAAATTGAGATTCAGAGAGTTTATTTAACTTTCCAAAGGTCATGCCACTAAAGAGTATTAAAGTTAGGATTTGGTTTTTGTAAATGTCTCATTCCAAATTCCATGCTCTTTTTATTCTAAAATGAAGCAATCCCACATGAAAAGCCACATTTACAAAGGAAGATGTGATTAGTCTTTTTTTTTTTTTTTTTTCGAGACAGGATCTTTCTCTGCTGCCCAGGCTAGAGTGTGGTGGCATCACCACAGCTCTCTGCAACCTCAAACTCCTGGGCTCAAGCAAGCCTCCTGCCTCAGCCTCCCAAGTAGCTGGGACTACAGGCACACACCACCACACTCTGCTAATTTTTTTCTATTTTTCTGTAGAGATGGGGTCTCACTCTTGCTTAGGCTGGTCTCAAATTCCTGGCCTCAAGTGATCCTCTTACCTCAGCCTTCCAAAGTGCTAGGATGACAAGTGTGAGCCACTGCACCCAATCTGATAAGTCATTATTAAAGAATAATTTTAAATAGTGAGTTCCTTCAGCACATTTAAAATATTATTTTTTTTCAAAAACAATTCAAAGTCTTAGCTTTTCCAGTGTAACAGCTATCAACAATTGGGTACCAAACACTGCTAAATTTGTCACATAAATTGCTTCACTTAGTTCTCATGACAACTTACTAAGCAGGCATTATTATTATTATTCCCAATATACAGATTATTGTATAAAACTGAGGATTATCAGAGAGTTGACTGTTCCCAATGGGAGGACAGATTTCACTGTGCCCAGGGTAGAAGACAGATTGGAACTCAAGTCTATCAGTCTATGAAATCAGTGTTTTTCCTCTGTATCATGTTACCGCATATATCTATGCTTAAATTACAGTCTACACAGGCAGATTTCCTCTTTGTAAGTAAATTCAACACACAGGACTTTTTTAAACTTAAATAATCAGTAAGATGGGGACACTGACTTAATTTTCCAGGCCTGGATGAGAAAACTCAAGCTAGATTTTTCAGACTGAAAATCTAAGCCCAGCTGACATTTTTTTTTTTTTTTCCTTTTCTTTTTTTGGCAGGGAGAACTGACTGATCAGCTGACTTTAAAGTAAGTCCAAATTTTCCCATCACCCAAACATGCTCCCGCCAGGCACAGGAGATTCACGGGTCAGGTCAGGGCTCCCAGTCGTCACAGCAGCCACAGAAGTTACCACCAGGAGGCGATCCTACAGCCAGTAGACTTGTAGAAGTACCCCAGATGCCCTCCACAAACTCCAGGAAAGGCGTCATCTTCAGTACCGCAGTGGAACACTAAGAGAACTTAGAATTCATTTTACAGCAAATTAGAATTCAATTTACAGAAAACCGACTTTTGCTGGAACTAATCTAAGCCTCAAAAGATTCATCTCTTCAGGCACCCATAATTGATTACATTCTCAGAGGAGCTCAGACTGGAAAAAAGGAATTTAACTCTTCCCAATTTGGAGGAATTAATATCTACATAAGGACCAGTGTAGCTCACAAGTCCTGAATATCAACCAAAGATATGTAACCTAAAATAGCACATTCTATTCTGAACGCTTGAATTTTCGAAGTGTCATATGATTTTTAAGCTTCTTTTTCTTTGAAATCAGCTGTTTCCATCAATTTACAGCTCTAATAAATCATGAGGTTTAACATGTACCCTGTGCTTTTGTAGAAAATTTTAATTTGACATTTTAAAATGTAAGCTAAATTACTTGTATCAACTGTTTTCTTACACCAATTGCAAACAAAACTAAAAAGTGTTAATTCACTTTTACAACACAGATAATGTACCAAATCATAATATTAATAGTACATAATCTTCATATTGAGAATGAAGGGTTTTAATATGCTTGCAGAAGTTAATTAGAGCTGTCACAGATAACTCCTACTAATAAAAAAAGGGAAAATGCCACTATTACTAACATCTATAGAAAATCTCCTTTTCCATTCCAGCTAATCTTATCAGATCCTAAATTCCTTACTTTTTATTTGGAAACCTCTGGTTTCCAAATTTTCTACACTCATCAACTGCTATAACCAAGTTCAGATGTCATAGTAATGCGTACCACTTTTTTAATTTGTGAGAGGAAGACATATTCTAAGCTCTCTAAACTCAATGGTGGACCGAATTATTTTTACCTCAGATTAGAATTAAATATTAAAAACCAAAAGGAAAAAATAAAGATGATTTTGTGATATCTGATTCATAGATTCCTACTGATCATCATTACCATTTCCTGAATTTCAATAAACTCCTACACTAAACACGTAAAATAAATGGCTGCAGTTATTATGACTCATTTACAAGCATCTTTTGATCTTTACGTTTATAACAGACAATGGGGATTCATGATCAAAAGATACAGAAAAGATATAGTAATATATTAATTTATTGACAGCTGCGGGGATGTCCTCAACCTGGCAGCCATGACGCCTCTTCTCACTGTTTACCATCGAAATCAGTTTAGGAATATCCTTACTTCAGTGAGTTATTCCTAAATCATTCTAGCTGCTAGCAGTGGTGGATTTTACAAAGTGCATGACCTATGTGAAATGTCCATAAGATAAAACTATAACATAAAAAATATAAAATATCCCTGAGTTTTCCTCTACTACTGAAGTATGCTTCAATGTTGCAGAGACCTGCAATGTTGAAGAGTAGATAAGATGGGGAAGTGCATATATTTTCTACTTAAAAAGCAATCTAGTTTATCACTGCAATATTTCAGCGGGAAGGGAGGATCACTGGGAAGTGCCTTATCTATGATCTTTACAGTATAAATTATCTGTTTAGGCACTTGCTGTTCTAAGACTTGCTGTTCTATGTTTCTGAGCAAGAATTCAATAACCACAGATTTAGCAGATTTAGCAGCTCAAGACAGCCAGCTTTGCTTTCCCATAAAAGGAGTCAGGAGATATGCAAGAGTATCTTTGTAGCAAATCTGGTAACTTCGAGGCTTATTTTAATCACTTAAAAAATAGTCATACTCCTTACCGCCTCTAGGAGTAGCCGCTTGGCAGGGTGAGTGAATAACCCACAGCAAAGCCCCAGCATCCACAGTTTGGACTGGGGCAAGAGGAAGAGACGCTCAGGCTCTCAGATCCTGCAAATCCTCCCCTCGGATATGGAGGAAGGGGATGTGATTTTAACCGTCAGTGAGAAAATGTTCCCTTTTCTTCTTTGGGGGTCCTTAATCAGGGCCCAGATAAAAAATGCATCACTGAAAATGAGCATGACAAGTGCTTCCTTAAACTCCCCAGCCACTCCAGCAAAGCACCTGATGGCGTATGTGGTGGGCAGTCATCCTAAAGGCTGGGAGGAGGAGAAAGGTTGGGCAACCTTGTACCGAAGCTTCAGGGCCCCTGAACAAAGAATGGCCTTGAAATCACCAGGAAGGGTTTGCTCACAGATAGCCTGCTCACAACGGGCATCCTGACCAACTGCAGCTTCCTGCAAAAGCTTTCCTAAATGGTGCAGCTTTTCCAATATGTTCATTTCCTCAACTCAGCCTAAAAACCTCAAAAAAGTGCTGTACAATGAACTCTTCAGTTAGGGCTTAATGCAAACCCAGGAGGCAAGCCAGCAAGGAATGGTGGCAGAAAAAAACGTTAGAACAGCATGTGGTCTACGCCCTAGAGCGCCCATCTCCTCTGGGTAACATATTAAACAGCAAAATCCCTGCGTCAACAGTTTCCCCCATGGCTAAATCTGCAGGCTGCCAGAGGCGATCTGAAAAGCCTTCCCTGCCTGCATATCACCCCCTCTCCGCATTTGCTCAAAGCACTCAAGCTATTCACTTTTTAAACAATTCTACTTCCTCAAAACTCAAAAAGAAATTTTACCTTTAAATACTTTATTGGGCATTGGATTTCCCATATTGTTTACAGAGTTGATGTGAGGGCTCAGTTAAACTACTAAAAAAAAAAGAGGTGGGACAAGTAATCTTAGGGTGATGTCCTGTTGACAGTGTATGGACCGCAAAACTACATGGGCTGGGTAAGAGGGTGGCAGCATGGCCACTATGGCCAAGCATCATTCCACAGGGCGGCTTGGAGGAAAGTGGTTTATTCTTGGGCTTATCAAGCCTTCACCTCTGCCAGGGCTGTCAAAAAATTCTATTCTAACAAACTGCTTATGGGGCAGATTTCTCTTTTGAACCGAAACAACTCTAAAGACTCCTGGGGTCCATGAGGAAGCATCTTTGTTCCCACTGGGAACCCAAGCAATACGTCTTTATGTTCTTTCCACTTTATCATCCAACTCCTCAGCAGCCTTCCACCACTCCTGCTATGATGACAACATGCCGACAATAGAAAGAAACGCCACAACAGCAAACTGAACGCTTGACCAAAACACAGTTGAGTGCAACAGTCAGCAGATTGACTGCAGGGAAAAAAGCACAGAGCAGAAATCTCTCAGATGATATTCCCTGGACAAATCACCCCCTTGACAATTCTTTCTCAGTACATTTACATCTGTCTAGTGCTTTCACATAAACTGCTATGGTACCGTGGTTACCGGCAGCACGAGCTCTGGAGCGAGACCGGTTCAAATCCCAACTCTGCCATTTATAGTTGTGAGGTCTTGGGCATGTATTTGACAAGTTCTGTGCTTTAGTATCCTAATCTGTTAAATGGGGATAATAAACATGCTAATACATACAAAGCACTTAGAACAGTGTTCAATAAAGCTGTCATCATGATAGTTCAAAATTATTTTCATGTTTAGTATCATAGTTGCTCCACAAGCACTCTATAATACAGAGATCATTTTATCCACGTTTTACTGATGAGTGTAATCAGCCTAAGTCAAGTGTTTGCTAAAAGCATAACTAATCCAAGGCTGAGCCAAGATTGACATTAAACCTGGGATTTTCACTAAACCTGGGGCTTTTTCCCATTACATTGGATTATTTACAGGTAAACCACAGCAAATTAGCTATTATAAAATATCCGCACTAGATAAATTCAGAAAGGAAGAAAACAACTGAGAACATCCTACCTATTCTAGGAATTAATTCTTGGAATAAACAAAATTAAATGATTTGTTGATAGCAGATGGAAAAGCTGATTTTTATATTCAGTGTATAGCAATTTGGAACTCCCAAAATTATGAGGAATGGACATAAGGAAGGAAGAAAAAGATTTATCAACATGTATTCTTTATTCTAAATTCTACTTTTATGAAAATAGGTAAACTCCCATCTTGAGAAAACTCAATACATGAAAATACAAAACTATAAGATGACTGAGTAACTCATTAGAAGTGGAACCACTGAAGGGCTTAAATGTTCCTATGTGAAGCTTGCCGTATTACTGCTACTATAATTCAAAAGCCAGCAGTGGACTTTCTGGTCGTTGATGATGTTGGTGACATTCAGATCTAGAAGACCGAGAACCTCATCCCTCGGAATCCTTATACGCGTGACGCTTAGGGGCAAGTATTATGAGACATGCTGAAGACTAGTAAATATAAATGAACAACCAGCACATATTCCTTCTTTCCTAATGAATTTTACAATTCAGAGCGTTTGAATGGATCCCTGAGGGAGGTATTCTTTCATGACTAACATTCTTTCTAATATTAGTTAGCATCTATTTCTAATACATAAAGTTTGAATGCGTCACAGTCCAAGAACTTGTATGAGTCTTCTATTTAATAAGATCAATCTTTTAATTTATGAATCTAGTTTTTATTTTAATATGTGCTATACTATAAATCATTCAAATTATCCCTCAAAATTAAAAAAAAAGAATTTTGATACAGTCACATTAAAAACTAAATTTCCAGCCAAGATAGTGTACTAAAAAATATAATCTTAAACAAAAAGACAGTGGCAAGCTCTGAATGACTAGCAAATCATGCTATACATTATAATCAGTGTTTGTTTATTTAGCTCACCATCAGGGTTCTGTCAAATCTTTACAAAAGTCCACACATGACACAGAAAAGCAATGCTTTTTTGGGGCTCATCTGACCAACTCACATTAAAATGTCCTCACCCATCCAAGTCAGCTGATGTTCATTCCATAACTAAAGAAACCTCCCTTTCATTTTAATTCTGGAAATTATGTTTTAAACACAAGACGCATAATGTTCCAGAAATATGTCTCTTAAAGCCATCCAGATGGAAATATGTCATTCCTTAGATATATATTTTAAAACCTATAAAGTTTAAATAAATCTCACTAGTGAACACTCCTGGGACATAAAAATCACAAAATATTATTTAGGTCAAAGAAATGAGTTAGATTTTTCTCTACTGGTCACAGTTTATCTCTATGCCTCAGTCATGCTTAAGGCTGTAAGACATATGACAAAATTGAAAACAGATAACTGAAAAGAATCATTATATGCAGCAAAATAATAACTAAAAAAAAGAAGAAATTCCTGAGTAACCATTTCATCTTCAAAGATAGGCCTTTTTTTTTGTCTTTATTGCTATGGATAATCCTGCCTGGTGTGAGACCAACAAGTACATAACTGTTGACTCAATGAGCCAACTCCCTCAACAACTTGAGCAATGCTTGCTTCAGGGCCCTACCATATGTCACACATACCCCCCACTCTCTGGTTCTGGCCTTAAAGTCGAAGTCGCGCCCCAACGCCTCTCTTACCTGTTTCCCGTCCAAGGTGTACAGGCGTTTCACCACTCCCGAGTCCAGCTTGATGGCGTCGGTGATATCGGTGAGCACCTGCTCAAACGAATGGGCAGTCTTCTTGTTGAGCAGAATCCTGACCGCTTTCCGCGGCTTCACCCCGCTTCTGATGATGGTGACCAGCTTGGGCCGAATGAAATCTTTGTTCTCTCGCACCTCTGAAGGGCTCCCTTTGGCCGTGGCCAGGGAAGACACCGCCCGGGAAGCTGAGGTGGTCTTGACGTTCACCGACCAGTTGGGGTTCACATTCTTGGTGTACTCCAGTTTCTTAAAGGGTTCTATGGAGCCACACACATAACTCTCTCCTAAGGAAGACAGAAATATATTTAAATTTACACTGAGATAGACTCATTTCTTCTTTACACTGAGATAGACTCATTTCTTCTTTGCTACTTAGTTTTTGATTTTTCCTTTTCTACTGAGGGGCGAGAGCTAGCTCTGACTTTTAAAACAATGGAAGTGTGATTAATAATTAATGAAAAAGAAAAATTTCTGACTTTTATCTGCCTCTGTCAGCAATAGAGTGGTATCCTGGAAAAAAAAACCATCATTTCTTCATCTTCAGATTGGTGACATAAATATTGATATGTTTGCATAGACCTCAGAGGGATATCAAATTGAATTCAGAATAGAAAGTATTCTTCAGGGTTTAGGGATACTTAAATTTGCAGAAAACTTCAAAATTGGGAGTACCTACATATGCCACCTGAGATCATTTAAAAACTAAACATGAATCAGAACACATCTTAAAATAGTTAGACAACTGACAAATTGGATGCAAGCTTATGCTAAACACTTTGTAAAGTCAAATAAAATTCCAAAGAAAGCAAAATAGTCTTTTCCTTTTTTCCCATGTATACACAGTGCTGACTACAGAGAGAAAGTCAATTCATACTTGCTCATTGGTAAAAGGTTTTAAAAGTATTCAGCATAAAAACGGTAGATTCATAAGCAGACTGTAAAATAAATTTTTTTAATAAGACTGTAAAATAAATTAAAATTTTTTCATAAGCAGACTGTAAAATAATTAAATTTTTACTAAAAATGACTCCTGAACAGAGAATTTTTTAATGAAAAGATTCAGACTATTAAGTAGATGTGGATCACACACAAAGTGACACATGTGCCAAGAGATGACAAATTGTAAAATGACTGATTCTAAATACATGTTTCATAAAGTTAGGTTCAAGCATTTTGAAATTAAAGATTTTATAATGGCTTTTTTTCTGTGTTAATATGTCTTTGTAACCAGGAACAGGTAAAAATGCTTAAAAAGCCTTTTTAATTACAGGTGAAGTGACCTACGCCTAATCCAACACAGACCATTTGCTTTTATCAAAATCTTTGTTTTATTTTTAAGTTAACAGTATAAACATCCAAGGCCACAGAATAAGTGTTCACATAAAAATAACTGAACCAAGATTTCAAAAAATAACAGTTATACAGGTTATTAAACATTTATTTCCAAATGTTTTAAAAATACACTTTTATGTACATACATATACATTATGCCTCACTAGAAGCTGTACAAATAGTGCAAGTTTAACCAACCCTCTCTCTGTTCACCTGGCAGATCGTAACTTGTCCCAACTATGCTTTTCTCAGGAGTTAAGTAGATATCAAACATACGTAAGTGGGTGCTACGACAACAGTGGTGTTTTTGAGGCTTTATGGAGGGACAGCATGAATGTGATTAGTGGAAAGAAAGAATTGAAAATTCTGGCACAAGACCTAGCCTCTCTAACCATGTGACCATGGACAAGTCCCCTAGACTTCTGGGTGGTGTTCATTCATCTGTAAAATGGAACTTCATCAGCTTTTTATGAAGATCAAATTAGATAGAGATCAAAGCAACCTTAAATGCAAGTGAAAATGACCTAAGGCCACATTACCCTGATCATGCAATAAGCCTGAAAGGAAAACTTAAAAACAAAATGACTAGAAATCAGTAATTAGATCTTATGTTATAAGGTGCTAATTGTTTCTAACTACATAGTTACCACTAGACATCACATCAGGTCCACCTCAAGGTGGGAATGTCCCAAACACTCCCCAACAAGGCACATGGCCCATAATTGAGCTAACAAATTCTGTGCTAATTGAACATATGCAATCGTCTGATTATTTGTAAGTTGATATAGCAAGCTAATAACTAAAATCAAAACAAAAATAAAGAGTGGCTTAAATTTCAACAAAGAAAACTTTTTTGAATAAAAAATTGAATTAGATGAGGGAAGAGTTTTAAAGAACACAACAATATGGAATGGGTTTGTTAAAAGGGAAAATGGGCACTTTTTTTTTTTTTTTTTACATCTTCTTAGGTAAAGCACACTGAAAGTTTTTAAAACCATGAAAAAGTCCTCTGATGACAACTTTGAGAAGGTAATGCTGGTTTGGCTCAAGCCATGACAATCAGAAAAAATCAGTGTTCATTCTGTGATGTAACTGTGAGGCTTTCTGCCTCGACTGTCAGAGTGAGAATCTCAGAGAAAGATGTGAGACTCCAATAGAGGATAACATTGTGCTAAGAGGAAAGTAATAGCTAAAGAAGGAAGAAGGAGCTGCCACCAAATCCAAGATCACACACCACAGTCACATAGAGTCTACTACATGTTCAGGAATTCAGGGTTTCCTTATGCTAATAAGTTTCCATTTGATTGTGCAAATAATTTTACATTAAATCTATTTGGCTCCACATTTTGATTACTTTTATTATAATCATAATTCTGAACTTCTCCCCACCACCAGAGATGTGGTCCCTGCCTTAACTCAGTTAAATTAAAGCTGATTATATTGTCTGATTTTGTGAAAAATAGCTTTCAATTAATGTGTTAATATCGTCAATAACTTCAAATTAACAAATGTGATTGCTCTGAATGGGAAGAATACATAGTCTCAATTTGGTCTGGGTAACCAATGCTGAATCTCTTCCTTAGTGGGACCAAGAGTTAAGAGATAAGTTCTAAGCTTGTTTAGAGAATCACTTATAGGTTGTATTTAAGTCCTGACATGAGGTATGTGTGTTAAGGGCCATTTAAAAATAACGAGATAAAGTAAGACTTATAATTACTGTCTTATAATTACTTATAATTACTACTTATATTTCCTTTTATATACACTAAGCCACCCAAAGTCTTTTGGTGTAACTTCTGTAGCATTGAACCCAAAGTGAATTTATCTAAAAAAGACAAAACAAAAACAAAAACAAAAAACAACATATATTTGAGCAAGACAGTCCAAAATTTGCTTTGACAGTTTGGCATTACTTACTATAGATGAACTTAAACAAGGATAGAATGGCTGAAAAGATCTCAGAGGTAGTACTGGAAATTACAAAACATAATAACTTGCTGGGTGATAATCATACAACCAGTTTTGTTTCAGTTTGTTCAAGCCAAAAAATTCTACAATAAAACTGATCCCCTTCTCGAAATTTAATCCTCTGGGTGTCCAAGACACCCCAACAAATAGCAAAAACTGTGAAGCAGCATCTTCCTGAATTGTTGTGGCATTTACAAAGGCCAAAAACTAATATTTGCTTTTATGAAAAGAGAGAGATAAAGAAAATGACAGTTACAAAAAAAAGGTAGGGAAATAAAGCATGAAATTATGTTTGGATCCAACCAATACTAAAATGTCAGAATATGGTAATTTCTTCCCTGAAAGATTTAAGTATTTTCAGAAAGTTGGAGGGTGAAATAATTTCTATGTAAGCATATTAGATTATTTTTAAGATACTTAAATATTTTGTTTTCAAAAAATCACTTATGTATTTTTAAATGATATCACCTATGTGTTTTTAAATGATCGTCTTTGCCATTATTCTTCAAAGTACAGGAATAAATTTTTCCCTAACAAGGTTTATAATTTAAAAAGTCTGCACATGTAATTCTACTTTGCCATTAGCTCCCATTATGAAAGTAGAATATTTCCACTTAAATTCCCTATGCACTACAGAAAACTTCTGGCAATGTCGTGCTAGTTCCCTGGTTGACTGGGCCTGTGTAGTGTATCAGCAATAAAAGTGTTCCTCCATAAGACTCCATTTCGGGGGCTTCTAGAAATTTGCCCTGATCCCCTTATTGCTAGAGTTTTTCCATTGACTAAGATTTGTGATTTGTAAATTCTAACATTACTAAACTTGAGTCTGAAAATGTCCTCATCTCCATCCTTCACATTACTGAGCTAGTGGGTACTTCCTCTAGTATTCCTTTAAGATCAAAATGGCATATTCAAAAGTATCTTAAGTGAAGATACCTGTAATATATTTCATTTTTCCATACTATAAGCTTTCTTATTGAGAACTCTGGCAATTAAATTTTACTATTACATTATGAATTATGGCAAAATCTGGGAAAGACTCAAATATATATTGAAACCTCTAAAACTGAACTTAGTTAAATTACATGAGAGATTATTTATGGAATAGAATATCATAAAGTACCTTCCGGATATTACATTTTATGAGTCAACTCAGCTATGCACAGCGACATTTCATAATCTCCCTGAAGTTGCTGGTTTAAGACAATTCTGACAGTGCTGTTAAAGGCAAGAAAAAAGAGTTCCCAAAGGCGCTTATAGGTCATTCTTCCATGGAAGTCTTTCATAATACAATAGCACATAAAAATAAGCGTACAGAGACATAAATTTGAATGTGTGTGTCAGACCTGTGGAAATGTCAACTTCTCAAATCCAAAGAAACAGAAAAACAACATAACAGAAGAAAATTGAGAGATCCAAATTTTTTGAAATTGAAAAATAGAGAAACTAAAATGAAAAGGAAAAAAAAACACAGACTGAAGACCTATAATATGACAATTGGTTAATATAATGTGGAAGGCTTACTATAATTTGCAAAAATACAAAGTATTAAAATAACGGCAAAGGATAAGAATAAAATAGGGAATACAGAGAAAACACGTGGGAAGATGCTCTAAAAGTGAGCAGAGAAATCCAAATTAAAGCAGATTTATTAATAAGATATATTCTGTACCTACTCTAATAACAACAAAAAATTAACGAAAATAGTGTTGAGGTTGTAGCAACAAAATACAAAGTACCAAAGAATGATAAAGGATAAAAACAAAATAAAGTACAAATAGAAAACACCACTAGAGATAATAAATTGGTAATAATCCATTTAAAAAGGAACGTGGAGCCATGACAATGTTTATATCTCCAACCCATAATCTCATTACTAAAAATTTATCCTAAGAAAATAACAGAACAACAAATAACAAAATTTTAACAAGTGCCTACAGCATTAGCAATGAAACCTAAAAATTTAAAACAACTTCCTAAATCTTCAATATGTACAAGGGCCAGGCATGGTGGCTCATGCCTATAATCCTAGCATTCTGGGAGGCCAAGGTGTGAGGATTCCTTGAGCTCAGGAGTTCGAGACCAGCCTGAGAAAGAGTGAGACCCCATCTCTACCAAAAAAAAAAGGATAAGAATAGGTACAAGACCTGAATTAGCCATTCAAGGAAATGAAAGAAACCTAAGTTATGAACCTGTCTTCAAATAGCTTAGAAAGCAAGATGTGTATATCAAAAAATTTTACCACAAGGCAGCAAGTGATAATTGCTAAATAAGTGGTCTAGGCAATCCTAATTCAGAGGAGAAAGAAATCACTTCCCTATTAGGCTATCAATAAAGAGGAAGTGGAATTCACGCTGGCCTTGGAAGCAAGGGTGAGATTTCCACTGACAGAACAGACAGGGGAGCACATCCCAGATAAAAAATAAAATAATAATACACTTTACTGCACAGTACAGAAAAAGATATTCTTTGAGATATTAATAAATTTTTCTCAAAAAAAATAAAATTGGCTGGGCGTGGTGGCTCACGTCTGTAATCCTAGCACTCTGGGAGGCTGAGGCAGGCGGATCGTTTGAGCTCAGGAGTTCGAGACCAGCCTGAGCAAGAGCGAGAGACCCCGTCTCTACCAAAAATAGAAAGAAATTAATTGGACAGCTAAAAACATTTAGAAAAAATTAGCCGGGCATGGTGGCGCATGCCTGTAGTCCCAGCTACTTGGGAGGCTGAGGCAGGAGGATTGCTTGAGCCCAGGAGTTTGAGGTTGCTGTGAGCTAGGCTGATGCCACGGCACTCTAGCCCGGGCAACAGAGCAAGACTCTGTCTCAAAAAAATAAATAAATAAATAAAATTAAAATTAAAATTGTTCCATAGAGAAACAAGTTAGATGAGAGTGTAGTAGGCAACAAGGTCCAAGTTTTTATGCATGATCAGCCTTGGGTGATGGAAAGGTCACACTGGCTACGGTGTGAAGGAAGGGCTGAAGGTGGAACAGGAGAGGACAGACATCAAGACACTATCTAGAGAGACGTTACAATAGGCTGGGAGAGGAGATGGAGAACAGGATGCTACACATCTACACTAGGGACACAGGAGTGGACACTCAGAGGAGTGTTCAGCAGATACAGTCAGCCAGAATTGGTGATTGATTTGATGTTGGGCCCAAGGGAATATGACTCAACGAAGACACTGAAATGATGACACTGAAAATGCTCTTTGAGCCTACTTCCCATATACCACAATAGATAAAATCAGCAGGGGAACAGGTTTGGATTAGGTGGTAAGGAAGGAAATGAATTTGGCTGTGCACATATTGAATTTGAAGTTGCTAGGAGCCAACTAGTTGGAGAGTTCCAGCAAGCAGTTAGAAATAGAGGTCTGGAGTTTGGGAGGGAGATGTCATGTTGACAGCTGCAGCTATGGGAATTGAAGACAATGATCAGGGAAAATGCCCACACCCAGTTGGAAAAGATGAAATTCAGGGCAAGAGCAGTATTTAAAAGAGGGAGAAGCCATAGAAGGGAACCGAGAGAAATCAGGTGCCTAGAGCCATGGACACCTGATGGTGAGATCTGACATCAGCATCTCAATGGGACAGCAGGGAAGATAAGGATTTCCAAGAGATCACTGGTTTGGCCAGCAGGAGGTCACACATGGCTCCATAATGGCCACTTCAGGTGAGTAGTGATGCTGGATTGCTTTCATTCATTCATTCTCTCTCTCCTCTTTCTTCCCATGGTATTTATTGAGTACTTGCAACTATCATGCTAAGCTGTGAGGACTCCAATGGCTCCCTGACTTCCAGAGACTTAAATTTAAAATAAATAAATATATTACAGTGTAATGATGCTAACCAAGGAGTTGAAGTATGATTGGAAGTTGAGGAAGTAGAGACAGAAAATGCAGATATCTCTTTTCATGGAAGAGCTTTGGGATGGAGAGGTCAGGAAGACCAAGGCAAGAATTTTTTAGACTGTGGGAGACTCAATCTAAACAATCGCTCCCACAGTCTGAGGAGGGCGAGCATTGAGAAGCTATTGGTAGAATAGATCATCTGAATGTTTGCCATGCAGCAGATCTATCCTAACGCAGGCCACCTTCCCCGCAGTCCTCACCTCTGCCCCGTAAGTACCAACATATCTCTTATCACAGGGCACATTGAGGCACAATGATGTAGGTAGGTTGCTCAAGGTCAGATGGCTAATAAAGGTGAAGCCAAGATTCAAATGCTGGTGGTCAGATTCCAGGGCCCATGCTCTGAGCCAGGATGCTACATACCCTCAGAAGAGGGAATCCGTCTTACCCTGAGATAGGAGATAAGGGAAGCCCAGAGATGGGATAACACAAGAGAGAGCAGCTGAGCTGCAGGCCTGAGTGTACCAGTGGATAAGAGAAGACAAGGCCAGAAGACGAGGCAGGGGCAGGTGTGGCATTCCTGAGTAGAGCACATTAAAGACTGTGGGCTGTATTCGTTAAGTAAACAGGAGAGCTGTTATTAAGCAAAGGTATGGCACAAAGTGGTTTGTCTGTGGCCAGGTTTACAGGCAGGAAAACTGGTTTGAAGGCTACTGTATGGCACATGTGGGGCCGAAAGGAGCTGATATAAGAGAGGTTGTAATGAGAATGGAAAAGCAGGGTCAAATGCAAAGATATCATAAAGAAAAGAAAAACTAACATATGTATTTTTAGCTTAGGAACCTATTGTAAGAGTACAGAAAAAAGACAAGAGTCAAGCAGTAGAAATATGAGGAGTTATTATTTAATTTTTATACTTTTTTGCATATTTCAAAATTTTCTTCAATGTTCACTGTAGAAAAATGTATCACTCGTTCATCACAAAAAGTACCTCTTATTAAACAGTAATGAGGACTTAAAAGCTGTAATAATGATGACGGAGAGGAGGGAATAAATTGGAGAGATATCTTAAGCAGAACAACAGAATTTGGTAGCAGCTTAGATTTGAGGGAGGAAGAGAGAGGGAGAAGTCAAGGATGATAAGTTAGGGGGTATGTCAGCCCCTCTGGCCTGCTATAACAAAATACCATAAACTGGGTGGCTTATAAACAACATTTATTGCTCACAGCTCCGAAGGCTGGGAAGTCCAAGATTAAGGTACCATTAATATCCAGTGTCTGGTGAGGACTTCCTTCCTCACAGATGGTGCCTTCACGCTGTATCCTCACTAGGTGGAAGGGGCAAGGTAGTTCTGTGGGGCATCTTTTAAAAAGCAATTAATCCCATTCATGAGAGCTCCACCCTTATGATATAATCGCCTCCTAAAGGCCTCTCCTCTTAACACATCACATTAGTGATTAGGTTCCAACATACGAATTTTAGGCAGTCACGAACATTAGGATCATAGCAGGTGATGACACTATTTAATAAGATCTGAACACAAGAGAAGGAATGAATTCTAGGAAATGGAAAAGAATGAGTTCACATTTACACATGTTGAGTTTGAAAGGACTAAGGATTAGAGTATCTATTGAATACATCCAGGTAGTTGTAGTGTAGAAGAAAAGATCTGATTTGGGAGCAACAGGTCTTAGAAGAGTAGTTACAATAACGGGAGTTGAAGGGATCACAGTAGATGATCCAAAGATAGGAAAATGGAGGACACCTAGGTTTTAAATGTGGCAAGTAAAGAGGGAAATAGAAAATCACCATTAGAACACTACAATAACAATTGCTATTATGCAAGATTCACCAATAAATGCCAAAATTCATAGGCAAAAGCTTACGGAAAAATAAGATATTTACATAGCCTCAAAGGTTCTCCCCACAATATTAATTACAAAGGGGAAAATCATAACTTTAGAGAGAAAATACCTGGCAGACACTTAACCAACTGATCACAGGTAACCAATAAAACATATTACATCATGTACCCCCTGAAATGATGCACTAAGAAGGACATAAAATCACTTCTGTGGAATTCTTGCCAAAAATGCATAACATCAATCTAATCATCAGACAAACCCAAATTGAGGGACATTCTACAAAATAACTTGACCAGTATTGACCAGTATTCTTCAAAACTATCAAAGCCATTAAAGACATGAAAAGACAGAAAAACTGTCACAGCTGTTGAAGGAGACATGCCAGCTAAATGCAATGTGTGATTCTGGAACAAAAAAAGGACATCAGTGGGAAAAGTAATGAAAGCCAAATAAAGCCTGTAGTTTAGCCACTGTATTGTACCAAAGTTAACATATTATTGATAGTTTCATTCATCGTACCATGGTTGTGTGATGTTCCATTAAGGGAAGTTGGGTGAAGGGTACACAGGAATTTCCTATCTCTGTGATACTTCTGTAAGTCCAAGTTACTTCCAAAATAAAACATTAAAGAAATGAAGCCAATAGCCCAGAAAAAAAATAAAGTTGAACTGAATCCCTACATCACATAATATAACAATATGACTTACATCAAATATTTTTTAGAAGAACATAAAAATACTATAAAAAGATTGGGAAAAATTGCTTTATGATCTCAGCACACAGAGGGCCCAAGAGGTATGAAAAACAGCCCATAAATGAAAAGACGGATACATTTGATTATGTATTTTTTTTGTAAATCAACATGGCAAAAAACACAATAAACAAAAGTCGCTAGATAAAGGGCAATCTGGAAAAAATACAGTCATGCTCTGCATAAAGAAGTTTTGGTGGATCACAGACTGCTGATGACAGTGGTTCCATAAGATTCTAATACCGTATTTGTACCTTTTCTATGTTTAGATACATTTAGAGACACAAATACTTACCATTGTGTTACAACTGCCTATAGTTTTCAGTACAGTAACACAGTGCACAGGTGTGCAGCCTTGGAGCAACAGGCCACATCATATAGCCTAGCTGTATAGTGGGCTCTCCCACCTAGGTTTGCATAAATACACTCTACGATGTTTGCACAGTGATGAAATCACCCAACAAAGCTTTTCTCGGAACATATCAACATTGTTAAGCACACATGACTATACTTTCAACTATTATCACAAAAAGCTAATATTTTTAAAAGAAAACAAGACCTCAACCTGGTAGAAAAATGATCAAAAGCTAAGGGGAGACAATACATAGAAAAAGAAA
>NW_012145523.1:3919969-3943564 GCF_000956105.1 Propithecus coquereli
TAGCCGGGCATGGTGGCACATGCCTGTAGTCCCAGCTACTCGGGAGGCTGAGGCAGAAGGTTTGCTTGAACCCAGGAGTTTGAGGTTGCTGTGAGCAAGGCTGACATCACGGCACTCTAGCCCAGGCAACCCAGTGAGACTCTGTCTCAAAAAAAAAAAAAGTTGAATGTTTGTACCTCTCTATCCAACAATATTACTTCTAGGAATTTATCCTAAAGATATTCTCCTACATGCGTGGAAAACATATATCCAAAAATATTCATCGCAAAATTGTTTGTCGTAACAAAGAATTGCACACAACCTAAAAGTCCATTAATAAAACACAAGTAAAATAAATTACGGTACATTTGTATAAAGGAGTACTATGAAGTCAGTAAAAAGAACACAGCAGTTCTAGATGTACTGACACGAAAAGGTCTCCAAGATATATTGTTAAGTACACAAAGCAAGGTGCAGAACTGTGAGCACAGAAAATTACTCCCTTACCTGTGGTTTCACCTTCCTCAGTTTCAGTTACCCATAGTCAACTGTGGTCCAAAAATATTGAAAGGAAAATTCCAGAAATAAATACTTCATAAGTTTTAAATTGCATGCTGTTTTGAGTAGTGTGATGAAATCTCTCACCATCTTGCTCCATCCTTTCTTCATCACAAGAAGAAGGATGCTTACAGTACAATAAGATATTTTGAGAGAAAGATCCCACACTCACATATTTCTTTTTAAGAGGTGGAGTCTTGCAATGTTGCCCAGGCTGGATTCACATAACTTTTATTACAGTATAGTGTTGTAACTGTCCTGCTTTATTATTAGCTATTGTTTTTAGTCTCTTACTGTGCCTAATTTATACATTAAACTTTATCATAGGCATGTATGCATAGGAAAAAAACAGTATTTATGGGGTTTGGTACTACCTGCAGTCTCAGGGATCCACTGGGGCTCTTGGAACATATCCCCTGATGATAAGGGGGGGCTATCATACATATATGTACTTTATAGGCACTGCTATCTCTGAGATCACCCTCAAAAAATCTAGTTAAAGTGGTTACCCCTGGGGAATTTTAGGGAGAGCATATTTTATAACTATTCAAAAATTAATTTTTAAAAATTCGATATAGCAAAAACAGGCATAGAGGAAGCTAGTGAATTAGAGAAAAGAGAGTAGAGGATGACACTCAGGGGAACAAGAAAAGATGGGTAATCCAGAAGCCATGGTAGGACAAAGATTCCCTAACTGTGGGGTAAAGATGGGTTTATTCCTGAGAGGTGAATTCTGATGGGAACTTGGAAAAAGCCCTTATGGAAACTACAGCTGCAGAGCCAGGCGATGTCCATCGCAGGCTGGTAAGGGGCCAAGGCATGTGTGAGAACAGGGGAATAAGAGGGACTTGCCTCTAATAGTGCAGATCTGATTTAAAAAAAGTAACTTATTTGTATCCAGAAGATGACATATCTCCCTAATTTTTAACTTAATGCTTAAAGGAAATGTTCTAGCCCTTTCATACCTATATTCACACAAGATGCTAAAAGAAGGACAAATCAGTCAATCAATCAATAGATCAATGCTCATGATTTACACTACATCTTTCTCCTAAGAGTTCAAAGGCTTTAAATGTTTTACCTTCATTTATCTTTCCAACATTTGCATACCCACCATAGAATATAAATGGTACAAAATTGGGGGAAATGAGGCCATGTCTCAAGACGAATCACTTGCAGAAATAGGCCTGCAATTCAACTTTCCTTATTAAGTATCATGATTTTTTTACAACATATTAAGGCCATTTTGACAGCAAACAAGAGTGTCGCCTTTGGTATACTCTTAAATATGTGTGTGTGTATATTTACATACATGCATAGGTAGACACACATACAATCACACATACACACATGTACACACTCACTCATACATATATTATCTGGGCTCATAGCCAGCTCCATCAATGGGTTTAAACCACACTTGGGCATAATGATCAGTACATAATAATAAAACAGTGAAAGTGACCACGAGGCTGTTATAAATAAAGAAACTCACGTATATCATTGTAACTCAGAAATTTCAGTATGAGAACAAGTGAGAAAGAACAAACTTAAAAAAATAATTAGAAGTCAAATACACTTGTCACTGCACCCACTAAAAGGATTGAATTTAAAACTCAAACATCATCACATTGGAAGGGGAAATGAAAAGCTAATAACATGCATTGACGTTTACATAAAATTAGTATGTAAAGTGAGAGATATGAGCCTAATGATGAATATGAAACAACGGTTTGCATTTTAACAGACTAAGCAAAAATGTAATTGACAAAGAGGCCAATCTAAATGAATTTCCAGCTATTTAAACACTAAGTGCAGCTGCATGCTAATTGTCAATGTTATGAATTAGGAAAAAAAAATGTGTTTAAACTGAAAATTCAAAAAATAAATGCAGCCAATGTGTGAACTCACACACTGTACTGAAGTTACCATTGAATCAATCAGAAAAGGGTATTTTTTTCAAAAAAGTAATTTTTAAGCATCAGAATATTCATTCTGCAGTTACTTCATACTGATTGGGGAAAAAAGTATTTGGAGGCAAATGAAAATACTAAAGTGTTTCTGGGAGCAGCATCTTTCTTTCTTGGAATTAAGTCAAGATTAAAAACATTTGTTTTCAAGAAGAAGTTAATACAATAATATTTTATTTAACACTACTAATAGCAACAGGAACAACTTATGGTTGGTAGTTACCTTTACACTAAAACGTCTAACATTCTGCTATATCAAAAAATAATCTACTGTATTAAAGAAAGCACAGGAGTGCCTTTTATAGGAGTTGAATTCATAGCACAGAATATCCTAGTGGCAGTTGTGACCTCAGGCTCTGGCACCAGCCTTCATGAGTTCAAACCCTAACGCTACCATTTCTTGCTGTGTGAGTTCGAGCAGATCATTTAACCACACTGTGCCTCATCTTAGCAGAAGGATAACGGTTCCTACCTCTTAGGACCATTGTGAGAATTAAATGTATTCATATATGCAAGGAACACCAACCAAAGCCTGGCACATGCTCAATAAATGTGAGCTATCATCATCATTATCTTTAGTCAAAACAGCCATCTCTCAGAGCTGGCACTATTTTGTGGTAAAAGATAAAGACAAAGAAGATGGTGGCAAGCATGCCACAATCTTGCTGGTCCCTAGATGTGAAAGGAGTACTGTCATCTGTCACCTCCCATACTTTCTCCTCGGTGGATGGGGGTTATGGGAACATCTCTGGCCACTTGTCAGTAAAGATCAACTCTGGGTGGGAAACTGACTGAAGTACCCCTGCCCCAGGAGATGCTGCACCAGTGACTCTAGAACAGAGGGAGGCATCAACCCCATGGCTGTCTTGGGATGTGCTCTGAGATCTTGGCAGATTTTCCATACAATACCATCAGCCCTTAAAGAGATGGCTTGGTGACTGGGCATGCACCTGACTTTGCATCTGATCTTTCTCCAGATTCCTTGGAATATACCACACCAAATGTTTTATTAATCCTTGTATTTTCCAAGGTCATACAAAGGACAGGGCCCAGAAATCAAAGCTGATACACAACGATTTCATGTTCATTTTTCACTTTTAATTTACTGGAAGTTCCAACCCCTGAATAGAGGAAAAAAGGCCAAGTCTACAGGCATCTTGGCAGAGTGACAAGTCACCAAAAAGAAATGTGAATTCCCACAAAATAAACACACCAAGTCCAGGCTCCTGTGCATGCTCTCAAGTCCAGTGATACTGAGACCGGTCTGACATTCCTGCCAAGGGATGAAGACAAGGACAAAGGGAGAAGTCCTCGCCTTGAATCACATACGGCCTGGTTACAAAGCAGGACAAGAGGGCTCTGTCAGTGCGCAGTCAGGGCAGAGCAAACCCAGACTCCAAGGGGCTGAAAGGGATGCTTCCAGCTACCTGCGCAGGAGAGGGAAGGAATTACTCGACGTCCCTCCTGGACCCAGCTGGACCACAGGGCCTGGGTGAACACTTCTGGAGTAAAGATGACCTCAGGGCGAAATCTAGCTCTTCTGACCCTGTGTAGGACCTTCCTTTCCCGTGCCCCTCGGTGTCACCGACTCCTTGACCAGGGCTGTGAGACCTCAATCTCAGAAAAACCCACTCTTCAAAGAGGATCCGCTATCCTCGTTCACACCTTAGCATACATTTAACCCCATTATTTCTCTCTAACTCACTTTAATTCAATTATGATTTCCAAGGTGATGAGAGGCTTTATGCCCTGTTCAAACAAGGATCCATCCTGAGAAAATTGTAGCCCAGAGTCAGCGACGACCTACTCTGCTTGCATAAGACACCAGGCCTCATCTGCGAATCCAAAGCATACCGTTTCCACATTAAATGTCAAAAGTAGATAATTCCTACTAACCTAAATCGGACTTATAAAATAAACCAAACAGATTTCTCCCTTCATATCCTCAAATATCACAGAAAGACAATAATCCTTTAAACTTAAAAGGAAGCATCACAGAGGAAAGGGTTGTCAGAAAAACTAATTTTGGGTCCAGCGTCATGACTATCTTACCACGTCCTTTGAATTTTCTGGGCCTCGGTGTGCAAAGATAAAATTAATGGGTTTGATGGCTATCTAAGGTTCCTTTCAACTCTAACATTTCATGATCCATTAGTCATTTCCAGTTCAAGTACTTTCGGACACTGTGATAGCAAAAGTTCAATTTGCATTTAGAAATGAATATGAACTATGTGATCGAAGATACAAAAATGGACTTTTAAAATTAACGTAGCATGGGTGTGAGAAAGAAAACAGAGCATGCTGTAGAATTAGGCATTTTCCCCCTCAGGCCATTGTTATAAGCTCCCTGACCTAGTATCATTAATCTTTTTTTTCTTTTTGCACTACAACACAGCAAACTCAAACGTGTGAAAGAAACAAGAAGGACGTTAGCCACAAGGCCGCATGCAAACTCTCAGAGGACGAGCGGGAGAAGGCTACCACAGTGTGGACATCTGACAAGAGAACCTGTGGGGTCACTTGGGGTCATCCCATGGCGCTCACCTTCCACCAGTTGGTCCAGGCTGGAGATCTTCTTGAGCCCGTCGATGGTGTAGATCGTTCTCACTCCCTGGGGCAAATTCACGTTATCCGACAGAGTCCGGGTCAAATCAGCCAGCAGGGCCTCGAACGATCGGAAGCGGTCTGGGGAGATGGCGTACACAATCCCTTTGAAGTATCGGTCTCCGTTTCGATAGAAACGCACCTTCTTGGCCTTCTTCTCGGAGCTGAGCGTCTGCAGCGTGCGCGTGCGGTAGAAGCTGCAGTGCGCGCTGTGCGTCGGGCTGGGCAGGCCGTTCACCCGCGACCCGCGGCTGTACCTCTGCGCCTTATCCCGCTCGTCGAAGTGCTCCAGCTCCATGTCTCTGCCGAAGGACATGATGGACTTCCAGTCGGACCTGCGAGCCCCAGAAACAAAAGCAGACACACACCCCGATGTTATTTGAAGTTCGTGATTTCAAAGGCTCTGCTTGGCAACGGCCGGGTGGAGATGTTGCTGTCAGTGATGGCTTCTTTGATAGGAGTTATCTATCCCACGGGAGAAGAAGAAGGGGCGATCCCGGTGCAAACCACTTATTATTAATCAACCCCAGTTTTCTTGGAAACAACTCCTCAGTACTAACTGCCTACAACGTAACAGGCTGCAAACAGATCTTATTTCCAGTAGTCACAACAGACTTTCAGAGTATTGTCATCCCTCTTTACAGATGAAGAAACTGAGGCACAGAAAAATTTCTCCTAAATGTCTCCAAGCAAACAAGTGGAGAAATGCTTTAACCAGCAATTCTGACCCAGGTTTGCCTGACTCTGAAGCCCACCACTCCTTGCAGGACACCCTACCTGGTGACAGGTAGAAACTGTGCTTTTGTATCATTATACCGGGAAAGACAAGTGGCCCTGGTGGCCCAGGAAAACAAAGAGAGGGCAGGCAGCATTTAACAGACTGCGAAAGCTTTACATAGCGTTTGTGCTCCCCACAGCCAGATGGAGAGCAAATTAAATCAATCCGTAGGTTGTACTGACTAAAGGAAGACTTCCCAACATATTCACATATTCAATATTTTTAAAAGCAAATTCATCATACCTCATTTATTTACATCTAGTGCTTCGCATAAGTTGGGTTAAAAAAGAAGCAGAAGAAGAAAAAGTAGGAGGAGAAGAAGAAAGAAGAAGAAGAAAAAAGGAAGAAGGAAGAAAGAAGAAAGAAGAAGAAGAAGAAAGGAAAATGTTTACTTCTTCTTTGGAGGACTCTGCCCTTCCTTCCACTAAGGTTCTCACTATCTTTGTGGTTGAGAAAATTGAGGCTTAAAGATGTTGATTAGGCTTGACCCTGTACTACCCGCGTAGCCATGAGAAACCTACTTGATCAACATCTTTAAGCCCCGATTTCCTCAACCACAAAATAGAAAGAAGAATATTATCTACCTCATAGTTAATATTAACTATTAAATAAGTTAATGCACATGAAGCCCTTAGGATAGTGTCTGGCATGTGATAAGTATTAAGATTTTTTTTTTATTAATAAAAATCTGCATTTCTGTTCCTGACCCTGGCACAAAAAGAACTAGGAGGAACAGAGTCTTTCTTTGCTGGCAAGGGAGGCTCCCGGGTCCTCCTGATCTCCACCTACAACCTTCGGAAAAGTACACCTGCACCTTCAGGGCCCCATTTTACTTTCCATTTTACTACTTTTCAGCCAGCCGCCTGGGGGATCCATTCATCCTTGCTAAGGGGTTGCTTGTGGTGCTGCCCCTTGCAGGGGGATCTGTGTTTTAACAGGACAATCTAGAAAGTGGAGTAACCTTTGCATTCAAAGGAATGAAATTTTAATGGCAAAATTTCAGGAACATTGAAATAAAATACAAGGAAAATGGAAAATTGGAGATAAGAACCTTACAAGTACTTCCCAAATCCACCACCTAGTTGATATCACCTCTCTGAAAGTCAGTCAAAACTCAGCAAAAGTACTGCTGTTGGTCCCTGACCTTTCTTTTACCCTCAGTAAACTAAACTCTGATCCATTCAGAGTGGCTAAAAGTTCATGCCCGCAAGCACAGCTAGAGATTTGGTACTCCTGAAATGAAGTGGAAGAAACCAATATTTATTGAATGTCTGGGATGTGCCTAGCACTATTATTCATCAATTATTTGTTTATAATATGCTAAAAATTCTCTTCTAGACCTCAAATTAATCTAATAAGGTAGGTGATATTATCAAGACTAGGGATGGGTATGGAATTTATCTAGGGTCCCAGGGTTGTAACTGAGGGGTTTGGGATTTGAATCCAGATTTACCGTGACTCCAAAGCTGATGCTCTCTATCCCTAGCTCCCCTGACTGGCCCATCAGCAGCATACAAAGCAGGGGGTTTTAAGGCCCTCACTCCAAACTAGCTCAGTGACCTTGAGCAGGCCAGCTCACTGATCCACACCTTGTCTGAACGCAGAGGGAGCAGTGGTCACCAGTGCTCATGATTCTACCTGCTCCTGAGTCTAACACTGACCCCATTGAGAGGCCTGGGGATTGGAGGGAGCAAGTGGAGTGTGATTTAAACCTGGAGTGATTATGAATTCGGTGTATTATACCATACATAGGTAGCTATGAACTGGTTTCATTGATTTTGAAGTTAGGAAACTATAAAACAATTACCACTTTTACATCTAATCCTGTAGGCATTAATTATTTAACAGAACCAGTATTTTTCCCATGATATTGGTAATTGCTCCTACTTAAGTGAGCTCTCCTGTCTTCTAAAAGGGGTGTGTGTCTTGGGGATGGGGCAGAGGATACTGCCAGTACTCACACCAAACTCGCAGAGCTCTTCAAAACTTTGTAAATTAGAAAAGCCAAATTGGCTTCTGAAAGTTTTGTTTGATTTTTAAAGGCAGTGATCATTCTTCTAACCCTAGGGGTTTCGGGGCTTCCTCCCAAATTGATATAAACTAAAAGAAAACAAGCAGGGTTGAAGCAAAGGAAGGCACAATTGTGTTACCAGAGAAAGTGCAAATCTACTTCTGAAGAGCTGTCAGCTAGGCACCATTGGCAAAAGCCAAATAATTTGGCATTGTTTGAATTCCCTAAGGGGAACAGGCTTTTAGAGCCAAGAACTCCACACCAAATGAAAAAAAAAGAAAAGAAAAGAAAAGAAAAGAAAGAAAGAAAAGAACAATTTAAAACACAGGAAAGTTTATTTTGTTTTATTTTATTTACATATTTCCTCCAACTAGATCACACCTTCCTCCAATGGAAAGGCCCCCATCTTTTACTTCTCTTCACTGAACTTGTCCAAAAGTGGGCAGTGATGTTGTCGACAAAGAAAAACCACACTCAAAGTGAGATCATTTTCAAGACTCCAGCTACCACTAAAAAACGACACTCCACACCCTAGTGTGTTCTGGTAATTATTTACAGCATCAAAATAGGTGCTCTTTCCCTGGCCTTGGCTGTCTCAGCTCTTCAGTTGGCTTAGTCATGCATTTCAACCAAGAGCTCCTGAAAAAGATTCGCTGGCCTCCCCCAGGTTCACACTTTCTGCACAGGAAGCCTGAGAGAACACACAGCCCCATGTTCATGGACCATAGGTGGCCTAGGGCCTGGGTACACATGTTCCGTGGCACCAAATCGTAACCACGGGGACTCAGCCACGGAGCCACAGACCCTGAGTGGGGAAGAAGGGCTACTGGCTCTTATCAGAGCTTTTCCTATAAATACTGCCATGCCCCGAAACCAACATCCATGATTGTTCTTGGTGGGATTTCTCACCATTTGGAGGAAGCTCTGTTCACCCACATGAGTTCTTGTTTCAGAAATTTACAAACACCCACCCCAAGAAAAACCATTGGCATAAACGCCACCACATCTAAGTAGATGCTGGACCTGGAAGTCCCAAGGCATATTTTAGCAGTGGGATTAGGATTCACGTAGATG
Organism: Propithecus coquereli; assembly: GCF_000956105.1. NCBI lineage: Eukaryota > Metazoa > Chordata > Mammalia > Primates > Indriidae > Propithecus > Propithecus coquereli. Next base: position 3,928,944 of record NW_012145523.1, read on the forward strand.
CACAGGCGTGAAATAAAAGGCACACACAGATCTTGTGTGCACACACACCACCACAGAGGTAGATGTCACAGGGTGTGTGCATATCTTTTATAATTTTCCTCCATATGACCTCTCTTAAAATCCCTTCTGACCCGCATCCGTGTGACATTTCATAGTTAAAACGCTGTCCTACTTTCCTTTCCCACTGAAAGACAATATATTTGGGAACAGTCATAAAACGTATTCATGGAACATCCTGCAGTGTGGCCGCTGAACGCGTGTGCACCGTAACCTGGACACACATTCCCAGGTGCGGCAGAGAGGGAACGGGTTTGAATGAAACCTTTCATCTGCTCTACCACCGACAAGCACCTCCTTGCCAAAGACAGCTGCGATTCTGCACAAACCTGGATTTCAAAAGCAGCCTCTTTTGTGGGGCAATGCGGGGCTGTGCGTGCACTCCCACTAGCAGGAAAATGCCATTTCCTCTCCGCATGCTTTCAGCACTGCAGGTACTAATTCGAACATGAAGCGGCCTCGCTGTCCCCGAAGGAACTTGAGACCCGACAAACCCACTTACAACACCCCCGCTGCAGCCACCACCATGCCCGGATCACCCCCCTGCCCAAGCACACACCCCCCGCCCGGGCACACGGGAAGGCACACACACAATAAGAGGCCGGCCCGGCCACTCCTTCCAGGCGCAGGCTAGACTTGGTCCTCGCTCCTCAGCCAGTTCCGACAATGACAAGCACCTCTCCCGGCTTCTGCGCCCTGGCTCTCCATACCCACTAACAACGCGGCCAAAAGCCTGGGGGCCCGCTCGCCCGACTCCCGGTTTAAAGCCCGGTGGCACCAGACAAAAGAGGCAGGTGCCAGCAGCCCGGGGTCCGCCCGCACGCAACGCCCCCGGGGCCGGCCAGGGCAGGGCGGCCGCCTTTCGAGGAACCGCGGGCGGGGCGGCGGCGGCCGAGCTGGGCGCCCGCCCTGCCCTCGGCGCCCCGCGGCTGCGGGCAGAGCGGGCACTGCGGGGCCCCCGGGCCGCCCTCCCCGCAGCTCCCTTCCCCAGCGAAGGCAAACCACGCACCGGTCCGCGGAGAGATGCCGCCGGGGGTCTTTGTGGCCGCGCTCGGGGCCGCCTCCTGGTGCTGTCCTCGCCGGGCTGGGCGCGGCCGGGGCTGCGGGGCTGCGGGGCTGGGGGCGGCGGCGGGGCCGGGCTGGGCGGCAGCGGCTACTGGAGCGCGGGCGTCTCGGCTGCGGCCACTAGTGCAGGGATGTGCCTCGGCCCGTCCTCATTGAAATGCGGCGCTTCGCACAGCCTCACTTCAGCCTCTCTCTCCGGAGGAGGGCGGCGGCGGCGGCGGCGGCGGCGGGCGCGCTCCCTTATCTGGTCTCACTCGCTCGCGGCCCTCCCTCCTCCTCCTCCGCGTGCGCGCCCCGTCGCCCCCGCCCTTCTTGGCAGGACGCACCCACCACGGCTGCGCCCCGGTCCTGCTCCCTCCCGCGCCCCGCTCCCGCTGCAGCGACCTCAGAGCATCTAGCTTGACTACACCCCAAACCTCCCTTAATCCCCAGAAGTGGTCGTCTGGAGATGGGGGCAGATCGCATGGTGGCCCTGGGGACTGAGGAAGAGAACGTGGACAGAACTGAGTCTGAGCCAGGAAGTGTGCAAGGCAGAGAGGTGAGGCGTGGCCCAGAGGTGAGGCCCCCCCCACCTTCAGGGGAGGCAAGAGAAACAAGACTTCTCCCCCGACCCACACCCACACCCTTTGATGTGACCTCATGGTTTGCCACCTTTCCCAGGGTATGGAAGCCAGTGGATCACTCTTTCATCGTTCTTGTCCAGGACCCGTCCACGTAGTGCCTCCAGGGAGGACGAGCCCTGGACCCTCCCAAGCACTCTGGTGGTTCCCCCAGCCCCCTTTCCTTGGGAAGGGCCAGATCTGCTCATGAATCCCACCCATCATCCCCACTAGCCCCCAAGATGTGAGTCACCCTTGAAACACTGACCTCTGCTTAGAGCCAAATATCTTACAACAGGCCCCTGAGAACTTAAGGGCCAGGATTCGCTACTGGACGCCTCATGGCTGCCAAGGCTGGTCAGCGGTGGAAAGCCCCATGAGCTCACACAAGCCTTTTCTCCCAGGGCAGGAATGTTCTCAGAGCCCAGGCTGTTCACAGCTTCCTCCAGTTTTTGCACAAAAGTCTAGAAGTGGGAGCAGCTCCAGACTTCTGTGAAACCTTAGCTTGGCTCACTATGCAGCCTGAATTTTGGTCCAGTTAATCTCCTGACTTTCAGTCCTGTCACCTGGGACATGTATTTGTCCCAAATATGCATACATATATAAATACATACGTATGTTTTTCTCTCTTCTTGAGCCTGTAGCTTTCAATGGAAAATCAGAATTCTATTTTTTTCCTGCCCACTGAGCCCAGTTATGTGTTTGACTACTTATTATTGATAAGTGCTATTCTGAAATACTTTCAAAGTATTATGTAAATACTAAATAATTACCATTTGTTTTAAAATGCAGCTCAAATGAGATACATGTTACATATTCAACAAGTGATGCAATATTTATTTTTGAACAATTTAATAGCCCAGGGATGAGAGTACAATGAACTCACCAAATTAACTAAACACAAAGCACTGAGCCTGTTCCCTCAAATTCTGATGCAAAATGAGGGCCAAGGGGTAAGTTAAGAGAAAGGAAGAAGCCAAGAGTATCTTCTTGAGAACAGAAATCAGAGCTTCTTTTTATCTTGCCAGTGACAAAGGCCAAGTGATTTCTGCCAAAATGCTAAACCAAGAAATATTTAATAAATTCCATTTCTTAATCCCTGTGGATATTCTATAAGGGTCATTTCTTAAGAGCCTTAAGTAGCTCAACTGTGTCTTACCTCTTTCCTAGCTGTCCTACCTGGCCCATGCAGATAAAGTGTTCAAAGAAACACCTTCGTGTTTGATTTTCTCAGCAGCAAAGTGCTCCCACTAGAAATAGTTGGGCATCATTAACCCTTTCAGGAAACCAGGGGGCAACTGATAATTAAGTAGATGGTGACATCAAACAATACCCACTGGCCACTACACTGTGGGAGTATCATTTAGTCCAGGACAACAGACTGGTAGCAAATGGCACCCAGTAACGTCACAGAAGTAACGCCACTTACAAAGGCACCTAAGTTACTTCCAGACTAGTTTAAGCCTTTGGCAAATCTAACTCATATTCAGTAATAATCCATTATTAAAATGAAACTTGACCAGGAAACTTCTGATTCAAATAATTTTCAAAACCAGATGTTACTTCCTTTATATCACTAAGGTATTGATCAAAGAAGTGACCGAATTAATGCATCCTTTTTCCCATGAACATCTGAAGTTAGTGGAGACCTCCCTCTAGCTCCCCAAAGCTAAGGCTGTTTATGCTGTGTACCCCAATTGCTTCCCCAAGAAGACACAGTCTACATCCTACAAGATGACAATGGCTTGGCCACAGCTCTGTCAGTGGCTCCCATTAACTTAGTGCTTGCTTTTTGCTGTGCTGGGGCTTTTACACATTTTCTTATTTTATCCTCATAAGATCCATGCAAGGTAGATACTATTATCCTCATCTTACAGATAAAAGAATTTAGACACAGAGTTTACATCATTAGCCCATAGTCATGCAGCTAAAAAATGTCAAGCCCAAGTCCAATTTTCGAATCCCTGTGTTTTAAAATTATAGTCAGTTTTCTAATCGCTAAGGCCATATGCTTTTTATAGGCAATACCCAATTCTAGTGCAAAATGTAATATCTTTTGGAAAATGCAGTTTTTTAATCAAAGAGTTTATTTCTTCATAACAGAGAGAGTTAACTCTTTGCTAGTATGAACACTGCTTCCTTTAGTGATGAGTACTATCCAATGTGTCTACTTTCGGCTAAACTTTTCACGAGAACATTTATACTTTAAGTACTGACACAATGCTTTATGAGCAGTCTTACCTACATATGCTTGTTTTCTTGAAACTAAGTTCTCAGTGTAAACCAGGAGAGAGAAAGAGAACCAAAAAATAATACCTTTTAATTGACCATGTATCTGTGTTCAGGTGCCTTCTACTGGCATCTTCATAGAAAATATGCTTAATCGTGTAATTCGGATAGACCTACAGAATAAGGGACATTCACAGGAAGAGACGCACTTCCTGTTTTTCCCTCTAGAAGGGAGAATTTACTCTGGCCCATTCATAATTGCTTCTCTGCGGCCGCAGGCATGTAGTGCTCCTGGGTTGGGACACTGTGCATATTTAGTAGCCACCACGATTATGAGAATATTGTAGAGTATGATCATCATTTTTATTTCCTTTGTATTTCTTGCAATATGGTGAAGGCTCTTTATGGCATTTCCCCATAGTTTGCCAAATTCCGCCCTAATTACAGAACACATACTTCTGCCTTCTACTGGAATCACAGAAACTCGGTGATGAGAGACCTTAGCAGTAGCATATCCAATTTTTACCCAGTGTATGAGTTCCTGCCACAACAAGTGGTCTTTCGGCATCCACTCTGTTGCTTCTCAAGTTGGCACATGCGGCGAAAGTGAAGAGAAATAAGATCATCCCTCTGAGAGTTAGAATAGATCACAGGATTATATATATAGTAGATGAGATCTTTAAAAAATAATTGTTTCAAGTGGCCATTTATCTCTATCTTGGCACTCCAAACATGCTGAGGTCCAAACTACATTAGGTTCTGCACAGAGGAAAAAGGGCCCCTCCCACCCTGATATGTCCTCCATAAATTGACAGAGAGCGTCTCAAAGCTCGTGTCTCCCTTTGCTGTCTAAGTATAATTGATTTTAGTAAAGGGGAACTTTGCCCAACCCACTCCCCTGCTGGACAGCTCCTCAAATTCAACTGAGATCCACTACCCTGGGATTTTCCTGTTGGCCCCCGGTCTACCCTTTGAACCTACAGAGAACAAATCTAATGACCCTGCCTTTTACTTATGGATTATATTCTCCCAAATTTGACTCCTCATTAACTAGGAACACCCAGCTCTTCATCTGCTTCTCAGATGACATGGCTGGAAAACCCCACAGCAGTGCAACTGTCAGTATGTCTTTCTGCATCTACCTCCCAGAACTGGACATGGCATGGCAGGGGTGGTCTGACGAGGGAAGCTCCATGACTTCTTTGGTTGTTGACATGCTGCTTCTATTAAAGGATCTAACATCAAATCAATGTCTCTGATAGTCACGCCACGCTATTGACTCACCCGGTCAACAGCATGGCATGCAAAAGTAATTGTGGTTTTAGCATTGTTGAAATTTGCTGTTTGATATTGGAATACATTCTTAAATAAATGTGGTTATGTTATATATCATTTTAATGCACATTTCTCACTTTATGTTTTTTTGCTAAATGACTTATTACTTGCTGTTTATTTTATATTTATTTTAGACTATGGAAATGATGATAGACAAGCAAATTTGAGCGATTTTCTTATTCGAGTTCAAAATGGGTCGTAAAGCAACAGAGACAACTCACAACATCAACAACGCATTTGCTCTAGGAACTGCTAATGAACATACAGTGCAGTGGTGGTTCAAGAAGTTTTGCAAAGGAGATGAGAGCCTTGAAGATGAGGAGCTCAGTGGTCAGCCATCGGAAGTTGACAATGACCAATTGAGAGCGATCATTGAAGCTGATCCTCTTACAACGACACGAGAAGTTGCCAAAGAACTCAATGTTGACCATTCTATGGTTGTTTGGCATTTGAAGCAAATTGGAAAGGTGAAAAAGCTCGATAAGTGGGTGCCTCATTAGCTGACTGAAAATCAAAAAAAGTCATCATTTTGAAGTGTCGTTGTCTCTTCTTTTATGCAACGACAAAGAACCATTTCTTGATCAGATTGTGACGTGCGATGAAAAGTGGATTTTATATGACAACTGGCGATGACCAGCTCAGTGGTTGGACCGAGAAGAAGCTCCAAAGCACATCGCAAAGCCAATCTTGCACCAAAAAAAGGTCATAGTCACTGTTTGATGGTCTGCTGCCAGTCTGATCCACTACATCTTTCGGGATCCCGGGGAAACCATTGCATCTGAGAAATATGCTCAGCAAATCGGTGAGATGTACTGAAAATTGCAACACCTGGAGCTGGCGTTGGTCAACAGAAAGGGCCCCATTTTTCTCCACGACGACACCTGACCGAACGTCGCACAACCAATGATTCAAAAGTTGAACGAATTGGGCTATGAAATTTTGTCTCAACTGCCATATTCACCAGACCTCTCACCAACAAACTACCACTTCTCAAGCATCTCAACAACTTTTTGCCGGGAAAACACTTCCACAACCAGCAGGATTCAGAAAATGCTTTCCAAGAGTTCATAGAATCTGGCAGAAAGGATTTTTATGCTACAGGAATAAACAAACTTATTTCTCGTTGGCAAAAGTGTGTTGATTGTAATGGTTCCTATTTTGATTAATAAAAATGTGTTTGAGCCAAGTTATAATGATTCAAAATTCACAGTCTGAATTTGCCTTAACCTAATAAAATCTCTATGTTTTTCACATGTTCTGCCTTTAAGGTCCCTCATTCTGTATTTGTTCAATTAGATTTGGGAGACGTAAGCCCAGTGCTGTCTCGGAATTTTCCTTTATTAAGCTGTGTACTGTTATTTGATCCTCCTTTCTGACCTGTTGAGTGAGATCCCTGTGGACCCTGATTAGGTCACCTCGCTCATGAGTGATCCCTCCAGCATCCTATCAGTCTGATTAACACCACACCAACATCCTCATCTCAGTTGTTGATAAAAGCTTTCCACAGAACATGGTCACAGCAGCCTCTGTCACCTCAATGCCCACGATCTCTCTCCAGGTTGAGAGGTGATGGCAAATGACTGTCTCAATGTACTTGAGTAATTACAGAGGTTAACATGTTCTCTACAGCTAATAAATATCTAGAGATCCAATGATAGGAAAAATTCACATTTTCACATCTAGGATTATATCCTTGACTTCAATGCCATTTTGAGGTCATGAGTATTTATAGACCACACAAAGTTTCATTTATTCATCCATTCATCCGATAAATAATGTTTAAATGCCTCCAACGTGCCAGACACTATGCTAGGTGGGAGTGATACAATCATGAGAGAGTTACAAGGATCCTGTGTCCAGGCACCGACACCCTGTAGGGTGACAGGTGTTACACAAATAATCCTTTCAGTACTGTGAAGGAAAAGAACACAGAGAGCTTCAGGCAGAGTGTCCCTTCCCTGAAGAAGTAACATTTAAGCAGAGACCTGAAGTTAGCCAGGCAAGAAGGGGGAAGAGTATTATTCCAAGCAGAAGAACTAGCCCTGTGAAGACTTTGAGTGAGAAGCAGCTTGTTTAAGGATCAAGAGCCAGGCTGAACAGCTGAGACAGGTAGGCAGGGAAAGTGCAGAGAGGCTGCTTCGAGGGTAGGAGGGGCCGGTGACCCACCGCCCCGGGGCCATATTAAGGAATCCAGACTTGGTCCTAAGAGAAAAGGGAAATCAAATCGCTGAAGGGTTTTAAGCAGAAAAGTGACAAGATCAGCTTTGCATGTTTAAAAGCTCCTCTAGCTTTTTCTGGCTGCTATTGGAGAACACTAGAGAAGGACTGGGGAATAGGAATAATTTTACTCCAAGGTCTTGCCTGGGGAGGGTGACAGGGGAGAACAGTAGGTGGGAAGGAAACTTCAAGTTGTTATATGCCTACCATCGTTCTCTCGGCGATGTGAATCTGAACTTACTAAAGTTTTCAAATCCACAGTTTTTTAAGTCCATGGATTAAATATGACGCCTTCACGTGAAAAGTATTATTATGGAAAGTTACAGCTTGCTCTTGATACAATCATTTCAGAAAAATAATTTCAAAGTATGTCATTGTTCATTTTATCACTGCCCCAAGGCATGGAGCAGTCCCCCCAAAATAATGAAAATTTTACTTAAGGATCCTAAAATTAACCTTAAAAATAGTTACCTTTGCTAATATGCATTTGAACAGAATTTATTTAGCCACATTCTTCCTTCCAAAAGTTTTTTTAGAGACAAATAATTCACTTTTTGTATTCATTGAGACACACTATTAAAATACTATACACTACTTTGTTAATTACCATATTATGAGAATTTTCACTGATTCTATGGAACACAAATACTTAAGAAGTCACAATAGTTATTTACATTAGTCCTCTAGGAATGGAGCAGAACTCACCAGAAACACCTAGAATTTTTCTGACCTGGGGCTAAGGCAATAGTGATTGTCCATTTATCAGATGTGCTTATGGACTGAATAACTTCATCAATAAAGTCAAAGAGTCTTTGGCAACATTTTGATATATCCCAAGGAGTCTTTTAAATTTCAATTTAATTTGTGGAAGTGGATTTGTAAAGGTATCTCTTAAAGAGAAAACTTAACTAAATTTCTGCTGTAACAGAGAGAACGGCCTGAAAAAAGTTTAAAAAATGTTTTATGTCTCTTCAAAACCCCCTCTCCCTTTTTGAAAACTAAAACCTACATCCCTGCCTCGGTCCAGTGGTTGGGAGGGGGCAGGGGAGTGTCCTTTGCTGTTTGTGCCACAGGAGTTGGCTCAGGGGAATTTCCCAGGTGGAGGTCACAAGATTGTCTTAGCCGAAGATGGGATTATGCGATTAATCAGAACCTTTAAAAGCTCTACACTTCTGCTCAGAGCCAGGATGTTGGTACTTTTGCTAGGTTGGTACAGAGGGATTCTGGGCCTTCCAGGGACAAAAGTGAGTGCTGTTGCCCCCATCGTGGTCCTGCCCCACCCTAATCCTGCCCTGAGGTACTGCCATACCTGGGGGAGGAGGGAATAGCCTATGAATCAGCCAATCAGAACTTAGCATGCCAGCTGCAAAAGAATGCAGAGGCCTCTCTAGCCCACAGGCCAAGCAGTGTAGGTACCATAGAGTCCACAAATTGACTTAGAGCAACCTGCATGCATAGTAATGCAACTCCCAACTGTCCAATCAAAGTGGTTCCATGGTGAAGTCTGAGCCACTAGGGAGGTCCGAACCTGGGCACTATAAAACAAGACACGGACCATAACCAAGCTCTCTTTTTCTTGCTGCAACAAGGGGTCCGGTCACCATCTGTAGCATGTGTATCATGCTCTGTAAACCTATATCTTGCTCTTGCCCTATAATTCTATCTTTCTCTCCTCAATAAACCTCATTTTCGTGCTTGCCTTACTTCGGTGCGTCTGGTCATTCTTTGGCCATGAGCACTTCAAGAACCGACATTTCAGACTGAAGCCTGACATATTAACATGGGAGCCTGCCAACGTCTTCATTTGCCAGCAAATTAATAAACTTCTCTTTTATTCTCCTCTAACCACTTGTCCTCATTCTTCTGATGTGGCCTCGGGGACAAGAGCCAGACTTTTGGTAACACTGCTACTGACAATCTGCTTCTAAGTGAAAAAAAATAAAAATAAAAATATTTTTGGAGCCGGGTGCGGTGGCTCACGCCTGTAATCCTAGCACTCTGAGAGGCCGAGGCAGGTGGATCGCTCAAGGTCAGAAGTTCGAGACCAGCAAGAGCGAGACCCCGTCTCTACTAAAAATAGAAAGAAATGATCTGGACAACTAAAAATATATAGAAAAAATTAGCCGGTCATGGTGGCACATGCCTGTAGTCCCAGCTACTCGGGAGGCTGAGGCAGGAGGATCGCTTGAGCCCAGGAGTTTGAGGTTGCTGTGAGCTAGGCTGACGCCACGGCACTCTAGCCCGGGCAACACAGTGAGACTCTGTCTCAAAAAAAATATATACATATATTTTTGGTATATATGTGTCAGGTCATAGTTGTCTATTCTCGGTTCTTGGTGTTCTCTTGGCCGAAGAATGACCAGACACCAAAAGTAAGGCAAGTGTGAAATGAGGTCTATTGAGGAAGGGCAAGATAAGTTTACAGAGCAAGAACAAGATGTAGTTTTACAGAGCAAGAGCAAGATACGTTTGCCACAGACACCAAACAGGCTCCCCAGTCATACAAGGGCTCTGGTAATGGTCTGGTGTCTTTTTTTATGGTGTTTGGATTGGGTCCCCCTTGTGGTTCAGACATCACCACTGAACCACTTTGTTGGACAGTTAACAACATGGTAATTAGCCTTAGGTTACTCGAGGTCACTTTCCAGATCCTGTTGTGCCTGGGCTGCCTGGCCTTGGACTGGGGAATTCCCTGCATTCTTTCGCAGATTGGCAGGGATTCTTCTTTCTTCCCAGGTGTGGCAGCCACTTGGGGCAGGATTAAGGTGGGGCAGCACCAAGCTTGGGGGGGGCCTGCCTTTGACCCTAGGAGAGCCAGAGATCCCTTGCTATCTACCTAACATATGTATTCTTCTAAACTTCTTCATGCATATGTACATATACCAAAAAATACAATTTTAAATACAAAAAAAGAAGGATGCTAATGTTCTCAAAACTACAAAGGATTTCAGCCTAGGTCCAGTTACTCCTCACACAAAGATCCAATTACTGAGACAATGAGGATTGCCAAGGAAAGGGGAATTTTTTAATATGAAAGACATTTTGTCGAATGAATGGGAGAAGCTGCCTCAAATCTCTCTCTCCAACTAAACAGGGATCATGGGCTTTTAAAGGAGAGGCCACAGGCCTTGGGGCAGGCCATGGTATAACTAACAAAGGGCTACTGTGTTGGGGCAGGGCAGGTTGTGGGTCTTGGCGTCAGGAAGTCTGCCCAGGGACCTTCAGAATTTCAGCAACTTTATTTTGCAGAAAATCTTCCATTTCTGGGAAACAACTCGAAAGGTCAAGTGGTTAGTTAAGGGAGAGGATTATGAAAAAACACATAGGGATCACTGAAATTTATTCATTGACCAGTTACACTAATGTATATAATGTTGTGTAACTTTTTTATTTAACAATTAACTCAAAACATGTCATAAATCTAAATGCAAGAGCTAACACAATAAAACTTCTAGAAGAAAATATGGGAAAAACATCTTTGTGACTTTTGCCAATACAAAGATTACTTAGAGAAGACACCAAGACATGAAACCTAAAGAAAATCAGATAAGTTGGTTTTTATGAAATTTAAAAGCTGTTGCTCTTCAAAAGACATTATTAAGAAAATGAAAAGGCAAGCCACAGAGTAGTAGAAAATATTTGCAAAACATATATCTGATAAAAAGCTTGCATCCAGAATAAAGATCCCTTCCAGCACAACAGGAAAAAGAGCAAAAAAGGGAGGTAGGAAGTCAAAAGATATGAATAGACACATCACCATAGAACACATAAGAATGTTCAACATCATTAGTCATTAGGGAAATGCAAACTAAAACCACAATGAGTTATCACTACACACCAATATAATAACTAAAAATAAAAAGACTGATGATACCAAGTGTTGGGGAGGGTGTTGAGCAACTGGAGCTCTCCCTCATCACTGATTGGAATGCAAAATGATACAACCACTTTGAAAAGTTTGCCAATTTCTTATACAGTTAAAAATACACCTGCTCTATGATCCACTTCTACATATGTAAAGAAGAGAAAGAAGAACATTTACATAAGCCTTGTATTAAAATTTTCATAGCAGCTTTATTCATATTAGATTAACCTTTCCAAATGTACATTTACTGGTGAATGGATAAATGAATTGTGGAATATGTATACAATGAAACACCATTCAGCTATTTAAAAAGTGGAAGAACTACTGATACACAACAACATGGAATGGATCTCAAAGCGTTATGTTAAGTGGAAGGAGACACACATAAAAGACTACATACTGCATAATTCCATGTATATGAAATTCCAGAAAAGACAAAGAAAGCAGATCAGTGGTCACAGGGCCTGGAGTTGGGAGAAGATTGGCTACAAAGGAGCATAAGTGAAATTTATGGAATAATGGAACTGTTCTATATCATCATTGTGCTGGTGGTTACAGGACAGTACCCATTTGTCAAAACCCACCATATTATACTCTTCATACTGGTGAATTTTATTGTATGTAAATTATAGCTCTATGAAACTGCTTAAAAATCTCTGCATGTCAAATGAAAAGTCAAAAGGTGAATGACAGGCTGGGAGAAAATGTTTGAAATAGATACGACAAGACAAAAGGTTACTATTCCTAACTGACAAAGAGCCATAGAAATTTATAGGTAAATCTCAAGGAATCTGATAGAAAAATCAACAAAGTATATGCAGCTTTCACATTAGAGTTGATGCAAATGGCTATTAATCATATGAAAAGATGCTCAACCTTACTGAAAGTTCAGGTCGATGTAAGCAAGGCAAAAATGAGATCCATCTCCCCATCACTTTGGCATCCATTAGAAAGACTGATAAAATGTATTGCTGACGAGGATACAACTGCTATAATCTTTTAGGACAGCAAATTGCAAATAAACAGAGTCTTTGATCGAACAGAATCTATCCTACAAAAATAAAAGCACCAGTACTTACAGATTTGTGTATAAACTTGTTAACTGCTGGTTTTTGCCTACCCTAAGCACTAAAAATCTGGGGTGGAAGGGTGGGAACTATTGTCTATAAATAGAGAAAAGGCTGAATAAATTGGAGTCCATATATACATACTACAGAATACCATGCTGCTATTAATAACATGTTAATCTATGCATATTGACACGGAAGAATGAACATGATATGTTGTTATATGGAAAGGTAAGTTGCAGAAATATTTATAGTGTGGTCTCATTATTTGGTAATGAAAAGAAAAAAAGAAAACCTATATTGTGTATCTATTTGTATATGATTGTACCAGTTTAAAGAACTATAACATACATTGGGTAAGATAAACATACATTGGGCCAGACTTTGTGGCTCACACCTGTAATCCCAGAAACTCAAGAGGCTGAGGTAACCGAATCACTTGAGCCCAGGAGTTTGGAGTTGCAGTGAGCTATGATCATACCACTGCATTCCAGTTTGGGCGACAGAGCATGACCCTGCCTCAAAAAATAAAAACAAACACACACACCAAAAACATACATCTTAAAGTGTAAATATTGGCTGCACAGAAGTAGGAAGGAGAGAGACTGTTGCCCTTTTCTTTGTGTATCTCTATGTTAATGCCTTATTGCAATGAACACTTCTTGTTTTTGTAGTTTGAAAAGAAAACTCAAGAAATTAGTTTTCAAAATTGCACACACAATGAAGCATACTCCTTTTTTCCTTCCTGGTGTTCAGAGCTTTCAAATACTAATCTAATGTGCATGGATGGGACACTACACTCTGAAAAATTGTCCTACCCTTCTTGGTTCTAATAAAATGTGAGGCCAAATGACAGAATACATTGTTTTTAAAAAGATCAGCAGGTATGGTTCAAGTAACAAATACACCGAGCGAAAGGAACCCAAACTGGCTTTACTCCGAGGGCACTGAGCTTTGGTTTTCATAATCTCCCAAGGCATAAGGACAAGAGACAAAGCCTAGAATGTGTCCAACATGAAACAATGAATAGGAAACCCTATTGATAAAGCTGTGACTACTGAGGGATACACTCTAAGAGAAAGGATGCCTGTCTCAAAATTTGATCTTAGATAAACGAGGAAAATATTCCCTGAGATCTCTACAAGGAGCACTATGAAACACTGATGAAAGAAATCACAGATGACATAAACAAATGGAAAAACATCTCATGCTCATGGACTGGTAGATTCAACATTGTTAAATGTTCATACTACACAAAGTGATTTACGGATTCAATGCAATCCCCATCAAAATATCGATGTCATATTTCACGGATGTAGAAAAAATAATTCTACACTTTGTAGGGAACCAAAAAAGATCCTGAATAGCCAAAGCAATCTTAAGCAAAAAGAACAAACCTGAAGGTATCATCTTACCAGACTTCAAACTATACTACAAGGCTATAGTAACTAAAACAGCATGGTATTGACAGGAAAACAGAGACATAGACCAATGGAACAGAATAGAGAACCCAGATATAAAACCAGCTACCTATAACCAAGTGATCTTCAACAAAGCAGACAACATACACTGGGGAAAAGAAGCTCTATTCGATAAATAGTGCTGGGGAAATTGGATAGCCACATGTAGAAGAATGAAATAAGACTCCTATTTCTCACCATTCACAAAAATTAATTCAAGATGGATAACACACTTAAATGTACCTCATGAAACCACAAAAATTCCAGAAGAAAATGTAGAAAAAACTCTTCTAGACATCGGCCTATGCAAAGAATTTATGACTAAGAACCCAAAAGCAATTACAGCAACAAGAAAAATAAATAAATAGAATTTTGTTAAATTAAAAAGCTTCCACACAGCAAAGGAAATAATCAACAGAGCAAACGGACAACCTACAGAATGGGAGAAAGTATTTGCAAACTATACATCTGATAAAGGTCAAATATCCAGACTATACAAAGAACTCAAGCAAATCAGCAAGAAAAGAACAAACAATCCCGTTAAAAATTGGGCAAAAGACACGAGCAGAAGTTTTTCAAAAGAAGATAGACAAATGGACAACAATCATATGAAAAAATCCTTAACATCACTAATTATCAGGGAAGTGCAAATTAAAATCATAATGAGACATTACCTTACCCCTGTCAGAATGGCCATTATTAAAAAGTCCCAAAATAATAGATGCTG
>NW_012145523.1:3944200-3945530 GCF_000956105.1 Propithecus coquereli
CTCACAACAACTTTAACATAGGACTTTCAGCTCCATTTTTACTTATTAAGAAAGGATTATGCTTAATGAGAGGTAATATACCTTTCCAAAGTGTCATAATTATAATGTGGCAGAGTAAGGATTTGAGAGCAAATCTTTCTCACAAGCCAGAGCTCCTTCTACTATACTATGAAGTTGATATTGGTGCATAGTTGCAAGTGCCCAGAGAGCAAATGCATTTCAGGAAAGAGGAATAGGAAGCAAGGAGATGGGGAAAATAAAAAAGAAATGTACTCGAGGGTAGAATAACACAATGTAATTCACAGTTGGACTAGGACTAATACAGGTAAACATGTCAAGAGAATTTGTCCCACAATGGTTTTTGTATTTGTAAAGAAATAATACCAAAACCCAGAAATCAGTTTGTTCTTCATTTCCTCTTTTCCTA
The DNA here is from genome assembly GCF_000956105.1 of Propithecus coquereli. Lineage (NCBI taxonomy): Eukaryota > Metazoa > Chordata > Mammalia > Primates > Indriidae > Propithecus > Propithecus coquereli. Next base: position 3,944,628 of record NW_012145523.1, read on the forward strand.
ATGTTGGCTGTTGTTCAAGTTATATGATTCATTACACTGGTAAAAAGTGGATCTAGCAATTTATAATACTAAACTTGGAATTTGTACACACCTTTATACCACTCTACAATAAGCTATATAAACTGCAGTACCCTGTCTGCTTCTTGTCATCATTTCTTCTTGATACAGCTACTAATAAAGTAGTGACGGATAACCTTGTTATTCTCCAATGTTATTCCTAAAACCATCTACACATAAATAATTAATTCTCATTACAAATTCCACAGCCACCTCACAAAATACCTCTGGTCTTTCTAACTAGTTTCCTAAATTAAAACCCAAGGTAAGAGCCAGAAAGGAAATAATAAAGATCAGAGCTGAACTCAAGGAAATAGAAAATAAAAAAAAATAAAGAAAATCAATGAAACCAAAAGCTAGTTCTTTGAGCAGATCAATAAAATTGACAAATTGAGAGAGACTCATGAGAAAAAGAGGGAGAAGACACAAATCACCAACATCAAGAATGTAAAAGGTGACATCTCTTTAGGTTATACAGGTACTAAAAAGATAATAAGGGAATATTAGGAAATGCTTTATGCAAACTACCAAAGCTCACTCAACAAGAAATAAATAACTTAAATAGCCCTTTATCTATTAAAAAATTGATTTTGTACTTTGAAAACTTTCCCCTGAAGAAAACTCAAAGCCTAGATGGCTTCACTGATGAATTTTACCAAATAACATTAAAAGACAAATTATAAATCCTATGCAAACTCTTCCAGGAAACTGAAGAAGAGGGAATACTTTACAAGCCATCTAGAGGCCAGCATTATGCTCTGATACCAAAGCCTGACAAAAATTTACCACACACACAAAAAAACAACAACAACAAAGAAAACTATAGATTAACATCACTCACGAACA
>NW_012145523.1:3946015-3947327 GCF_000956105.1 Propithecus coquereli
ATAAACATACTGTACTGAAATTGTATGTTTAAATACCTGTTTCCTGCATTACACTGTGAAGAATTCTAGGATAGGCATTTATCTTCCTTAACTTTGTTTCCCCAGTATTTAGCACAGGTATTGTATATAATACATGTTTCCTTAGCCTGAGTTCCTCCCAAGCTGAGCCTGAAACAAAGCCTTGGGTGCGAGTGGTTTATTTGGGAAGTGACCCAGGAAGCAGGAGTCAGGTAGAGGGGGAAAGAAAGTGGAAGGAAAGAAATCCAGTGTAAGGGTAAGTTATCAAGATGGCCAGTACTATGGACAACCGCTGCATTATCCCACTGGACCATCTGAGGAGCCTTATGAAACACCTTCAGAAGCATTTGTCCACTGCTTCCATCCCCAATTTGTCAAGGATGTCCAGGGCTTTACCTCTCTTTGAGTCTGGGCTGCGCATGGCAGAGTGTGGAGCAGATTCCTTCTGGCAACCAACTCCTTGAGGCAGAAAAGCTTTGGGACAAAAAGTAAGAGGCACTTGGCATGAAGCTCTTGGAAGGTGCTGCCAGAATACACCTACAGGAAGCTGGTCAAGGCCTCCCTGTAAATGATTGCCAGGGCAATGGCTATATTATTACATAATGAAAAGAAAGAGAACTAAGATTTATGAAGGGTCTATTATAGAGTAAATACTTTGTATATCTTCTTTCATTTAATCCTCACAACAACTTTAACATAGGACTTTCAGCTCCATTTTTACTTATTAAGAAAGGATTATGCTTAATGAGAGGTAATATAACTTTCCAAAGTGTCATAATTATAATGTGGCAGAGTAAGGATTTGAGAGCAAATCTTTTTCACAAGCCAGAGCTCCTTCTACTATACTATGAAGTTGATACTGGTGCATAGTTGGAAGTGCCCAGAGAGCAAATGCATTTCAGGAAAGAGGAATAGGAAGCAAGGAGATGGGGAAAATAAAAAAGAAATGTACTCGAGGGTAGAATAACACAATGTAATTCACAGTTGGACTAGGACTAATACAGGTAAACATGTCAAGAGAATTTGTCCCACAATGGTTTTTGTATTTGTAAAGAAATAATACCAAAACCCAGAAATCAGTTTGTTCTTCATTTCCTCTTTTCCTAATGTTGGCTGTTGTTCAAGTTATATGATTCATTACACTGGTAAAAAGTGGATCTAGCAATTTATAATACTAAACTTGGAATTTGTACACACCTTTATACCACTCTACAATAAGCTATATAAACTGCAGTACCCTGTCTGCTTCTTGTCATCATTTCTTCTTGATACAGCTACTAATAAAGTAGTGACG
>NW_012145523.1:3947377-3948681 GCF_000956105.1 Propithecus coquereli
AATATGGAAAAATTACATCATACAAACACTAATATAGTTCAGATAAGTATATTAAGGTAAAAATTTCTAGGGATAAGTAGGTCTTACATAGTGATAAAAGAGAATTAACCAAGAACATATAACTGTAATGAGCTGGTATGCACAAAATGACATGACCTCAATAATATATGGCAAGAATTGATGGAATTATAAAAAGAAAATATTTAATAGAAAAAAATTCAACAAATTTCCAAACATTGATATCATATAGCCAATATTCTCCCCTACAATGCAATTAAGTAGGAAATGAGTAATTAAAGGAAAAATTCAAAAACCAATACATTTAAAGGATTTCAAATATTCTTTTAGTAGTACCTTGCTCAAAGAAGAAATCATAACAGATTTTACAAAATACTTTAGAAAATCAATGTACTAAGCATCTAATTTCAGAGGTTGGAAAGAAAACAAAAGAATAAAGCCAACATAAGACTTTTTAAAAGATAAGTATAAGAACTACTGGTAGAAAAATTTCTAAGATGGCTCTCAATATTTCTGCATCCTGTACACACAACCAATATAATCCCCTCCTGTTGAGTATGGGTGGGACCAACTTAATTAGATCAGCCCTTTAAGAGGGGGCCTAAATATCAAAGACAAAAAGTCTGGGAAATTCAAAGGTTCCGCAGGTTCTCTTCTTCTGGCCTGAAGGTAAGCAAATAGCCATGTTGTGAACGTCCTATGGGAGTCACACAGCAAAGAACTGTGTTTGGCTGTGGAAACAGCTAACAGGAAAGTGGGAACCTCAGTCATATAAACATAAGTAAATAAATTCTGCCAAAACCAGTGAGCTTGGAAGAGAATCCCATGCCTCAGGTGAGAATCATTGCCCCAGCCAGCGCCTTGATTTCAGTCTGGTTAGATCTCAAGCAGTACATCCAGCTAACCTATACCCAGACTTAAGACCATAAATAGGTGTTTTCAAACTGCTAAGTTTGGAGTCATTTGTCACACAGCAATAGAAAACTACTACGGAGCTGATTCAATGTTATAGAAATAAAATTTATAAAACAGAGATTCTTCAAAGACAAAATTTGGTTCCTAAAAACACTAATAAAATAGACCAAACTTTGGGAAGATCAAGTGAGAACAAAATAAGGAAGGTGAAACTAAGTAATGTTAGGCATAAAAAGCATAAATAATTACAGATGTTGCAGTTGTTTAAAAGATAATAAAAGAATATTATAAATAACTTTATACTAATACATTTTAGAACTTAGATGAAATAAAGTCTTAGAAAATATAACTTTCCAAAACCGACTATAGAA
>NW_012145523.1:3950100-3952019 GCF_000956105.1 Propithecus coquereli
CATGAAGCCAGTATCACCTTGATAACAAGGCCAGGAAAGGACACAACAAAACAAAGAAAACTACAGACCACTAACCTTTATGAATATAGAAGCAAAAGTCTTTAATAAAGCACTAGCAAGCAGAATTCAACAGCACATCAATAGAAACAAAAACAAAGACCATATGAGCACCTCTATAGATGCAGAAAAAGTACTTGACAAAATCCAGCACAGTTTCATGATAAAAACCCTCAACAAATGAGGTATAGAAGGAACATACCTCAAAATTATAAAAGCCATATATGACAAACTAACAGCCAATATCATATTAGAGGGGAAAAGTTGAAAACATTCCCCCTGAGAACTAGAATACAACAAGGGTGCCTACTATTACCACTTCTATTCAAGATAGTGCTGGAAGTCCCAGCCAGAGAAATCTGGCAAGAGAAAGAAACAGAGGGTATCCAAACTGGGAAAGAGGAGGTCAAACTATTGCTTTTCACTGACAATACGATTTTGTATCTAGAAAACCCCAAAGACTTCACCAAGAGACTCCTAGAATTGATAAATAAATTCAGCAAAGTTTCAGGTTACAAAATCAATGTACATAAATTAGTAGCATTTCTATATGCCAATAACAGTTAAGCTGAGAGTCAAATCAAAGACTTGATACCATTCATGATAGCTAAAAAGAAAATAAAATACTTAAGAATATACTTAACCAAGGAGCTGAAAGATCTCTACAAACATGAAACACTGAGGAAAGAAATTGCAGAGGACACAAACAAATGGAAAAATATATCATGTTCATGGATCAGTAGAAACAACATTATTAAAATATCCATCTACCCAAAGTAATTTATAAATTCAAAGCAATCCTCATCAAATTACCAATATCCTACCTCACAGATCTAGAAAAAATAATTCTATGCTTTGTTTGGAACCAGAAAAGAGCCGAAATAGCCAAAGCAACCTTAAACATAAAGAACAAATCTGAAGGCATCACATTACATGACTTCAAACTATACTGCTAGGCTATAGTAACCAAAACAGCATGTTATTGGTACAAAAATAGAGACATAGACCAATGGAAAAGAATAGAGAGCCCAGATATAAAACCATCTGCCTTCAGCCAACTGATCTTTGACAAAGTAGACAACAACACACACGGGGGAAAAGAATCCCTATTCAATAAATAGTGCTGGGAAAATTGGATAGCCACATGTAGAAGCATGAAACAGGACCCCTATCTCTCACCACTCACAAAAATTAATTCAAGGTGGATAAAATGCTTAAATGTAAGGAAGGAAACCATAAGAATTCTAGAAGAAAATGTAGGAAAAACTCTTCTAGTTACTGGTCTTGGCAAAGAATTTATGAAGAAGACCCCAATGGCAACTGCAGTAATAACAAAAATAAATAAACGGGATTTGATTAAACTGAAAGGTTTCTGCACAGCTAAGGAAATAATCAACAGACCAAACAGACAACCTAAGAATGGGAGAAAATATTTGCAAACTATACATCTCATAAAGGGCTGACATCCAGAATCTACAAAGAACTCAAATAAATCAGCAAGAGAAAAACAAACAACCCCATTAAAAAGTGGGCAAAAGTCATGAGCAGAAGCTTTTCAAAAGAAGAAAGACAAATGGCCAATAAACATATGAAAACATGCTTAATGTCACTAACCATCAGGGAAATGCAAATTAAAACCCCAATGAGATATCACCTTACCCCAGTTAGAATGGTTTTTATTAAAAAGTAAAAAAACAATAGATGCTGGCACTGATGCAGAGAGAAAGTAAAGCTTATACACTATTGGTGGGACTGCAAATTGTACAACTTCTGTGGAAAAGAGTATGAAGATTCCTCAAAGAACTAAAAATAGACCTACCATTCAACCCAGAAAATGCATAGAATAAAGGAAAAGATGAATA
>NW_012145523.1:3955324-3957373 GCF_000956105.1 Propithecus coquereli
AAAAGGGCATCTACAAAAAACCTACAGCTAATATACTTAATAGTCAAAGACCAAACGCCTCCCCCTAAGATCAGGAACATGACAAGGACATCAGTTCTCACAACTTCTATTCAATGTTGTTCTAGAGGTTTAGCTAACTGCCATAAGGCAATAAAAGAAATAAAAGTCATCCAGATTAACAAGGAAGGAGTAAGATGGTCTCTATTCACAGACAACATGATGTAGAGAATTTGATGAAGTCTACAAAGAAGCTACTAATAAACTAGTTTAGAAAGGTTGTGGGATACAAACTCAATGTATAAAAATCATTTGTATTTCTATAGTATTAGGTCATTACATATGACATGTCTGATTCTGAATCAAAAGTTTAGTTTATTATATCTCAAACAAGAAGCAGTACCATTAATTGAAGTATGCACCTAAAGTATTGACAAAGTTTTGTCATCTTAACGGTAGCTTGTTTATGCCAGCAGCAAAGAATCTGGAGAGCGAGTGGCGATGAAATCCCAAAAGGTGTTTTCCACAGCTTGTTGGGAATTAAATATTTTTCCTTGCAAGAAGTGGTCCAAAGCCTGGAAGAAGTGGTAGTCAGCTGGTGTAAGGTCTGGTGAATACAGTGGATGACAGAGTTTCCAAGTCCAGCTTCTGCACTTTTGAGCAGCGTTGTTTTTTGCGACATGTGGACTTGCAAGAGGGTTGGCTTGTCTCTATTGACCAATCTTGGCTGCTTAATCCCAAGCATTCTCATCATTTCGTCCAATTGGTTGCAGTAGACATCTGCTGTAATGGATTGACCAGGTTTCATGAAGCTGTAGTGGATTATACCAGTGCTGGAGCACCAAACAGGCACCACTAGCTTTTTCTGATGAATACTCCATTTTGGACTGTGTTTCAGCACTTCATCTTTATCCAATCATTGTGCTGAATGCTTGCAATTGTCAAAAAGAATCCATTTTTCATTACACATAACAATACGGTGTAGAAATGGTTCACCTTTAGGTTGTGACAGCAAAGAAAGGCAGGCTTCGAGACGATTTCTCTTCTGAGGTTTGTATAATTCATGTGGAACCCATCTATCCAGCTTTTTTACCTTGCCCATTTGTTTCAAATGGTCCAATATTGTTGGAACAGTAAGGTCAAACCTTGCTGCTAGTTCACGCACAGGTTGAAATGGATTCGCTTCCACTATAGTTTTCAGCTCATCATTATCCACTTTGGTCTCAGGTCACCCATGTGGCTCATTTTCAAAATTAAAATCACCAGAACAGAATTTCTCAAACCATCGATGTACTGTGCATTCATTAGCCACATTTTTCCCAAACACTTCGTTGATATTTTGAGCTATTTGTGCTGCATTGGTTCCATGATGCAACTCATATTTGAAAATAATACAAACTTTTGACCAATCCACGGTTTCGCAAAAATTGCTCTAAAAAAAATTTTGAAACGTAATCACAAGCCAAAGCATGTGTTTGAAAGACTGAGGATGTACCTTTACAGTAAACATAAAATGAGAAATGTCAAAGTGAAATGTCAGAGATATCAACTGTCAAACTTAGTACTTCAGGAAATTGGACATTTTATACTTAATAACATAACAACAAACAGTCAGAAGCTAAAATGAAATGAACAATACCATTCATAGTAGCATCAAAGTATATGAAATACTTAGGGGAAAATAAAAGATGTATAAGACCTGTACACTGAAAAACCACAAAACATCACTGAAAGTAAAAGACGTAAAAGACCTAGACTGATATATTGTGATATTGAGTTAAGGGGTCATTAGACCCAATATTGTTAAGATGTTAATTTTCCCAAAATTGATCTACAGATTCAATGCATTCCCAATCAAAATCCCAGCAGTGTTTTTTGAAGAAATTGGCAAGGTGATTCTAAAATTCACATGGAAATGCAAAGAATATAGAGGAGCCAAAGCAATTTTGTCAAATGAGAACAAAATGGAGGATTAACACTACTGATTTCAGAATCTATAAAGCTACAGTAAACATGGCTCTGTGGTATTAGTGTAAAGAAAGACAAATACAT
>NW_012145523.1:3957763-3967820 GCF_000956105.1 Propithecus coquereli
GAGAAAATGTTTACAAATCATATTTCTGATGAAGGGCTTGAATACAGAATATGTAAACAACTCTGAAAACTCAATAATAGGAAGACAACCCAATCTAAAACTGGGCAAAAGATTTGATGTGCACAAAAAAGATATATTCATGACAAATTAGTTAATTAGTCATTAGGTAAATGCAAATAAAACCATAAGGAGATACCACTAACATCTATTAGAATGGATAGAATTAAAAAGGCTGACCATAGCAAGTGTTGACAAGGATGTGGAGGAACTGGAATTCTTATATACTGCTGGTAGGAATGCAAAATGGTACCACAACTTTAGAAAACATTTTGGTAATTTCCTAAAAATGTAAACATACAACCTACCCTATGATCCAACCATTCTACTCCTAGTTAATTATGCAAGAGAAATGAAAGCACATTTCCATGCAAAGACTTGTACAGGAATGTTTGTAGCAGCTTTATTTATAATAGCCCCAAACTGGAAACAAGCCAAATGTCCATCAGCAAGTAAATGAATCAATAGATTGTGGTACACCCATATAGTCGAATAGTACTCAGCAATAAAAAAGAATGAAATATCGATACATAAAACATGGGTAAATCTCAGAATAATTATGATGATTCTAAGAAGCCAGGTAAAAAAAGAAAAATCACTACATGATTCCATTCATATAAAAATTCTAGAAAATGCAAACTAATGCTAGTAACATTAAGCAGATCAGTGATTGCCTTGATATGGGATAAGGGGCGGGAAGGAGGGATTGTAATAGGTCAGGAAGAAACTTTTGTGGATGATGGATAAATATGTTCATTATCTTGATTGTGGTGATAGTTTCACAGGTATATACATTTGTCAAAGCTTATCAAATTATATACCTTAAATATGTGCAGTTTCTGTCAATTATACCTCAATACATAAAGAATTGTTTATGCTTAAATAAATAAAAGTTAACCAAATGGATTTCTCCTCCCTTCATCTATGGTATATTTCTTATCTTCCCACCATGCCACAGGGATGAAACCATGTGTGGATCTTGACTCCTGGGAAGGACTCAGACTTTTTGGAATTAGCTCATCGAGGTTCCTTTGCATCTTCGGTTCTCTGATTATTTTTTACTTTTTTTTTTTTTTTTTGGTAGCTTATCCTTTTTTTCCTATTTTTAGGATGGGACTGATGGTCTCTTGCAACTTTTTACATTCTAACGAGAAGTCTCCTCTCCTCTATGTCGATTTTAATTTAAGAGTCCTTAATAATATCTTTAAAAAAGTGTTTGGGCCGGGCGCGGTGGCTCACGCCTGTAATCCTAGCACTCTTGGGGGCTGAAGCAGGAGGCTCACTTGAAACCAGCCTGAGCAAGAGCGAGACCCCATCTCTACTAAAAATAGAAAGAAATTAATCGGACAACTAAAGATATATAGAAAAAAATTAGCCGGGCATGGTGGCACATGCCTGTAGTCCCAGCTGTCCGGGAGGCTGAGGCAGAAGGATCGCCTGAGCCCAGGAGTGTGAGGTTGCTGTGAGCTAGGCTGACGCCACGGCACTCACTCTAGCCTGGGCAAAAAGAGTGAGACTCTGTCTCAAAAAAAAAAAAAAAAAAAAAAAGTGTTTGATTTCTCATCTTGAGCCTAAATGTCACTTAATTTCTGTTGAGGAAAAAATTTAGAATTCCAGATTGTAGAAATCTGTATAATCACTGCTACTGAACAATGTGATGACTGCTTTCAGGAATTTCCGTATCCTTCCCGTATCCTGGTTCTGCACAAAGGCGGTGTCCTGAGAAGGGCTGTCCCCGAGAGAGCAGAAACCCTTCAGGAGTCTGATGTCCGATACAGAACTCCCAATAGAGACACAAACCCTGAGCCTCACCACGACCCAAGCCAACTCCGGAAGCTCTACATTCAAGTGAAAATGCTAGGGATACTCACAAAGGGTTCGGGAGCAGATTCTGAAGCAACTCACATGGGAACAATTTCCACGCCCCGGAGGAGGTTGGTACTGTGCTCATCTTTCAAGAATGGCTGGGAGGTGTGACTTACAGGAAAGAAAATCTGACCCAGCTATGGAGACAAAGATAATCACAAGGGGAAGAGACACTTTGGGAGTGCTAGACATTTCCACACTCAGTCAGAGGATTCAACCGTTCCTCTCAGGGTGGGGATGCAGGTCAGGACCCACACAGTCCTCTCCAGGTGTGATCCCTGGACCGTCTGCTGTTACTGCTCCCCCTGGAGGTGAGAGCAGAACTGGAGAGTGAGCTGCCGGGAATGTTTATAGTCACTTGATATTGCCATGGCATGCAAACGTCTGCTCAGCCATTCATTGTGACTGTAACTTATAAAAGTGTAGGTTGGCAACATTAAAAATAGTTTAAAAACTGGTCTTTCTCCACAAATAGTTTGAGAAGCACTGAGACTCTTCTTGCTCTCTCTGCTGCCCAATCCCTCTCTTCTGGTCTCCTCTCGCCACCTTGAACCCTACATGACAGCCTTAATAACGTATTTTCAGTTTCCCATGGGTGCCAAGCTTTTTCTCAAATAGACCTTTGTTGTTTTCTTTGCCTAAATTTTTCTCTGCATCCTCTTAACCTTGTTTCTACTTTTCTTTTTTCTTCCTTCCTGCCTGCCTTCCTGTTTTCCTCTTAATTTTTAAAAAATGAACTGTATTCTATCAAGTGTTGGCAAGATGGTGGGGGAAGAGAAACTCCCACACACTGCAAGTAGGGACATAAATGGCCTACAGCTTATTTAGAGAGCAGCACGGCAGTGTCCCATATGTGGTGGACTGCAGAGATGGCCGTGATCCTTCACTTTTCCCATCTTCACACTCTTTGCAATGTGATTTTGCACATCCTTTCATCAAGAGGTGGAGTCTATTTCCTCTCCCTTTCTATCTAGGCTGACCTTCCATTCTGTTCTATTCTCTTGCTTTTACCAATACAATGCAGCAGAAGAGACATTGTGTCTTAAGAGTACTTACGCTCTTTCACTTGTTCTCTTGCTCCTGCAAGAAGAGTGCAAGCCTGCTCAAGAAAGAGATCACATGAAGGGACCAGCTGTCCCAGCTGAGGTGATGGTAGACCAGCCAGCCAACCCAGCAGCTGCCCAAAGAAGCATGAGCAGAAGTCATTATAGTAAGTTCTCTAGCCAAGGGCAAATGTTTCATGCTCAGAAATCTCATGTTCCCCAGAACATACAAGACACACCCCATGGAAGCATTTCCTGGAGCTGCCATCCTAATGCAGGGCTACAGCTCCCCAAGGAGTCTCCTGAACAACTCTGATATTCCAACCCAATTGTGAAGCCTTTGGTATATCAGCAAAAGTGTTTAGGTTAGTTTCATTTGCTCAACTATTTTCACAGGACACTCACATTGAGTCTGTTATTCCCACAAGATACGCCTTCCCTTGGAACATCAGTCTCTGAGGATTGATTCTTCCAAGATTTTTTTCTGGAAATTTCTTGGTTGAATCAATGGTCAAATGAAATAATTTCGACTGCTGAAATAAGAAGCTGGTGCACTAGATTTTTATGCATTTTCAAGCTATAGAAAAAGAAATACTTTCTGAACACTGGAATTAAGACAATTTTATATACGTTTATTTCTAAAGATAAAAATTCCGATGGATAACAAAAGGAGGTAGATTAAAAGTCTAAAGGTCCCACTTTTCAGGCCAACAGCATCCTTAAGGCCAGTAATGTTTTTAAAATGAGGGCAAAATAATCATCATCATGACAACAGCAACTGCTATTTATTATGAAATGTTAAGAAGAACACTAAATCTTAACTTACATTATCTCACTTAATGTTTCAACAACCCTAAAATATAGCTAATGTTATTTTCATTTTACAGATGATGATGCTGGGGGTATAAAGAAATTCAAGTCACTTGTCCAGGATCATAGAGCCAATAAATAGTGAAGCCTGGCTTTAAACAGAAGTCTGACTTCAAAGTCATGCTTCTAAGTGCTATAATCTACTCAAACAAACAAACGCAAAAACCATTGTATAGTGCTTTGAGGTTCACAGAATCCTTTGTCATCCGTTATTTTACTTGATCCCTGTAAAACTCTAACTCCCATCTTACAGATGAGCGGTAGAGCTGAGGCCCGAAGTTTTGTCTTCAAGTCCCAAGTCCATGTCCTTTCCAGAAAGTCAAATTGTTAGATGCTTGAGGGAACGTAAACAGACATTGTGGAAGATGATGAGCTATGAGGTGGATTATTCCTAGAGGAATAAAGAAGAGATGGTGGATACAGGGGTTTCCCCCTAAGGCTTGACTCAGACAAGCAGTTGTGGGAGCCACTTTGCAGAAACTGCTTTGGAAGACACTCAGCCTTCCTCCTGTCTGATGGAGGAAGACTTGGCTCTGGGAGGCCTGAAATTAATGAAATTAACAAATGAGGGAAGAAGATGGAGACCACTCTGGAAAGCAAATGCGGAAGGTAAAACATGACTCAGTCTGTAAGCATTCCTCCCCTGGGGCCAGGCTGGGTAAGTGCCCAGGACAGGGACAGTGCCAGAGTCAGGAAGGACTAAGCCCATGAAAGTGGAGGGCTGGAGGTAACTAAATAAAACCACACCCACAGTGACTATAATCCTCCTCCTTTGTCCCTGCTGGGGTGACCTGGGGAACTCCAATGCAGTATGTTTAGTCAGACTGTAGAAATGCCACCAAAATGGATACCTGGCAAATTGATCAAGGATATTGCCATGTGGAAATGGCGACAGATGTGCTACTGATACTAGTCTGAGAAACTGCCTTAATTTTTGGAGTCTGATGAACACTCAGAAAGCGAGTTAAATTTAAACAACCTGTCAAATGCCTTATTTCACAACGGAGGAATCGTGTTAGTGGCGACGGGGGCGGTTGTCTCCCCGATCTGGCTATCACCAGCCATGACAGTCCACTTCTGCCATGCGCTCCCTGGTCAGGAGGGGGAAAAGAACTGCGGGAATGACACCGTGCCAGGCGGGCAGAGAGAGAAATTGCTCTTCCCTGGGAGAGTGCTGTTGTATAACGACACTCTCCCCAGACCCGGGGGCGGGAGTTGAACAGATCACTTTAATCTCTTTGGGTTTCTGGATGCGAAAGCAGTCTGTGAACGCGATTTCCAGGCGCTGGCTCACAGGCTTCAAGTGTGAAGCTGTGTCACGCCTCCCGCGTGGACGCTGGGGACGATTACTAATCGCTGGCCACCGCCCTGTGACCGCGGAGGCGGGGGAGGCTGGGCGCCCGGCTGTCGGGGCGAGGGCAGAGGTCAGCGCGGGTCTCCCCGGAGCAGGAGGGCGCGGCCCCTGGCAGGTGCAGCCTCGCCCTCCCTCCGCAGCCCCGCGCCTCGCGCGCCTCGCGGGGAGGCGCCCGGGGGACCCCGAACCCGCAGCGCGCGCGGGGTAGGCGCTGCGGTGACCCGGGCGGGGGCCGCTCCCCCCACCCCTGCCCGCCGCTGCCATGCTCCTTCCGCTCTGAACCGCGCTCTGCAGACTCCACAACAGCTGCCCACTCCCCTTGAGATGCAAAGGTCTGTGAGAACGCAATAAAGGGATGCATATTTTCATGCTGGAATTCACACCCGAGCATGATTTTCACCGCGTGATTGAATTAGGTGAATATAAAATACCCAAGCCTCATAAATAAATAGCTTTGGGGGTTTAAATTGTCAAAATGAGTTACGACTTCCCTGACTCCACCTAACACTGCACCAACCTATGTTCTGAAGAAGTTGGGGGCTGGGGGATGGAAGCTTTTCATGATTATCTTAGACTCCAAGTCTTTAGGTCAATTAATTTGCTTTTTTCTTTCTCATCAATACAACTGACTTGGTCTTGTGCTTCCCCAGGCAGCTTTCTGTAATTAAGGGTCTCTGGAACCAAGAGTGGATAAAATACAATCGGTGCCAATGTAAAAAACAATAGATACAAAAACGTACACCCATGTTAAAAATAGATTTAAATCCCCAAAGTCCCCCACTTACTCATTCTCTAAAACAAGGGAAGAAGGAGCTTGTAATGGAAATGCAGCCGTGTGCAGAGGATGATGAACAAAAGTTTGACCTTAACAAATCTCTGAGACATAAGTTTTCCATTTTATGTCCTTAAAAAAAAACCTTTTAGAAATTTTGCAGAGTTGGACATTGCCAATTTGCTCACAGGCATTGACTGCTGAAGCAGGTGCCAGGATCAAGTTGCCCATAAAGAGGGGTACGGCTTCTTTCGTAACGAGGCCTTTGAGCAACAACCTGAATGAAATAAGTTAGCCAAGCAGATTTCTGGAAGAAAATATACTTCATATGGCAAGAACTGCATGTGCAAAGGCCCTGAGGTAGGCTTGTTCAAGGAATACCCAGGTGACCATTGGGAGTGAAGCCAAGTGAGAAAGGGGAAGAGTTTTGGACATGATGTTGGATAGGCTGCAAGGATCAAGGTCATAAAAGGTGTTGTAGACTCATAAAGACTTTGGTTTCCACTAAATGAGATGAGAGGCCATCAGAGGTTTGCAAAGAAATGACATGATCTCATTTAAATATTCAAAAGACCACTCTGTCTACTGCGTAAAACAAAAAGATTGTAGAGGGGTAAGGGAAGAAGCCAGAAGACTGGTTAGGAGGTGGTTACAGTAACCTGGGTGAGGATGGGTACCGTGCAGCTGGAGTGAAGTGGTCAGGTTCTGCTGACATTTTGAAACTCGAGAAGATGGGATTTGCTGGAGAGTATGAGAGAAAGAGAAGAGCCAAGGATCAGTCAGAGTTTCCTGGCTTGGTGACGAATGAATGTGCCATGTACTATGAGGGAGAGGGAGGAATGCTTGGGGAAATCAAGAGTTCAGCTCTTGTCTTGCATCGCCCCCCAGCCTTTTCTTTAATTCACGTCTTTTCACAGTGTTTGAATTGGCCCTCAAGTCCCTTGACCACTTTCCCCTTTGACCTGAAATAGACCCCCCTCCCAAATCTCCCCTATTCATATTTGCATCACATTCATATTCCTATTATGCAGAAAAAAATTGCCAAACATTATTTTCAAAAGTTAGTACAAAAACATTGGGAACATCCTTTTTATCTTGGACGCCAGCCATTGACAATCACTGCTCTCACCTGAGCAATTAATTCCTGTTTTCTATGCAGGTTCTGATCTGCTTACCTGCATAGGAAGAGAAAGGAAGAGATCTTTAAGCCCTTTTTGGCAAGAAACCTTCTGCTCCTGCAGGAGGGCCGAGCTGAAAATAAAGGCCCCGTAACACTTGCTGGGAAACATGATACACATATCCTAGTAGCTCTCCAGCACCACTGTTTGATGATGGCTTGTTGAAACAGTGCATGAAGAAATGGTGAAGGTGAACAATGTGAGGTGTCAAAAGTAACTTATTACTAACAATAACGATAAGCTTGCAAATTATTAGTGAATTGGAGCAAGCTAAACTGTATCCCTATATTATTGTGATTCTCCCTTGTGTTCTAGAGAGAGAATAGGGTGGAATTGCTGTTGGGAATTTCACCGAATCCTGGGCATCCTCATGAGAGTGACTGCTCATACGAATGGCATCCATAAACATGGCATCCAATGTTTATGAATTGGCAGAAAAACAGATTGAGGGCTGCAGGCTTAGCTGCCTAAGGATAGCGGTGTGGAGGGACTCAGAAGAAACAGAGGATGTTGTCCCTGTCTTTGTAAAGCTTACGGTTTTGTTAGGGATTCCAGCTGTAAAGAGACAAAGGCCATTTTAATGCCAGCATTTCCAACATCCATGGGGTTCTGAGTTTATAGACTGGCTGAACCTCCTCTCCTAAAATCCCTCCCCTCCCCCCCCGCCACATCTCACATGGCAGGAACAGTGGCTATCGTCAAAGTTATTGATTTATGCCTTGAGCAGGCAGGAAGTCAAACAAAGCAGCCTGAGGAAGAGGCAGAGGCAGCTGCTTACCCAGGAGGATTCGTGGGAGGGAATCTACTGGCACAAAACTTATTTGCCCCCATTGGCTTCAGACAAGAACAACAACAACACGAATGCTAATAGCAGCTAACACATGATGAATGGTCACTGCCAGGCCCATTCTCTCGTTTAATTTTTCCACAACCTTGCAAGGCAGGTTCTATTAACTCCTCATTTTCACAGATTAGGAAACTGAGGCACAGAGGGGTAAGGGAACCTGCTCATGGTCACCTGCTAGTAAATGATGCAGGTTGGATTTCAATTTTTGTCTATGTGACTCTAAAGCTCTTGCACTATTGGCTTCACGTCTAGCCTGGCTCCAAACTCTCATTTGAATCCCCTTTTTTTTTTGGTCAGAAGATACAGGCAAAGAAATTATCTTCAGAAGGTTGGTAGAAAAAATAAACATTCTGAGTGGGTGGTGTAAAGACAGCAATGTGCAGATTTTCGGTTGCCTTGACAAGACTGTATTGGGGACAAAAGCCTGTTGGAGTGGGTTCAAAAGAGAACTTGAGAAAGGAATTGGAGACAGGCATAAACCCTTTTGAAAAACTTTGCTCCAAAGGGGAACATTTCTTCAAAGGTGGTAGAAGCTGAAAGTAAAGTAGGCTAAAACAAGATGCCCAGATAAATGCATTAGCAATAGATCTTTAACTGGTGCATAAGCAAGATTACATTTAATACAACTCTAATCTTTTGACACTGATATCCTATGCAGTAGCCAGGCTTTGCCACAAAAATATCCATCAGTGTTACCGCCCTAGACAGATTACAGAATTGAATAGAGCAGTAGTCTGGCATTATTTGTCATGCTCCTAGATTTAGAATCCACCAACTTCCAGCCCCATTTTCTGCCCAGAATGCTGTAAAAAGCAACACAAAACCGAATATGTGGATCTGAGCAAAAATGTTAAAACTTTCGTTTCAAAAGCTGGGAATTCTCAGGACAAAGAACAATGTGCAGTCATAGATGAAAATCCAACCACATAGAATCTTTGGTTTCAACCAAATCATGTAAAATCACTTGTCACCAAGAAAACAAGTCTTTGTGATGCCACAAGTGTTAAGAATAACACGGAGGAATGTAAATAGTAAAGCAAAACCTTGCAGGTGGAGAGTGCGTTACTGTTATCTCCAATTATTTATATCCGGGCAATCAATCTGTAGTTTTCCCACTGCCTATCAGCCCACTTTTGACGAGTCGTTCCTACCCTGTCCTTCTCCCTTAGAGCTGAAATTATTTTGATTTTCTGGCCTTGAGTATGCTTTCTGTTTGATGAAGTATTACTTTTAGGACCCAAGGTTTCAAAACATTGGAGTGTCTATTTTTTCTCAGCCATAAATTATCCTATCTTAATTTTTAAAATTACAGTTGTTTCCAAAGGCTATTTTTATTGTGAAGGTGTTAATTATTTTCTGGGCCTAAATTGTGATAGCTGGCCTAATTATTGCAGCTCCAACACCGAGCTTGGTTTATTATTGCTTTGATTCAGTTCCACCGAGGGACTGACCTAAAATGCCTTTTCTGTTTAAAGCCAGAGAATTTAATGCTGTGATTGGATTATTGCAATAGCCTCCTAAGGAGACTCTCTGCCTTCACCTCTACCCTCGCCCTCCAACCCACAGTCCATTCTCAAGGTAGCAGCCAACTGAACCTTTAATGCAAAGATCATATCATGTCACTCCTCTGTTAAAAACCTCCCCAGGGCTTCATTTCATGCAGAAAAAAAAATGAAAACGTCCTTATATTGTGTGTTCTGGCCCCTGCAACGTGTAACAACTTGAATGAATCTCACAAATATGATGTTGGACAAAAGAAAACACGCACACAAAAATACATGCAGCAAAATAGTGTGTTGTGTTGAAAGGAATAATAATGGTAGTCTTTGGGGAGGAAGGAGTGGTAGTAGTCAGAAGAAGGAACTAGGTTTCCAGGATGTGGATAGTGTTCTATTTCTTGATCTGGGTGTTGGTACATAGTGTGTTCACTTTGTGATAGATAATTCATTGAGTTGTATACCTACAATTTGTGCACCTTCCAGTTGCTTAATTACATTTCAGTAAAATCACTTATGGGAGACAGAATGGGAGGTAAGGAAGTGAAGAAAACATGCATAAAGTAATCCTTGC
>NW_012145523.1:3969935-3970527 GCF_000956105.1 Propithecus coquereli
TTTTCAATTCTTTCTCTTGCCTGGTTGCTCTAGCTAGGACTTCCAGTACTGTGTTAAATAGGAGTATGAGAGTGGGCATCCTTGTCTTGTTCCAGTTCTTAGAAGAAAGGCTTTCAACTTTTCCTCATTCAGTATGATATTGGCCATGAGTTTGTCATATATGGCCTTTATTATTTTGGGGTATATTCCTTCTATGCTTAGTTTGTTGAAAGTTTGTAATATGAAGGAATGCTAAATTATAATAGACAATGCTTTGTAATAGACAAATACTTTTTGTCTATTAAGATGATCATATGACTTTTGTCCTTCACTCTGTTGATGTGATTTATTGATTTGCATGTGTTGAAGCATTCTTGCATCCCTGGTATAAATCTCATTTGTTCATGGTATATTCTCTTTTTGATGTGGTGTTGGATTTGGTTCACTAGTATTTTGTTGAGAATTTTTGCATCTATGTTCATCTCCTGTAGTTTTCTTTTTTGTTGTGTCCTTGACTGGTTTTGGTATCAGGGTGAGGCTGGGTTCATAGAATGAGTTGGGGAAAATTCCTTCCTCTTCAGTTTTTTTGGAATAGTTTCAGGAGGATTGATAG
>NW_012145523.1:3970885-3973710 GCF_000956105.1 Propithecus coquereli
TTCTCTGCGCACGTATTTATTCTATTCAAGTAAAATCTCCTTTAGCAATATGATTGAAACTTCTGGTAAACTGTCCATCAGTAAGAATTCTATCAAAATCATTAAAGTATATGCTTCAAGTATCTGTCTTCTGGAATGTTCTTATTGATGGGATTCTCAACTGCTGAGAGTGCTGGATAGATGAGCCTTGCTGTGGTTATGGGTTTTTGTGTTCTCTCCATAACTTTGTATGACCACACTTCCCTTCTCCACAAAAGAGAAAGAACACTCCACTCCCATGGTCACACCAGTAACAGTACCCCCTCCACACCCACCAGTCTGAGTACTCCACTCCCTCACTGCTGCATCTGCTGTTACTCCCATCTTATCCTCACATCTCATCCTTCTACCTACTTTGACACCAACAATTTTTCAACTACAGGGACTGAGCCCTCCATCCACTGATCCACTTTCCAGGGCCCATCACCCCTCCTCACTTGTAAAGCCAAGAGTCCCTGGTCTTCCTGAATATGACTCTCGCACATTCCTTTGACTCCCTAGACCCTATCTCCCCTGTCAAAGGTGCTTAGTGAAACCCCAGTTAAATCTCTGCCTACACAACTGCAGCAGCCAGGTAGTCGAATCTGCCTGGAGAAACCCCCACATCCCCTAGGAACCAAAACGCTCTCACTGTGTGGGCCCCTACAGAGCTGGGAAGAGTGGCATAAAATGACATTGAGACTGTGATTCTTTTTCCTCTGTGCAGACCATGTCTTGGTGAGCAGACGGGCTGCAGGAAGGGAAGGTGGCAAGATAAGAATAGCAGTGACGGTTTGGCAAAGGTCTACTACGTGCCAGGTACTTTGACAAACATTAGTTTCGATCCTGGCATTTGAATAAGTAAATGAATATTATTACCCCCATCTTAAAGAAGAGAAAACAAGTGCAAGAAGGCATATAATTTACTCAAATATATGCAACTAATAGGTGGTAAAACTAGGCTCTGTTGACGGCATTCTGACTCCAACCTCATACTCTTTCCAAAATGTGAAGCCGCTTCTTAGCTTAGGGCCAATGTGTAAGGTAATCAGTTCCCAGAGCCGAGCAGTGAGCAAGTAATGTCTGGACAAGCATCAGACATTGAGGAGGTACAGGCAAAAGTGTATCTGTTACAAAGGTAAAGGGCCTGGGAAACATAAAGAGCAGTATTAGGGACATGCTGGGGGAGGCCGAGATGGCAGGGGAGAAACACAATGGCCAATGGCTTTGCCTTGCCTTTGTTTAAGTGGTAGCAAAATGTCCAAGGATAGACAGTGAAAAATAATTTTCAGCTGGAAACCTGCCATGACTGGCTTGGCTTTGCCAATGGGATCTGATTAGTATTCTTGTGCTTTCATTAGCATTTGAAGGAAATACCCAAATGACACAAAGCCCATCCTAGCAGCTGAGATTTAACATTTTAACCCAATTTCTCTAATGCGGTTAACCTGTGATAAAATGCTGGTTAAGCACCTCCTTTTCATAAACTATTTTGGGCCTCAACAAGCAAACCATTTATACAAGGACCTTGACGTTCACCTCTGCCACGCCAGGCCAGTGGACGTGCCTCCTTGCAAAGTGGATTTATCATTTGCTGCCGGGGTAGAGAGCTGGGAGTGTTTTTCCCAGCCTTGGCTGGACCAGAGCCAAGGTTCTAAGTGCAAATCCCTTAACATGATCTCCCTGTAACTGCCCCTGTGCTGACATGAGCCCGCCCGCGGGAGCAGCATTTTATTGCATCCTTTGTCCCAGGTTTTCCATTTTAGGGAGAATTGATAGCGATACTAAGTATAAAAACATTCTCTGTCAGTCAAATTCTTTGGCTAGGTTTTTTTTAAAAAGGAGCTGGTAAGTCTTGTGGCCAGTAATAATATTTATATTGAAACTCATAGCTTGCTTCATAGGGTGAGGGCGATGGCGGTCAAGAAAGGAATTCCCTTCCCTGTGTACGATTATTCTCACGTGACGCTCACAAGAAAGCCAGGGAGTATTATTTTGAGCTCAGAGTAAATCCTGCAGCAGTTTCTCAGTTGCATAAGATTAGGATTAAGAACCCTTTAAAAAGTTCCTTTATGACAAGACAATATGCTCACATTCAAATTTTTCCAAACACTATTTTCTGCTTCTAAAGAAAAAAACAGTTAATTGATAGCTCTCTTTACTTCCCTTAACTCTATCAAAGGTTTAGGGGCATTTTTGGCTAGCTCCTGACCTTCTAACCCTATAAAAGAGTAGAACTTCCTACTGCACTGAAAAAAAAAAAAAAAGGAAAAAGTCTAGAATGTCTCCTATTTAGTGAGATATTTAAAATCATTAATTTGCCAGTTGAATGTCACAAAAGGGTAGTTCAATTATAGTTCTCCATTATGAGATAAAAATTCATTGGCCTTCTTTGGGATTACAGTAAATAAAATCTAAAAATATTATAGAAACAAGTAATTACCCTCAGGGATATGAATCTTATAGGTTTTTCACCCGTTACTTAATGTTCCATAAACAATAGGTCCAGGAGTATTAGAATACCAACGTGTGAGGGAATCAGTATTAGCCCAAAGCAGTAGGGAAGGAAATCAGTAAGTCTGTTCTTGTTTCTGTGAGTCTACCCAATATACACATGGCTATGGGAAAGATTTTCAACTTTTCAATAGTTTCTAGTTTGAAATTGAGTCCTACTTTAGGTCTGTGGGGAAAATAATCTGCAAGGTGCCTGCAATGTTGAGATCTGTTATTGGGTCTCATCAGTCCACTTGGCTACTGTTTTTTTTTTTTTTTTGAGACAGAGTCTCACCGTGTTGCCCGGGCTAGAG
>NW_012145523.1:3973760-3979670 GCF_000956105.1 Propithecus coquereli
CTTTGTGTGATTGCTTTACCAGTGAATTTAATACTTTCATTTATTTTCATGATGATAAATGTCATCCTTGTGCTTCCAGGTGTAGGACTCCCTTGAGCATTTCTTATAGGGCCAATCTGGTAGTAAGGAATTCTCTCTGCATTTTCTTGTCTGGGAAAGACTTCATTTCTCCTTAATTTATAAAGGATAATTTTGCTATATTCTTGGGTGGTGGGTTATTTTTTTTTTCTTTTAGCACTTTGAATATATCATCCCATTCTCTTCTGGCTTGTAAGGTTTCTGCTGAGAAATATGCTGTTAATCTGATAGAGTTTCCTTTATAGATGACTAGACACTTTTCTCGATGTTTTTAGGATTTGCTCTTTCACTTTAATGTTAGATGTTCTGACTATATAATATGCCATGGAGAAGAACTTTTGGGATTGTATCTGCCTGGGACTGCCGAGCCTCCTGTATCTGAATGTCTAAATCTCCTGCTAGGCTTGGGAAGTTTTCATCTATTATTTAATTAAATAGGTTTTCTAACTTTTTCTTTTTCTCTTTGTCTATGGGGATACTGAAAATTCGAGTATGTGGTCACTGTATGTTGTTCCAAATGTCACAAAGGCTTTGCTCATTCTTTATTCATTTTTCTTTATTTTTGTCTCACTGAATTATTTCAAAAGACCTATCTTCTATTTCTAAGATTCTTTCTCTGCCTGATCTAGTCTATTGTTGAAGTTTTCACATGTATTTTCTGTTTCCTTCAATGAATTGTTCAGTTCCAAAATTTCTATTTGGTTATTTTTTTAAATATTTATCTCTTTGGTAAATTTCTTATTCATATCCTGGATTGCTTTTCTGATTCTTTGTATTATTTTTCAGAATTCTGTTGTATCTCACTGAATTTCATTAAAATCAATATTTTGAATTTTTTGCCTAGCATTTTGAAATTTTCTTTTTCATTAAGATCTACTGCTGGAGAATTATTGTGTTCCTTTGGAGGTGTCATATTGCCTTGCTTTTTTATATTTCCTGTGTCCTTGGGTTGTTATCTGTGCTTCTGGTGTAACAGTCACTTCTTCCTATGTTTGAATTTACTTTCATAGGAAAATATTTTTTCCTTAAGAGGTATCTGTGGTGTTGGTTGGGTGGAGAACTTTGACTTTGACTCCAGGTGCATGCAATAGTGTAGTCTCTGTATGACTTCTTTGCCTATAAACGGCATTAGTGGTATCTGTGATTTCTTCAGTGGGTTAGGGTCCAGTTATTAGTGGAGGCTGTAGTGAGGTTGTACTTGGGACTGGGATGCCAGGTGGACAAGTCTTCAGGCCCCACTGGTGGCAGTAGTATGCTGAGTGTGATTATATTTGTGCCCCAGGATAGTGTACACTGGTACCTGTGTTGGTTATTACTGCTAGGCTGATCGTTGTGCCTTCAGGTGGCTTGCTTAGATGTTGGTAGAGGCAGCAGTGGACCAGTCTAGTGGATGAGTTCTTGGGATCCTGGGCAGCCAATGTGGCATGGGTGATGGCAATTGCAGTGGCAGGACAATTCTCTGGGTCCCAAGCACTGTGCATTGATGTTGGCAGTGGGCTGGGCAACCCAGTCTCCAGGCCTTCAGGTGCCACTTACAGGTACATGCCAGCTGGGATGGTAGTGAGTTTAGGCCCAACCCCAGGTTCCCAGCAGTGCTCAGATGCCCAAGGTGGTGGATTGGGTTACTCAATCCCCAAGACTCCAGGCTACGTGCTCTTAGAGGATGGTGGGGATGAAGCCAGGCTGGGCATGCATGTGCTCAGGCCCCCCAATCATGACAGCAGGCATCAGCCTTGGTGGTTGGAGGCAGGGTGATCCTCGATTCCCAGGTGGAGTGGTCAGGTGAGGGGCAGTAGCAATTGCACTGAGGCCCCACCACTGGAGAGGGTGGGACCTGCCTTGGTGGCCACAGTCTAGGCTGGTGAGTGGGAAACACACATCCCTCTCATGCTCCAGTCCTGGCAGCAGTCGTTTGCACCTAGTTGGCACCCCAGCCCAGGCTGTAGGAGCCTCTGTCCAGCTCATGACCAAGTCCTAGTGGCAAATCTCCCCGCCCCACTCATGTGCCAGTCTCAGTCTGGCAGCACTTGTTTCTCAGCACTGGCAGCTGCAGCCCGCCCATCACTCACTTCTCAGCCCCAGCTGTAGCAACACTCCCAGTTCATGCCCCAGTCCCAGCAGTGATAGCCCAAGTTTCCCTAACAACTCTGTCCTGGCACTGCTGGGCCCCAGGACAGTGTGTAGTCTGCCAAACGCTAGGTTTGAAAACGGCACCTTGCTGCAGCCACTTAGGTCTCAGAAAAAGTGTGGGACCCAGCATGAGCTCCCTTCCTGAAGCAGTTCTGTGCCACGGTCTCCCAGCAGCTCCCAATGTTAGTTTCAGTGGTGGGAGGGTTGAGGAGTTCCCTATGGCGAAGATTGCGTGATTTCACAGTGGGCATGTGGGCTGCTGGAAGTCTGTCAGTCACCCTTTCCATGGCTACGTTCTTGATAGGTGGTTTTGTTTGTTTAGGTGGGAGATATTAAGGCATGATTATTGTGTTATGGAATCGCTCCTAAATAAAGGTCCTGCCCAGTGTTCAAAAGGGACAGGACAAGGAACTCAAGGAACATCCTTGAGTAGTCAAGAGGGGAACGAAACCCAAGCTGGGAGTGGAGGGTGAGCCTAGAAAGGAGCAGGGCACAAAGGATTTTGCTGTTGATAACTAAGTTCCAGAGAAGTGTCTGGGCTCAGGGCAGGTGGGAGATTGGGTCCAAAATAGATGTCCACCAGTGGAGTGGTGGGGGAGCCATGAGAAGCTTTGACTTCTGGTGGTGAGAGAATTAGGCATGGAAAGAGTGATGGGGCTAGTCCCCATGGCCTTTTAGGGAAGGTGGGAAACCATTTCTAACTATATCCTCTTTGGGGATTGGTTTCAGCTTACAGTGGTAGGGCAGATTGTGTTGGCATAGGTGAGGAAAAATCAGTGGTTTTCTTTGTGGCTTTCATTTACCTCTCAAGGAGGAGGAGGTCCTGAATGCATAATGAATTCTTACATATGGAATCATGGAATTAAGGGTATGTACATTTAAAATCTTGATGGATATTGCCAAATAATTGATGAAAATTTAAATTCTTGTCCATGTGTATGGCAGTTTTCCCTTGCTCCCTTACCAATACTGTCACGGTACATCATCTTTGTCAAATCTAGTAGGTGAAAAATAGCTCAATGCTTTATCAATTATTATTGTAAACATCTTTTCATATATTTATTTTCCTTGTGTTTCTTCTTTATGAAATGCTGTTCATGACCTTCGCCTGTTCTTCTCTCTGGTTGCTTGTCTTTTCCTTATTGATTTGAAGAGCTCTTTGTGTATTTGGGAAACGAGCCATTTGCCAGTCATATTAATTGAAAATATAGGGGGGCATTTAATCATAGGGGTCTGGGTTTCACTGTCATTCTTTAAAAGAAGTTACCATGTCAGATTTATAACAATATACATCTGTTTTCTTTGACGATTTTACAGTATTTTGTTGGGTGAGGTAGGAATGCAGCTTTACTTCTGTTTTTTTCTTGTAACTTGCTTCCCCATTGCTGTTTGTGGAATAATCTGCTTTCCCCTAATATACTTGAAATGCTAACTTTATCCTCCCTAGTTTAAAAAGTACTTACAATTCAACTCAAGAAGAGGGCTCATCTGGATCCTGTCACACTCCATCAGTCTGAAGACTTTTCCCTTTTTCCTTCTCAGCACATCAAGTACTTCACACTCACTCCACAGTTCTGAACTCTGTCTGGGGTTACACTGATCTAAGTCTCTCAGTGTGTTTCTGTGTCTTTAATACATTAAGGTCCTACTTGTGCTATTGACTGGAAAAAGGCAAGTGATCAGCAAATAATTAGGGTCCCCTTCCTACCTCTGTCATAAAAATAGAAATTTATTACTTTCTGAAGACTTTGGAACTCTCTGGAAATGGCTGATCTTTGAAAATACTGACCGATGTTATACTCTTCTTTAAAGCGCTCACACATTCTCTTGATCTCTCATGCCTTTTCTTTTCTCTGCGCACGTATTTATTCTATTCAAGTAAAATCTCCTTTAGCAATATGATTGAAACTTCTGGTAAACTGTCCATCAGTAAGAATTCTATCAAAATCATTAAAGTATATGCTTCAAGTATCTGTCTTCTGGAATGTTCTTATTGATGGGATTCTCAACTGCTGAGAGTGCTGGATAGATGAGCCTTGCTGTGGTTATGGGTTTTTGTGTTCTCTCCATAACCTTGTATGACCACACTTCCCTTCTCCACAAACGAGAAAGAACACTCCACTCCCATGGTCACACCAGTAACAGTACCCCCTCCACACCCACCAGTCTGAGTACTCCACTCCCTCACTGCTGCATCTGCTGTTACTCCCATCTTATCCTCACATCTCATCCTTCTACCTACTTTGACACCAACAATTTTTCAACTACAGGGACTGAGCCCTCCATCCACTGATCCACTTTCCAGGGCCCATCACCCCTCCTCACTTGTAAAGCCAAGAGTCCCTGGTCTTCCTGAATATGACTCTCGCACATTCCTTTGACTCCCTAGACCCTATCTCCCCTGTCAAAGGTGCTTAGTGAAACCCCAGTTAAATCTCTGCCTACACAACTGCAGCAGCCAGGTAGTCGAATCTGCCTGGAGAAACCCCCACATCCCCTAGGAACCAAAACGCTCTCACTGTGTGGGCCCCTACAGAGCTGGGAAGAGTGGCATAAAATGACATTGAGACTGTGATTCTTTTTCCTCTGTGCAGACCATGTCTTGGTGAGCAGACGGGCTGCAGGAAGGGAAGGTGGCAAGATAAGAATAGCAGTGACGGTTTGGCAAAGGTCTACTACGTGCCAGGTACTTTGACAAACATTAGTTTCGATCCTGGCATTTGAATAAGTAAATGAATATTATTACCCCCATCTTAAAGAAGAGAAAACAAGTGCAAGAAGGCATATAATTTACTCAAATATATGCAACTAATAGGTGGTAAAACTAGGCTCTGTTGACGGCATTCTGACTCCAACCTCATACTCTTTCCAAAATGTGAAGCCGCTTCTTAGCTTAGGGCCAATGTGTAAGGTAATCAGTTCCCAGAGCCGAGCAGTGAGCAAGTAATGTCTGGACAAGCATCAGACATTGAGGAGGTACAGGCAAAAGTGTATCTGTTACAAAGGTAAAGGGCCTGGGAAACATAAAGAGCAGTATTAGGGACATGCTGGGGGAGGCCGAGATGGCAGGGGAGAAACACAATGGCCAATGGCTTTGCCTTGCCTTTGTTTAAGTGGTAGCAAAATGTCCAAGGATAGACAGTGAAAAATAATTTTCAGCTGGAAACCTGCCATGACTGGCTTGGCTTTGCCAATGGGATCTGATTAGTATTCTTGTGCTTTCATTAGCATTTGAAGGAAATACCCAAATGACACAAAGCCCATCCTAGCAGCTGAGATTTAACATTTTAACCCAATTTCTCTAATGCGGTTAACCTGTGATAAAATGCTGGTTAAGCACCTCCTTTTCATAAACTATTTTGGGCCTCAACAAGCAAACCATTTATACAAGGACCTTGACGTTCACCTCTGCCACGCCAGGCCAGTGGACGTGCCTCCTTGCAAAGTGGATTTATCATTTGCTGCCGGGGTAGAGAGCTGGGAGTGTTTTTCCCAGCCTTGGCTGGACCAGAGCCAAGGTTCTAAGTGCAAATCCCTTAACATGATCTCCCTGTAACTGCCCCTGTGCTGACATGAGCCCGCCCGCGGGAGCAGCATTTTATTGCATCCTTTGTCCCAGGTTTTCCATTTTAGGGAGAATTGATAGCGATACTAAGTATAAAAACATTCTCTGTCAGTCAAATTCTTTGGCTAGGTTTTTTT